>NW_008795041.1:2176010-2196432 GCF_000699145.1 Aptenodytes forsteri | reverse complement strand
ACTTGTTCTCCAGACCCCTCACCAGCCTCGTTGCCCTTCTCTGGACACGCTCCAGCACCTCAACGTCCTTCTTGTAGTGAGGGGCCCAAAACTGAACACAGTATTCGAGGTGCGGCCTCACCAGTGCCGAGTACAGGGGCACGATCACTTCCCTACTCCTGCTGGCCACACTATTTCTGATACAGGCCAGGATGCCATTGGCCTTCTTGGCCGCCTGGGCACACTGCCAGCTCATGTTCATGTATATATGATTTTGTATTCTACAAAAGCTCTGGTGTTGTGTTGTGCACTGATGTTAGTGTAAATAAGATGCACTTACTGGGGGCTTTTATATAGATCCTGCCCACATTATGTATTATGTTCATCAAACAGATTGCAACTAAATCAGCTTTTGGTGGCTTGTTTTTGTTCTAGTTTCTTTGTTTGAAAGCCTCTTTCATGCTTTCATGATAAAATCATGTACCTCCTCTTTACATCACTCTGGTCTTTCCTCTCTGTGTCACTTCATTGTCCCAATTGCTGCCTTCTTTGGGGTACAGATACAAAGTACCACACCTGTCATGCTCAGTAATGGGGCAAAGAAATGCCCCAGTTTTACTGTGTTGATAAAATTATCTCACGATCCTGTTTATAAACGTATTGACACATAGCCCCACAGTCTGAGGTGGGGCAAGATGGAATATTTATAATGAGTTAATGAAAAATGTGGAAACATTTGATGTGCACCTCACTCTGAGGAAATGGTACTTTTTATTAGAAATTATGCTTTTTATTAGAAATATAACCATATTTCATAAGAAATATCTAACAGTCTTCTTCCCATATGTCTTTTATTTCTTTAGTGCCTATTATAAAGAAACACTGCTGAATGATATTAGAAAAGCTAGAGAGAAGTATCAAGGAGATGAACTGGCTAAGGAGCTGGCCAGGATTAAGCTTCGTATGGATAATACTGAAGTGCTGACTTCTGACATTGTCATAAACCTGCTTCTTTCTTACAGAGATATTCAGGTATGTTCCCAAAGACTAAGGAAGATTATTTTACCATGGGATTTTGGCTTTTGTTTGTTCTTCTATACTTTATTGTTTGTTAAACAGTGATTCAAAGCTGACACTGAATTGTTACATTGGTTAACAGTTTGACTTGTCTGTTGGGCAACTTAAGGGGCTTTAGACTCTTCTTTATTTTGCCTTTGAACTAGAGACACAGATTAGGTGACTTCCTGAGGTCTCCTCCTTTATTTTTTGTCATTTTTAACCTCCTTAAAAAAAAAAATTAAAAGAAAAAATTCCCTACCAAAGCAAGATGTTTGCCTTTCCCTTCCCTCCCTTTCCTCCCTCGCCCCCAAATTCAGATATATTTAGAAATGAAGAAAACGCATTTGTTGTGACGATTGTATTGGCCAGAGGTGCCCAAGTTGAGAACTATCATTCAAAGAGACATTAATTTGTTTTTAAAATATAACCGCACCTTTTTTTTTCTTGATTCTAGTTTTTAAATAAGTTCTGCTTTTGCTAAAATGCAGCCTGCGTACTGTATTTCCAAACTGTCAGTCTGTGTGTTTGACATCCCTTTTAAAATATACTTCCAACCATTCTATGGAATTTTTTTTCCATCAGGAGCTAAGCTGGTTATTTCATAAGTATAAATGGGTCGTGAGAGCAGTGGGTGACCACATCATCCTGCATTACCCAACTTTCCATTCTGAGATGCGTATTTTCCTGCAGCACTTTATCCAGCTTCATTTTGATCACCTCTGGTGATCATTTGCATTCTTTTGAAAGGTCTTCTCCCTTGAGAAATGTAATCATCTCGAAACATGTTTTCAACAAACAAATTAAGTAATTTGTGATGTCAGTAAACTGCCTCTTCAGCAATGTGTATGTGGGTTACCCCTGAGAAACCAAAATGAATGTGCAACCGGCTGACATACTGCAGAATGAACTGTGCTCGAGTCTGTGATGACCTGATGAAGTGTTATTCATCAGAAGTCCTTAATAAGGCCTGAAAGAGCCAGACTCATCACCTCTTCTTCCTGGTACCTCCGAGTGTAATCGATCAAACTGGCCAGAGGGATTCAGTAATTTGGGCAGTGGCAGTGAGGTGAGGAAGAGGCAAGTACTGACATGGATAGACAAAATCCCTGTTTAATTACTTACACAGAGTTTGTGGCTGTTTCACTGACTCTTCTAGGAACAGCCACCTGAGTCACTGTCTAGCAGTCATGATACATTTTAGTTTAGTGATGCTTTCCTCTGCTTTCAGTTTCTTTTATTTTCTTTCTTTTTTCTTTTCTTTTTTTTTTTTAATTCATACCAGGACTATGATGCTATGGTGAAGCTGGTAGAAACACTAGAAATGCTTCCTACCTGTGATCTGGCTGATCAACACAACATTAAATTTCATTATGCTTTTGCGTTGAATCGGTAAGGATGATTGATTGAGGTTGTTTCATTTTATCGCTGTTCCATACGGGCTTATATATAAATTTATAGTGCAGATAATATCAGATTCTTTTCCCTTTCTGCACACACTGATATTCGCCACAGTCATCTTTCCTTAATCCCATACTTCCTGTGCACCAGGACAGCTTGTAACTTTTGAAATCATTGTTTTCCAACAACCATCATTTTGTCAACAGCCTGATGAGAGTGGATCTGTTCCAAAGGCCACCTGAGTAATTGTGAAAGAGCCCCATGATATCAGTGGGTTCTTGGTCAGGCTGAGATTGTTTATTCTGAGTCACTGATCATTCGGAATGTCTTGAAAAGTTTAACATAACAGAGTTAGGGGTGAGTTATTAAAGTAATAGGTAACAAGCACTGCTTGATCTGTGAACACACATTCATGATGCAGCTTCCTTGAAAGGCTGAAAGGTGATCTGGACCTACGGACACGTTGCTAGGTTAGGAAGCACAGAAATATTATTGAACTCTTCTAGTTAGCTACAGATTTCTGTAGTGCCTATGTATAATAGTTACTTCATTTCTAAAGAATTTATATTAAGACTGTATTGTAGAAAATAGATCTTATACAAATAAAATCACATGTAATAACAAAAGTAACTGGTTAGATGCAATTCACATGCTACTAGAAGTTGTGACCTGCAATGTAACTAAAAATTAGCACTGGGCAGCGTCAGGGTGGCATATGTCAAAGGGATTAAGAACTTAATAATAGATCTAGAAAAGCAGTTCCCATGGCATTTTATGGAAAGTGGTAATAAGTCTGGTGCCATTTGACAGTTTCATCAGACTTAGCAGTAAATGCAAAATCACTGCTCAGAAAAATAGAACTGCATCAGTTCTGTGTCAAATAACAGTCTTCTCACAGCATTTTATAGACTGTGTTCTCTACAAAAAAAAAAAAAGTCATTCTCATGCAACCATGTGCAAGGTCATACACATAGGAACAAAGAATGCAGTACATGCCAACAGGAAGGTTCATAGAAAACAGTGATTTTTGAAAAGGATCTGGTGGTTTGTTAATAGGCTGAGTGATCATCTGAGTGATGCAGTGGCAAGTAGCTTGAAGTGATCTTTGAAAGAATGTAGTAGTGAGCAATACGGAGTATATAGAGTATTCAGCATAGGTGTGACTGGTACTATGCGTAATTCTAATGTCCATGCTTTTACGACAGCTAGCTATAGTGATGTTTTTTGAAGGCTGGAATTAAACCTATTTAAAATGCCTTTTTTATTAAAAAAGAAAAGAAAAACAATAAGTTCTGAGAAGTGAATTGATTACAATGAGAATTACCTCTGTGAAAAGAAGTGTTTCAGGTGCCAGACAATGCCCAAATCTCTCACAGAAAAAGATAGCTTGACCCATGTTTGGAACCTTAACCCAATTTTAGATGATGATGAAGCATTTTTAATAATAAGAAGGATAAATTATTAACATTTAGCTCTTGATACCAAATAGATTAATATAGTTCCTACATATAATTCAGCTTATGTAGTTGTTTTTTTTTAAGGCTGGAAGTGAACACTGGGTCTCTTGATTCTCCACTCCTGATACCATAGACCATTAAATCTTAGCTGATTAACCATCTACTGAGTCTGTTAACTTGTTTTGCTGAAGTGTATCTTTCAGAAAATTTTGATCTGAATATATGAAGACAGAGAGAATCCATTTATATAATTTGCAGTTTGCTCTGGTATTTATCACACCTCATGAAAGATAATTTTCTCATTAGGCTGCTTAAAAATAAAAGGAAAAAATGCACTTTTGGTATAAAATTTTTAATGTACCACATAAGGCAGTATTTTAAAGTAGAAGCCAGTGTTTTGACATTTCTTTAATTAAATTATGTAAATTTAAACCATGTTCCTGGCTGTATAGTTATTATTGTTATAATTGAATATTATAGTTATTATTGTTATTATTGAATGGTATGTTTTTCCACCTTTTTCCCCCCAACCCCTAAAAATTGCAGGCTTGATCTTATAAAGTTTCTGAAGTTCAAGTCTCCTTAAGATACTGTACTGATGTCTTGAGAAGTGGTTTCAACAAGAAGTATTTGGCCCTATTTTTCAGAAGTTTGTCCAACTTCTTATTATTTCAGGAATTTGACTCAAGATTTTTAAATTTTCCAGTAAGAATAATGCTAGGGTCGTGCCTTGTCCTTAGGGAAATATCCTGATTTGATAAGTTTTTAAAACTTTTTCATTTAGATGTGCATAATAAAATTGGCAAGCTCTTTTACTCTCTTTGTCTTCAAATTCTTTGTATTTTGAGCAGCATGTGAACCTCATGCCATTAAATCTTCTGTTTTGGCAATGCCAATAGCGCCCTTGTAAGGCAAGACAAAATGAATTGCTCATGAACTTGATTTCCCCATCAACAGGTTTCATTAAATCAATCTCTAGCCTGAATCAGTGTGACTCTCCTTGTGTTCTTCTGGGAACAATTTAAACATTTCTATGGAAAAGTTTTTTTCAAAAATAAATGACCAGTTTTCCATCAGTAAGAATGCAGAATTTAGCTTCCTCAGATGTTTTTGCCTTCTTGGAACAAAATGATGGACAAAAGTCAAAAGTTAAGACTTGAACATTTTCAGAAGTTCACTTAGTTCAAAATGACCCCTGAAGTGTTGCTTTTAGCATGTTACTTCCATGGGATTTTTGAATCACTTATTTTTTCTGTTTTAAAAACAAATTCTTTTTAGCAAGTTGTATCAGAATCTATTTATAAAAACACAAAACAATGTTTTCACTTACTATTCTATTAATTTCAGCATACAGAACAGTATTAATGTTGCTCAGTACAACTGATTGAGCCTACCAGGAACAAAATGCATCATAAGCAAAAGAGAATTTGCAGCTCTAAGAATATCTGATCGTGCAGAAGTTAATGTTTGCTTAATTTGATTTTGAAAGTGTGCCAGAACTGTGATCATAATCAACAGAGAAAGTCACTCATTTATTTCCTCTTGGACTCTGTAACTGAGTTCTGTTGGCAATTAATTTCACATAGCATTTTCAGGTCGGTGTTATTCTAGTGCTGTGTAGAGCTAGCGATGTGACAGGCAAGCGGTAGAGGATTGCTTCTGGGGGCCTCGGGTCTTTGCTGGTACATCAGGTGGTCACAAGCCCAATCTGAACCACAGTTGTGTGCAGTTCCGGGTCCAAGTTAACAAGTTGTGCTAAGGGAAGGGACAGGTGTGTTTTGCTTTAGACTCAGCACCATTCCAGCCTAGCTGCATGTCTTCTGGTTCAGAGCCAGCCTGGGTCTGACCTGGCTTGGATCATGAGCAAGGCAAGCCTGGGCCTGCCCGCAAAGTACTGCGCAGAAAGGTACTAAAGCACTTACTATTATCGTTTTTAGGGGAGGCAGACATTTTCTTGCCAATTTCTAGTACCCTGATTCGCATAGCAGGTTTTTAAGCACAGCCCCTCTCCTAGATCACTGTCTTCCTCCCTGGTTTCCATCTCAGAGCAGACCGTTGAGAGCATCTTAGATTTGTCATCTCTTATGTCTAATAACATAGAGGCTAATAATGGATGTTTGCAATGACAGGCTTGTGCTTGTTTCCAAGCATGGACTATCTAAATAGGTCACCCTCCGGGCTGCTTGTTTAGAAGTCCTAGGGAGCAAAAGGCCATTCCTCCACCAGTGTTTTAAGCTAGTTGATTTTGACTCCACACACAAGCAGAGCAGAGAGTGCTCTCTTCTATACAGATGTGGGTTGGTTTAAGATGTTGTTCCTTGTTGCCTCCCAGCTGAGATTTAGGTCTAATTGTATCTTAATTTAGGCATAGGATGGAACAAATCTTTAGGTATAAGTTCAGCCCAAATGTGCAACATGAACGTTTTCAATATTTGTATTAACAGCTTTGGTATGAAGTAAGAAGCTGTGTAATTGAGGGCTGGGTGTTTCAGGGGCAGATGGCTGTTTGCTTCAGTCCATGGGTATACCTTGCCTGGGAGGCAAGGAGAAGATGAAGCATGGGAGCTGCCATGAAAGCATGTTCTCATAGTTCCAGATTCTTGAAAGCTAAGAAATTTCTCAATTAAGGTTGCCATTTTATTTCCTCTTTTAAATATGTGTCTGATTGAAGGCTGGCTGCTTTTTTTTCCTTGAGAGCTTTGCCTGGTGTGGTACACTGGAATAACTGGAGGTCAGCTGGTCAGTATCTCAATATTTTGTGTTGATCTGCTTGTTAAAGATGTAACAGTGCCTTATGATAAATAAACACACATTTATTATATGGCACATCCCTCCACCCCACACATGAAGTATCATTAGTTCCTTATGGGTCCTTTCATGTTTGTTGTTGCAATACCTGAGTAATTTATCACCATATCATGGAGAAATAGAACAATGGTATTTACTTACATTTACAGATGTGGAGCTAACACACAGATACATGAGATCCACTTATTAAAGGTTCTTAGCTTGAGGTGTCTACAGTGTGATTTTTCTTTTGAAGTATAAAGCATGATGAAACATATTTAAAAATCCCATTGTCTTCAGCAATAAATGTAAATGCACCTTTATTAATTAACCTTCAGGCTCTCAAGCTAGCACTCCTATAAAATGAGGACTGCACATTTCTGTGGCAAGTCTTTGGGTGAAGGGACCTGCGTAAAGCTAGAAGACAGTCATGCAGGGTGGCCTCCAGCTGCCTCAGGTGTATGGTTGTCCTTTCTCCTGCAGCTCCCAGCCTCTACTCTACCTGCATCCCAGCTCCCGAGGCAGGGGCCTCAACACCAGTAGCAAATGCAAGTCCATGGCAGAACCTCACAGTAAAACCAGCTCTTGTATGAGATGAGCAGTAGTCATGTTTCCTTTAAACAAACAAACAAACAAAACAAAACCCACACAAAAAAACTCCCTTGATCACACAGTTTAATTTCACATTGGCAAGTACACGAGGCCTGCATTTATATTGTAACGATGACCTGAATTTGTTTTTTTCTGAAATTTTGAGGGTTTTGCGGTTTTAAAGAGTGTTCCTGTGTGTTGTGCCATAGTTTGCATGTCACTATGTTTGTTACTTTTGTCCACTCTGCTTTCCTGTGTGAGTTACAGCTATAGTTCATGGGACTGACTTAAGTTAATACTGCTAGCCTTAGGACCTGGCTCTTGCCAGATGAGCTCTTTCATGTACTGCTCTTATAGCTGAGGTCTGCCAAGTGCTTTTATTGATGAATTTCTAGATTCAAACGCAAGGAGCTGGTCAATGATCCTTTCTTTGTGGAAGCTTTCACCCTCGGATTTGATATCTTACAGAATCTGAATATGTGAATGCATCCAGTTACCCCTTCAATAAGTAATTTGCCTGAATAACTAGTGCAATGGCTGTCTTTATTAATGAAAAGAGGGTAGGAATACTACCTGCATGTATGGCATGGTGTTAAAACTGGTTCTCTAGTATTACAGCTTTTTTCTTCCCTTTTTTTTAATTAAAAAAAACCCAAACAAGATTTGTCTTCCTTGAGAAGGACATATAAAGTGATTTAATATACTTTATTAATGTATTGTATGTGCATATATTCATGCCTTTTGTGTTTGGAATCACAATATTTCAATGTTTAAAAGTATCATGTGGATTAATTATAAGCAACAGTTAAATTTTTGATCCATCTGGAAAAAACCCAAGCCAAACAGTGAAAGAAGATCTTAAAGTTTTTTTGGAAAAAAACTACTATTGTTTCCTACCAAGTCTTTTGTAGAAAGCAATAGCTGTGGTATCGCATGTTAAAAAAAGTTTATAGAATACCTTCTCTCATTTAATCATTGTAGAATAAAAAGAACCTTTTCCTATTCTGGAAAATATTTCTGGAGGAAAGTTTTGCAGTCCCTTTCTCTCAATTTTACTTGCTTGTAATCAGGTTAAGAGAGTAATAAAAAGGATGCTAGTTTGTTCTTTATTGTCTTATTTCCTGCTGCTGTAGTATATATATCATCGATAGATAAAGTACAGATATTTATAGTTATTTCAAATGCTAAGTGTGCTTGTCAGCTGGCTGTTTGCTTAGGATCTACTTCACTAATTTAGGGCTGCATAGCAAAGTTTTTGATGATTCACAGTACACTTCTGTTTCAATATTTTCCAATTGGCCTTATTTACTGGAGTTACCAAGTTCTGGAAGCTTGCAAAGAGGTCAAAGGGTATGCCAAATTCTGTTCAAAACAGAGTAGACTTTAAAACCAAACCCAGCCCTGACATGAGGCCAGAGCTGTAAAGACTCCTGTCTTTTTCCAAGGCAGTTCTATCTTCACTTATATTAAAGATGGGGGCAGCTGCAGTCACTATTATTTATCTCAGCATGTTGTGTTTTAACAAGCAACATATTCCAATACTATAATAAAAAAAGGCAATTAGCAAGTGAAGGGCATAACAGGGTGCAAGTAGAAAATCACTAGTAATTGTGAATAATAGTAGCCATAGGAAATTATTCCCATTGAAAAACACTGGGTTATTTAAAATGTTCTGTACTGTAATTACTCAGCTTTAGTAAAAAACATATCATGGGGTTCCTCATTTTATATGAGTGGCTTGCATGAAGCACCTGGAGTGTATATGGGCGGGGGGGAAGCTGTTTTTTTCATTGTTATATCTAACTGGAGACTTGCAAATTTAGTTCCAGTCTCAAAGCCCAGTTTAGGGTCTTGTTTTCCTCATTCACTGTTTCAAATATTGAAGGTTCTACAACCAAATCGCATCCTCAGTGAAATGTGTCTTAACTGACAAATTAGTTTCTTGTTTTAAGTGAGAGTGCAAGTGTAATAACTCTAATTCAAATCAGTTGTTGTATTCCTCAATAATTAGGATTTTTTTTGAAATCTTTTTTGCTGTAGATTTCTTTATAGTTAGTAGCAGTTTGGATCATCTGCTACGGAGTCATTAGGGCATACTTAACTAACAGTGTCCTATTTTTAAGCAAGAACATTCAAAATACATATTAATTACATATCATTACTGTAAGCAATGTACATGATAATAAATGAATACAGTATCATATATGAAGACCAGTTATTTTATGAATGGTTGTATTTATACTAACCGATTAAGTTGTCCCACTGACATTTCTTCTGCAATGTGACAGTGAGATCAGGGGGTTTTTTTAATCGTAATATGTGCAGTAAACTATTGATAGCTGCCTCAAGGCTGAAACCAGAAGATAAACAAGATTCATGTAGGAATAGAGTGGAAAAAACAGGTTACTCTTTTTGAATGTACTATTCTATGGGAAACGTTTTCAGAATTGTTTGTTATGGTTTGATTTATTCCCCTGTGCATTGCTCTTCAAGAGGCCTTGAAATAATAAGAGAAGATCAAATCAGTAAGTCAACATGAAATATAAAGGAAACCAAAGGTGGAGTCCCTTGAGCGAATTACTTTTCACTGACATATGGTTTTCTATGGTATATAGTCTTCTTCAGCTAGACAGATGGAAACAAGCCATACAGGGGAAGACGTGAACAAAAAGGTGAAAAAAAAGATTATATCAGTTGTTACTTACAGAGCGAGCTAATTCTTGTCCCAGTGAAATCCATGCTGTTCCTGTTAACTTTGTTGGACAAAGGCTTGGTTCACTGAGTGTAGTTCTGGCTCCTTAACCATGCCAATGCTTTAAAGCTGGTAAAACCAGCCTGTGAAGCAGGAAGAATTTTTGGTTTAGGGATATTTAAAACTAGGACTCCTTATAATGACTGCAGTGGAGAGAAGGATTCGGAGAAGAGAATGGATTTGAGGGGGAAGAAAGAAGTGTGAAGCCATGAAATCAAAAAGAAAGGAAAAAAAAAAAGATATTTTTTTTTCTGCAGTAAGGCAGTGTTATTCCAGGTGAGAGGCTGTGATATGAATATGATTTCTGGATGATGTTTTGTGAGCTAGGGGAGAGAAAAAGCATAAGGATGGCCATACTGGTTCGGGGCATAGTTCTTTCTAGTCTAGATTCCTATCTTTGACGGTGGTCAATAGCAGATACCTGGGGAAAAGTATAGAGACAGGAAAATGTATAGTGATGATCTCCCTAAATACTCCCACTGCTTCCACCCACTTGTGGCTCAGGGACTTCCTGAGAGAGGAATGGTAATTTTTGTGTTTGTCAAGTAAATTTGGGAAGGGAAAAGGAGGATAGATTTGTAAAGAGATTCTGCTTTCTGCAAATGATGATTGATTGCTGTTTTTGTAACCTCCCTCCATTAGTACAAATTCAGAGAAAACCTGAACGAACTGAAGCAAACCCCAACAAATTATTCTTGAGCTTCGGAGGGGGAGAGGCCTAGAGAATTGTGGGGGTGGCAGATGGGGACAGGACTGATATACGAAGGAAGTGCTTCTGGTGCCATTAACAGTTTACAAATTTTTAATCTGAGAATGTCTCAGATCCCTTAACTATCAATAGCTAGGGAGAATGCTGTGCATACAACACAAGGAGGGAGCATGAGTGCATCCTTTAGGACTTACTGCTTGGTGGTGTAGTTGTTCCTTCATGGAAACAAGCAAACATCTCAGCAGCATAGAGTACCTCTGGGCTTCTAAATTCAAGCCACAGTTCTGGTGACTGAAGTTGCCAAGTTATGGAACAGCAGCTTCTTTCTGAGAGGGAGAGGAGAGAGTGGAGAAGTGGGGATGGGGCAGGGAGAGACGGAAAAAATCCTTTCATAACTTAATAGTAAAAAGTTTTTAAATGTGTCCTGCTTTTTGGAAGAAGCGATATCGCTTCATTTTACTTGTCCCTTGGCTTCAGAGGAAAGTTTTTGAGTTGAATACCTCTCATGAATAAGAATGTCCAACTTCAGCCCTGAGTTAAGACAAAGGGGGGGGAGATGGGGTGGATGGGGGTGAAGAGCAGCAAATTAGAACATGTGATACAAAACTGAAGTTGCACCATAACTTAATTGTAACTCAGTTCTGCTTGTTCAGGATTCGCATTTATATTCCCATGCTTAAAAATTTAGTTTTATTATGTGCTGAACTGTTTTCATTAGCTTTGTAGCCCTACAGAGTGATTCAGAGGTAAAGGAGGAGTGGGTAGTACGGCAGGATAGGGAGACAGGGAAAAGAGGCTTGTGTAGACAGGGAAGCAAGAAGACTGCTTTTGCAATTAAAGAAGCATGGTAGAGTAAGCAGACAGATAAATCACATGGCAACATTAGCAAATTGGCAAGAGAATCAGTGAGCAGTTTCTGGACGATGCAGACTATCAGGCAGAACTAAACTGGCAACAGAACACTGGGAGTAATTTAGAGGACGAGATTAGAGGCTATAAAGGTCACCTGCAGGAAAATGTTTTTTTGGGGAAAAAAATATCTGTATAGTAATTTCTGTCTGAAAAACCTTGGTTTATTGAAGCTTTCTTCATACAGAAACCGTTCCGTACCATTGATTGTTCTTCTCTCCCTTCTTTGATCTTTTTTTTCCTAATCCTAATAGTTTAGTTTCTTTTTCAAATACAGCCTAAAACTGTACACAGTACTGAAGATTAGTGTGCTGGGTATTTGTAAAAAGGCATCATGATGTTTTTAATTTTTACTCTCTGTCCATTTCCTTTTAATTCCTAACATTTTGCTTGTTGTGGGATTTTGGCGGTGTTTCATTGAGCACCAGGATATTTTCATAATTGCCCTAGTATTTAGAAGTAACTTGAAGATCTCTTTCCTCACTGGCAGTAGCTTTTCCGGTTAGTGTGTTCACATAATTTAGCCTGATTTTCTCTGCTTGCAGTGCGAGTGTTAGCAAGGCAGGGTTTGTAGGGAGAGAACTAAAATGTGCTAACAAAGAAACCAGTGGAAAAAAAATAGTATTATTACCAGCTTTCCCATGGTATGTGCTTTGTTTTAATATAGTTTCTGAATAAATTGTAGTAGTATTCTTTTTTCATTTACCATTAAAATATATTTTGTAAAGGTAAAACTGTATTTTGAAAGAATTTTCCGATGGTGATTAGTGATTTTAGAAACTGCTCCCCCCAAACTCAGACAAACCATGAAGAGTGACTCATATTTTCACTGTATGTGTATGCAGACTTGTTTAAGATAGGGTCCCTTCTGTAGTAGCCTATTGGGATTCTGCTCTGGCTTATAAAGCTTCATATTCAGGGGATTTGCTTTGTAGAATCAGTCTCATCTGGTGTACCAGTTTGCTGCATAAAGAGAACATTTTCTGTCTTCCTTCTCATGACTGTACATCGTAACATACAGTACTTCAGCTTTCCCTGTTCAGAGAGGCTGTGGCATCTCCATCCTTGGAGGTTCAAAAGATTCAGCTTTTCAGACAAAGCCAAGGCTGCCGTGGTCTAGTACTGGGAGATGGTCCGGCTCTGAGCAGGAGGTTCTATTAGATGACCTCCAGAGGTCCCTTCCAACCTGCATTTGTCTCATTCACTCTACTATGGCTTTAAATGGGGGTTAGGGAGGGTGGGGAAGCTAATATACTTGACGTTGGGTAAGAAAAATACAAGTCAGTGCTACAGCCTTGAGGGCTTAAAGTAATCTCTTTTACTGTACTGATAGCACCACAGACCTTTTTCAAGATACCTTGAAACAAATTACAACCTGTCAGACATGCAGATCTGACAAAGTGTGGGGTATGAAATAAGAGATGAAAATCTGTCTTGGTCCAGCATAACAGGTTCTGCATATTATCCAACAGTATATTTTCATATTGACTTAGAGAAGTTGCTTGTAGCCTAAATTATGTGATTTTTCTGTTGTTCTTTTTTCTTGGTTTGCCCTCTCTTTTTGGGATTGCTTTAGAAGGCGATAACTGTTCACAAATTTGTAGTAAGTTGGGTTTGTATTGCCCAATGGGCATCAAATTCTGCTGCTATGAAAACTAGAGTTTAATATAAAGATGTCTAAACTGATTTTTGTTTACTAATATCCTGTTAGATTGGTGTATACTTGTCATGTGCTAAATTTTGTTTATTTTAATATATATTTTAATGATGATATTTTCCTTATCTTATAAGAGACAGAAGCCATTAATTTTATTTTGAGTCCTCTAGTACACTGTTTATTTAGGGCTTGGTCCTTTGAAATGCTCCTAGGATTGTATTTAGTGGGTACAGGTTCATCCTTTGACGTCCAGAAGTGTTAATCTGCACAGTGTCCTATTTTAAGCAGGGTCTTGCTTTATGCATAGTATTTTTTCTTTAAAGTTATGCTCTTTCAATCAGTACATAACACCTCTTAATATTATCATTAATATTTAACCTGTTTTCATACAAGGCAGAGTTGAGTCAAAATTTGTCTTGTCTGGGAAGCAGTGATTTTTTAATTTTCTTTTTCCATGCGAAAGTGGTGTAAGTTAGGTACTAGTTGTGCATTTCTTGTGTTTTCAGCAAAAGCTTGAACACATGCCAACTTCTGTGACCACATTAGACATGACCTGGGAACTGCTGGACTTACGGTTTAGGGCCTGATTTTGTTCTAAGCTCTGTTTACTCAGCTTTCTCTGTGTTCATATCAACAATGGTGAAACTTGGGTGCTGTTACTGAGAGAATCTGGTTAGTTCAGAACAGGTTTGGTTAGAGCATGCTGACCTGTGCAATGGATTTACCCCCACACTTTTTAACGCCCGTTTATTTCTTGTAAAACTGAAAGAAGATACTTTCTCCTTGTTGTGCTCATTAGAGAAGACAAGTCTTAATTTCAGAACAACATTCAATCTGAAGAAAAAATGCTTTAAAAAATATTCAAGTACTCGCTGTGAAAGTTTACACTCTGCCAGTGACATCAAAGGCAGGATGAAGCCTGCACAACTAGCTGCAAATCTGTTTAATCTTGTTAGGTGTTCTCCATCACCCAACATGCACAGAAACCTGAATTTTGCTACAGATGTGTTGTTATTGGTCTTATTGCATCAGCTGGTTACCTAAGGAACTGAGCCGCTTCACAGTAAATATTAATCCTTTCAGGGCATGCAAATAATAAATTTACCAGGAACGATTATCTGCTGCTGGTATTGCTGACAAAGTAATCATAGTACTTGTAAGCCTGTTCCTGGATACCTAGGTAGGGATCAAAAAATGGTAAACAGTTCTGAAAAGGGGTTCGTAAATATTTTAAATGTCTCTGGTGATTAAAAAATGTCTTGAAGAGGCTATTAACCTCTTAAGCTGTGTTTGCATTACTCTTGCAAATAGACATTTTTGTTTGTTCTGAGTGACTTTTTGCAGTAAATAGTGAATTCTAAACTTACAAAAACAACAAGGTAAAGGGAGGCAAAAATTCTGATGTGTTTAATAGTAATAAGGAACTGAAATGTTACTTAATCACTGATTTCTTACTGATACGATTGTTAAATATTTGTCAAAAGAAGCTTTATGACAGCTGTTTGTTTTCCAAATTTTTCTCTGATCTGAAGAATTTTAATTAAGAAAGACATACAGTTCAGTTTTGCCCTTTTATTGTAGTTCAAAAGCCCCATGTTGAGCTCCATTGTTCTTTTGGCTGAAATAGGATTGACCTGGCTTCTCCTGTACTTAGTCAGTATTGCCTGGTATTGGCTCCGGATCCTCTGGATTCAAGATTACAAATCTTGGGCATGGCTGAATGAGCTGTCAGCTTGAATGCTGAAAATGGCCAGTTTTGTTAAGTATTGTCAGGAATGAACACTAAACAAGCACCTGTTTCTCATTGCAGGATGTGCAGAGTCTGTCTGCTTATACAGGGAGGAAAGAAGTTAGATGGCATATTTTTTTCATAGAGGAGTTCTGGGCTTAAATCAGTTCTTATGTGAGCTAGAAATAGAGTCCCATGATAGGAGAATACATCTGGTTTTTATCAATCAACCAACAATCATACATCAGTGTAAATAAAGTCAAGTCTGTGTATAGTAATGATGGATGGGTTGTGGGATAGATGGCGGATAATGTTATTCCACCATCTTGCAGTTACTGTTTCAGATCTGAACTCATTTATTTTATTCTCTGTATTTGATTTCAGAAGAAATAATGCAGGTGACAGAGAGAAGGCACTACAAGTTATGCTTCAAGTCCTGCAGACGTGTGATCACCCTGCTCCAGATATGTTTTGCTTATGTGGGAGGATCTACAAGGATATGTTTCTTGATTCTGACTGTAAAGATACCAATAGTCGAGATCATGCCATTGAATGGTAACAGAAAAAAACCAAAAATATCTATTTAAAAATGTTTTCAGACTTTTACTTCTGGTTATGAAAAGCAGGGCTGTAAGAATTAGAAGATCAGTTGTTCTACTTATGTCTTTTTTTCAGGGTCCTGTTTGAGTAATTGGTTTACTGAGCACCAGATCTTTGGATATGCGTTTCCTTGTTTTTCTATATAGACTATCATGAATATAGAATGATACACTTAGTTTATTGGGGGGGACGATGATTCACCTATGTCTTCGTAGAGAAAATATACAATTAATCTGCTTCAAGGCCAAAATGAAGTACAAGTGAAATCATGGGACTTATGTTGGTCCTCTGTGCAAGGATGGTTTCCACACTGGATCCCCAGGAAATGCAATGGTCTACTATATATAAGGAAAAATACTGATAAACTGCATTGTGAATTTTCTTAAGACAGTGAGGCACGCATATGCACACAGGCTCTCACTGACATACTGTTCACATAGGTACGTTTGTATAATCATATCAACTACTACTGAGTACCATAATATTAGCAATGTGGGTTTGTACTGTAACTGTGAAATACTCTCTCCACCCCCCCCTTTTATCCACCCAAATCACCTCAACATGGTTACTGCAACATGGATGAGTAGTAGTGAACTTACAAGCTTCAGATGGATCTCTTCATCCTGCACCAGCTAGTCGAGTGCATTCGGCCTTTGTCAGCTGTGTCTCAGTTACCTTTAACGAATGTGAAGCTTTAAAACAAAAGGCTTGGAGCCTTTTTTTAAAACTTGCACTGAAGACTAATATTTTCATTGCTTTTCTCATATAAATAATTTAATAAAATTGGGTTCTACTGCATTTAAGAGTTTTGCAGTAACCAGTTTGTTTTATTTTCACAAAACTACACAAGGTGGCAGGACATAAAACTAAGCAGAAGTTTTTCTTTCTCACTGTAAGACAAAAAGCTACTTTCTTTCAAGTGCTCTTTGCAAAGAGTGCCATTGGTACCAACTAGCCATACAGTCCTTACAGTAAATTAATAGCTTGAAATACCTACCAAAACTTTGCAGTATTTCAGTTCTTCTATACAGTGAGATGTGATCTCTTGACTCTTCTCTGCAGGTATCGCAAAGGATTTGAACTCCAGTCAACTCTGTATTCTGGAATTAACCTTGCAGTTTTGCTACTTGTTGCAGGACAACAGTTTGAATGCTCAATGGAACTGAGAAAAATAGGTAAATATCCACACACAGTGCCACAGACAAGTTTTCTGCCTCTCTCCCTACGAAGAAACCAAAATGCTTGTAGTGATGGGTTGCATAGACAGAAAGGCGGTTCAGGCTTTTTATTTGCGGGTCCTGGATGGCAGGCTAAAACACAGGGATCTTGAAGGACCATTTTTCTCCCTGTTGCCTTGGAGCAGCTTTCGAGTAACTTGGCCCATCTAAAGGGTCCCAGACATGGGAGAGGAACAAGGAAGGACCAACTTCAGCACCATCCGTAAACTGCCTTTACTGCACCACAGAGATTATCCCATTGCATAGCCAACAGGGGACAAAGACAGGAGGTGACAGAGTGTGGCCCAGCTCTCCTCAGGGATGCCAGGGAAGGATCCACAGGGTTTCTGTTGTCCCTGAACTGAGAGATCCACAGGAAGTATCGCCTGGAAGGATCTACCAGGACAGTAATTAGTTGTCTACGTAGATTCATATCTTCCATGTAGGTGCTAACTAAAACCCACCACTATACGTCTATAAAGAAATCATCTGATAGAAACAGATATACAGTTCTTCCTAGAAAGACAATAGTTGAAAATTATATTTGGAATCAGATCCTGTCTGAAACACATATTTGAACCTTAAAGGGGAAGAATGCAAAGGTGGCTTTAAATCGTTCCCCTGACCTTACTCTGGGGTGGACTTGAGTAAGCCTCTAGCCATTGATCTCTTGCAGTAGATGCAGATCTCGAGGACACAAGAGATGTGCAGCTTACACTGAGAATCAGGAGGCAGATAGCCCAGACAGATAGCACAAGAGGGTTTTCAACACTGTGTGTGGTAGGAGTTCTGACTGTCTGAACTGTATTGGGGATGTTATTTGCAGACCCAGCCTCTGTGTTGGTCAATGGTTTTTTTTCTGGGGAAAACTTGCTCCACTTTATTTTTATCACTAATGCTTAATCAAGTCTTATTAGTCTTTTACTGATAGACTTATCCGTAAAAAACACTTACTAGTGTTTTACTGATAGAAAAATATGTTTTTAATTGAAATTTTACAGGTGTACGGTTAAACAGTTTATTGGGAAGAAAAGGAAGCCTAGAAAAAATGAACAATTACTGGGATGTGGGCCAGTTCTTCAGTGTGAGCATGCTGGCTAATGATGTTGGTAAAGCAGTACAAGCAGCAGAGAAACTTTTTAAGCTGAAACCTCCAGTGTGGTATGTGGTAGAAGGCTGTAGCTCAAGTACCCAACTATGGGGAAATACACAAATTAAAAAAATCTTGTAGTCACTTGGATAACTTAACTGGATTTTTCCATCTTAGATTGTTTGTCACTCTGACTTTATACTCTGTTCTTTTATTTTGGGAAGGAAGGGGGAAGGTAAGAAATTAAGTTACCCATCGTTGTTGGGTTTATATCCCATTGAAGCACATCTTTTATAAGAAAGAATCTGGAAATTAGTGATGATTCCTTGTGAAACAATTGTGAAAAGATTGTGAAACCATTCTTTTCAGAGTTTAGCTAGCTGCTGCTTCCCTCCCCCACCATCTTCTAGCTCATAATATCCTGTCTAATCACCATGTAACTACTCACAGAACTATACCCTTTTGCAAAAAGGTATTGTTCATGAACATCCATGTGAGCTTATGACTTAAGGTTTAGACTAAACTTGCTATTCTTTCCAGAAGTCCGTAAAAATCAACACAATCATTTCCATTATGGTAGCTTTTAAAGTACATTTAATTTTGTAGTTAATTTTTTGGATGTATAAGTCAGTTAAGTGGTTTTAGAATCTGGTCAAATTTTGTTTTCTCTCTGTTAACTCACTAATTCAATACATTCTAGGTACTTGAAATCATTAGTTCAGAATCTGATGTTAATTCAGCATTTCAAGAAGCTCACCATAGAACATTCTCCTAGACAAGAAAGATTGACTTTCTGGCTAGATATAATTTTTGAGGCAACGAAAGAAACAACTAATGGACTGAGATTTCCAGTAAGATGTTATGTCCAACAAGTTTTATATGTCTTATGTTTCTGGATAGGATATAACAAGAATTGGAAGACTAAACACAATACTTACATACTTAACTGCCTGTTATTTCATTGCATGAACCAAACCCCTGTATTCTGCTAATCTTTACTGTATAAAAAACATTTAACCCACCACCCTAAAAGCATTCTAAGAAATACTTTTAAGTCTCCTACAACAAATTGTGATGATACTGTTTTGATGTACATAGGAACACAGCCTATTCCTGCCATATCTTGCCCTTTTCTCTCCCCCTGGAAATTTTTTAGGCCTTACTTTGAGATTACCCATTGTCTATATCAGAGCATCTGAAGATAGTGTCGTGTATTAGCTGCTGGTTTATTAAGGAAAAATGTTCTCTCTTTTCAGGTTTTGGTGATAGAACCAACTAAAGTCTACCAGCCTGCATATGTTTCAATCAACAGTGAAGCAGATGAGAGATCTCTCTCTTTGTGGCATGTCTCTCCCACTGAAATGGTAAAACTACCAGCAGATGTGTTTCGTGTACTCTGATTCATTGTGCTTAAAGTCACTTTTTTAAAGGTAGATTGTGGAGCACTGTACAATAATTTAAAGTTTGCTACATTTCTGTGAAGCACAAGCCTCAATCTCTCTTTTGCGCAGATACAAAAGTTGACTTTTTACAGAGAAAGTAAAAGGAGGGACTACGATTAGAACTTAAGTATTTTTGACCTCTAGTTCAGATTTCCCTTATCTTGACCATGTCTCTTAGAAGTGTTTGGGTTATTTGGTCTGCTCATAATATTTCTCATTAGAATCGTGTGATTTTTATCAGATGCAGCTCAAAGCTAGATAAAAAGTCAGGATAAAGCCCAGTATTGTGTTTAATGTTTTAGGAATTTTAAAGTTTTACAATTATAAGATTAGAAACTAGAAAAAATGGCAGCCTGTGACAAGTGTCAAGAGATGAAATATTTGGTGTCTTGGATTATTTGATAAGGCACAGGAGATTAGGAAAGGAGTAGGCACAGTTATGGACAGTGTAATCTCTTAAAAGTGAGAAATAATTTCAGTTTCACATTGAAAGACTTGAAATCTGGAATGTATTTCACCACCCCTTCTTAATATCAGAACAACGTAGGTGGAGAATAGACTAAAAATGTAGAGAGGCAAAGTGTGGAAAAGAAGCGTGTTAGAGCAAGAGAAGACCACATAATTACCTGGATCTGTGAACTTCTTTTCCAGTACACTGTTCTACTTCACTACTTGGAGTGAATGTGTCTGACATAACTTTGCTTTATGGAACAAATTCTTGGTGCATATCCAGCAGTGCTAAATAAGATCCAGCTATTAGCTAGAGATTTATGGAGGGCTATGGTCCTAGGCATAGGCTGTCCTTCCTCTGTTTTGCCTCCAGGGTGCTCCCTGGGCCAAAGCTGTTGGCTCAATACCTCTTAGGAAGATGTGTGAAGTTTCATAGAATCACAGAATCATAGAATCGTTTAGGTTGGAAAAGACCTTTAAGATCATCAAGTCCAACCGTTACCCTAGCACTGCCAAGTCCACCGCTAAACACCACATCTACACGTCTTTTAAATACTTCCAGGGATGGGGACTCCACCACTTCCCTGGGCAGCCTG
>NW_008795041.1:2165374-2175903 GCF_000699145.1 Aptenodytes forsteri | reverse complement strand
TCACCAGCCTCGTTGCCCTTCTCTGGACACGCTCCAGCACCTCAATGTCCTTCTTGTAGTGAGGGGCCCAAAACTGAACACAGTATTCGAGGTGCAGCCTCACCAGGGCCGAGTACAGGGGCACGATCACTTCCCTACTCCTGCTGGCCACACTATTTCTGGTACAAGCCAGGATGCTGTTGGCCTTCTTGGCCGCCTGGGCACAGGTTTCTTTTCCCTTCGAGCCTAGATAAGAGTAGGGCATGTTTAATATGAAATGTTGATGTATTGAGTCAAAACATAATGTTTGGTAAATTGTACTTCAAGATTTATTCTTCAAATTTAATTTTACATGAGGAAATAGAGCCTTTACTTCCACCCGGTGCCATTTATATTAATTTTTCCTCAAGTGAGTAGAACAGCAATGTATGACCTCTCTTTACCTTTACATCAATCTTATTTGAAATTTGAGGGGGAAGAAAGAAAGAAAGAAAGGACGAGACATGCTGGAAAAACTTTATTTTGCTTACCATGCTGTGACTTTGTTTTCACTAGCAAGTCAAGGTTAAACTGTGGTTGATTATAGCTCTTTGTTCTTTACAGAAACAGATTCACGAATGGAATTTTACAGCTTCTTCCATTAGGGGAATAAGGTTGGTATGTCAGAAAACAGTTAAGTGGTTTTTTGTTTATGTTTTATATTTCCCTTAAGTGGGAAATCTGGATTCTGCAGTAAATCTCTGCTTTGCATTGCCTATTATAAAAGCTTTTTCTGTCCAGCCTGCCTTGAAGTGTCAACACAGAAGGGTTTGCCTTTCCATGCATGGGCAGAGCAGTACATTACTCATAGGAATATTCACCTAAGGGGTGGGGGGTGGGGGTGGGGGTGTGTATTCTCTGGTAGACTTCCCTGTTTTCAGTCGTGTTCCTGCTTTTTATATATTTTTCTAAATTTTTCAGTGAAGTTATTGTCATCTCTACATTTAAAAACATGGAGGCAGAAGGAAAGCAGAGCCCTTAGCTATTCTTCCTTCCTTCCTTAAGTGAAAGAACGGTTTGTCTGTTTTTGTTTAAGAAAAGGAAACCATGGTATCTATTTTCTGTTTGGAATTCAGAAATGCTTCTGATATGGCTCTATCTAAAAACCTACTAGCTAAAACTTGGATTATTAGACAAATGTTAAATGAGGCGTGGACATAGTTTGTGCTAAGGAAAGAATTCTTGATCTGGAAGGAGACTCTAGTGGAGTTTCTCAAGGACTAGCCTTTAAATAGTTAAAGTAGTTCCATTTTGTGATGCCTAGATTAATGGAAACACTAGTCACAAGTAAGTGGATCCAAATATTAGTACAAAAGAACATCAGAATATTATATAGAAAGAACAGGATTGTTCTGAGAACTGAAAGGATAGAAAAGAATCACATTTGGTATTAACAACTGCAAAATGCACGACTACATTTAGAAGCTAGCTTATATATTTTAAGTTGGGCTACTTTGCTGCCAGAAAGGGGAGAGGCAGAGCACCAGGAGAGAAAACAAAATGAAACCTATCTGTACAGCCTGGCAGTGTGTCTATAGCATTTTTGCTCTCTGTCTGCATTATGCAGGCTGTAGCTAAGAACCAGAGGAGCCGTAAGCACACGGAACACGAGGTGGGCTTTTGCCTTCTCTCTGCGTTCATGAGTAACTACATTGGTGGATCTGGCCTTTCTAGGGACGTAAATGGCTGTTGGCTGGGGCCAGTTGTGTGAGTGCATAAACAAGTGCTTGAAAAACTTTCTGATTCAAGTACAAGGATAAATTCAGATACCTAATGAGTTCCGTAGTTCTCAAAGCAGAGGGCTTCTGGGCTGTGATTTTGACCATAAGCCCCTAAGTTTTAGCTCCCAAGTTTGTCTTCTCTGAACTTGTATAATTTGCTTAATCAAATAAGCTCAGTGAAAAAGTATTTCTCTGAATAAGGTGAGTGGTGATTATTATGAAAGCCTACAGTTGTGGATTTGGACATAGATTCTACGATAACTTCAGTATTTTCTTCTAAAAGAAGCAGGTTTTGGTTTAAATGAATTTGATGTGATATTTTATTCTACTACTCCAATGCAATGTGAGTGGATGTGAAGTTGTCATTACTGAATTCTGTGGAGCTGACTGAGCATAACTCAGCATAACGTTTCTGAAAGATATTAATTACCTTCAGTCAACACACTGCACAGAAATTAATCTTTGAGAAAGATAACATTTAATTAAATGGAAGCAAGCAATTCATTTGCTTTGATTCTTAATCACTGCTGGGGATTACAAAGCTCAAAGAGGCAATCTTTTTAAACTTAGTGGAATTAGATGTTTGCTTTGTATGTGATAACTTACAATTGCTATACTTTTGAAACTGCATTAGTTTTAGTAAAGAAAAATTAGTGGTCTCAGTTAACTTATACTCTATCAAAACCCTTAACTTGTATTTATGCTAACCAGTTCATTTTATATACCACATGCGTTACACTGTTTATAATATAGTATTGTTACTTAGATACTGTCTTGTCAATCCTATATTTGCCCTTCGAAGAATCATCTTGCTTTGTCTCTTAGTTCTTGTGTCAGGTATGTGCTAATCTGCCTTGCTAGGCTAGAAACTGCTATGCCAGAACGAAGCTACAGAATGGCGTAGTGTATTTTCACATATTTCTGAAAAAATCTTCTGGCAAAATTCTAATTTTTTGGAACGTTTGTCCATGTAGCCCTTAATGATGCCAAAGCAAGTTAGTCTTGTAACATTCTGCAACTTTACTATAGTCTACTGTCAAGTATTTTAACTAACTGGCTCAACAGAGGCTAAGCAAAAATCTGAGAGTTTGACTAAACAGATCAGGCAAGAATCTAATGAATTTTATTAATCTAATGCACAAAAATTATGAGAAAACCTTAACAAGCATAACAACTTGGCATTTATGTAGAATGATACTGAAGTGCAAGTGTTTGGAATAAGAGATTAATTCCTAGATTTACTTTCATATTGATATTATGTTTTATGGCCTCGTCACTTCTTGCTTCAGTGCGTTTACGTGGGATATGTATGACACTGGCAAGACACAATATGCAATAAATAATCACTTTGCCAAATTATTGCTGCAGTTTGGAGTAAATATTGGTTATTCCAAAACTTGTTTATCAGTATTAAGGCCATAAAAAGTATATACTGTGAAGGGTCTGCTACACCGTAGGTATTTCCCAGTTCAGTTTTACTGTTGCAGTAATGGAATTATAAAAACCAGAAGTACTTGTCAAGCTTAGAAGAAAGGCTTTCTTTATAGCTAGATTAGTGTCAAAGCAATTCATTTTCCATAGAGGAATCATCAAATACCAAGAAATCTGATGGAACTGTGTAAAAACGGAAGGGGAGATGAACAACAAACAAACCTCAAAACACTTCAGATAAACGAGTATTTTACCAAAGTAAGCAGTAGCTTAATCATTTATCAAATTGGAGATAGGATTATAGAATATATAAATAAACTCAAAGCTTCTAGTTGTAAGGAAAATAAATATAATTGCATACTGCCTCTCTGAGGTAATTAACTGTGAAAAAGGAGTTTGCTAAGTGCTCGTAATTCAAAAAAATTAATTCCTCCTTGCTCTATTTCTTCTAATAGTTACACCCAAAATAATCTTTTCTTAATGTGAATTTTATAGCATTTCCAAGTTTGATGAACGATGTTGTTTTCTTTATGTCCATGACAACTCCGACGACTTTCAAATCTACTTTTCTACAGAAAACCAGTGTAGTAGGTGAGTTCAGTTTGTGTGGGTATTGCATGCGAGATCTATGTCCTAAATAGAATTGATTTAGTAAAGATTGAAAGCTGACATTTTTGCTTGAGAAATTAATTATTTATTTCTTCACTTCTTTTTTCTTGATGAAGAAGCAATGAGCTAAATTCAACGATATTTAAGGTGATGACTGCAGTGTCCCATTACACTTGTTGGCTGGTTCTGATCCGTTTACCTACAAGTCATTAGGTCTGAGAAAAGGCTTAAGTAGCTTATTCTAATTTACAACTATTATCTTCTTTTTATGTGTCTTGGCCATGTCGTGTAAGGTAGTATATTGGTTTAGGTTCCCTTAAGTACCTGTTCAGTTTGATTTAAGTAAAAGCAAGTAGATGTAACAGAAATTTCTAGCTTATATTGTGTCACAGATATCTGTTACTGTTTGCGCCTGTATTCAAGTATTTCCTGATGATCTGTTGTCTCTAAACAGTAAGCATGCTAACTGAATTTCAGGCCTAAATCTTTACAGACCAAATTCTTCCTGGGGACTGATATTTGGCATATAAACCTGAATGAAGTAGGAGTGATTTGTTAATACTCTTAATATTTGGGGTTGGATGGTATATTTAGTTTTCTTGCACTAATTATTATTTATGTATTACATGGAATAAACTCAGGTTAAAAAAAAAATTATTAGCTCTGCAGAGTGCAGTGCGTAAAAGATAGGAAACACTAAAATTAATGTTACCTGCTCAGCCTTAATTTGGCATCGCAATTTGTGTGTTATGAAACATGGTCACATTTTGTATGCCTTATTCAGTGCACAACAGGAGTCTGTTCCAGAGATATGTGTCTATTAGTCAGTGAAAGAGATGTGAATATTTTATAATAATTTTTAATAATTGTTAACCATTTGTTATGGAATTTGGAAAAAAGTGAATGGCTCAGGCAGGGAACTACAGAAAAATATGGTCTTGTACTTAAGGATCTCTATCCCAGAGAACTAGATGAAATTAGTTAAAATTCTGTTCTTCAAAACACGTTACTACTTTTATATTCTTGGCTTTCTGGATGCCTGACTAGAAGCCACAAAATCTGATTTTCAGAAATACTGAGTAATCATGCTTGCAACCAAAGTCCATAGGAACATTTAAATTAAACTGAAGGTAATAGAATTCTTATCACTACACAGAAGGAGAACCACCCAATATGATGTTGCGGATTTAGCACTCCTGAATTGAACCATTGAAAATCAATACTTCATTTTTTACTATCTCAACTTTTTCTCTAATGACATTTGTAAAGACAAGGCCATACTAAGCACTTTCCATCAAAGTATACAGCAAAAATACTTGAGTTGGATCTACCAAGATTTTACTATGCAATTACAGTAACAAGCAAGTATTGGGTCTGCTACAGCAAATAAAATAATTTTATAAATAATTAGGCTTTTCAGTGTGTGTTTGATGTTCTTCCTCATTTAAAATAGGATAAATATGGCGAAAGTAAGTAGCGAAAGAAACCTATGAACATGCTAGTCAGTTTATTAGCTTGAAAGCAAAGCCCACCTTGTGAAGAATCTGTTTAATCTCCTTCCAAAAGGATATTTTTCTTTAATCCTGTGCTATTTATTGCTTTTTTAGATTCTGTGGGTTGGTGAAAGAAATTTTGTCTGATGCAGTTGGCAGTACTTTGGAACTAGAAGGAGAAATAGATGGAGACACATTGGAGGTATGTCAAGGATAAAAGATCCAAGAACTCCGAAACTCTTTCTCTGTCTTCCCTGCACTTTCATATCAGTATGCTAGAAAGATAATAAATAGCATTTAAACTCCTTAATTGTATATGCAATTTCAACTCTTACAAAACTGTTTGTACACAAGAGTTGCATTCATTTGAAAAAACACATTTCTAATGAAGTCAGACCGTTACTACTGTAAACTGTAGAAATCCCTAATGAAGGATGTTACTGATCTTGTATTTATGTTGCAAACAATCTATAGATGAGAATCATCTGGTATCAGCTGGCTTAAGTGGATAAAAAAGATAAGATATTAAATAAATTCTAGGAAAAAGCCATTTAGCAAAGGGACTTCAGTTTTTCTAGCTGGTACCTGATACTGTTACTACTCCAGATAATTTCATTTGATGGGCTTTTTCTGTCAGAGAGATTTGCAGATATTTAGGATCAGATTCATCCATTGTGCTTTTTACTTATCACTGAAACATCCATGTTAGGAACCTAGTAGCTGTAGGCTTTCTTTATAATCAGTACAGAGGGAAAACAAAATACTTGGAAAGGGTTATTCACATTTTATGTAGGCTCAGGTTAGGGTAGGGGAATCCATGTCTTCATAAGACACACTGCCTCATAGCAAACATCCATATTTGTAGCACTAAGTATGTGTCCTGTGCTTCTCTTTTATTTGTTTTGAAATCTGAAAAGCCATCATAAAAAGTAGATTGTAACTTTTATTTGTAGTCAAGCAAATTCAGTTAATCCGATTAATGAGTGTAAAAACCCTACTGTGGTTTGTTTGAGCTGGGTATCTTTCTTACCGCATCTCATTCCAGCAATTCTCTTAGGCTTACGATTCAGAGCAGCTCTTTATGATAGTGAATCTTTTGTAGTACCTGAGGCTTCAGAAGAGGATTAAGAAAGTAGAAGACCCTCTGCGGTACTGTTGAATGTAATTGCGTATGGTGGGGAAGGTGAGTTTTTGCACTGAAGTTTGTGCATAGTGGCCACAGAATTCTCTCCTCAAGTGAAAAGGACAAGATATGCCCAGCTTAATACATACATCTGTGGTCTCAGCATAGGGTCAGGGCTCTGCCTTGGCAAAGACAGGGTATTATCTATAGCTGCAGATTTTACATTGCGTACTTAGCATAGCAGGGCAATCTCCAAACAACACAGTCTATTCAACTGTATAATAGTCTCTCAGAGTAAGTGAGCTCACCGTGGCTTGAGCCTTTTAAAAACTGAACTGGAAAAAGCCCCTGGAGAATGCACAGGAGGAAACAATCCTGCACGAATCAATGACATATGGAGAAATGACTACAGAAATTAATTTTAAATCTTGACGTTTTCACAATTATCACCTTGTACTTACTGTCTTAGGTCAGGACATTAAAACAGAAATCAAGATACAGAAGAGGAGGATTAATTTGTTTAGCTTATAAATGAGCTAAGACACTTACTGTCTTTCTGCAGCCTGAGATCTTGCATTTAAGAAGAGACAACATGGAAAATGCAGCTTTGTATGGTCTTGATGGGCTTGACAAGCACAGAGAAAGCAGAAGTTCTTACCGTTAGTAAAACAACTGTTTATATTTGGGGAAGAGGAAGAAATAACCTTCAGCACAGTTTGGGGAAAGAAAATCTGATTTCAGTCAGAATTCTTATGAGAATGTTGTCCCAAGGGGTTGTATATTTTGGATTGTGGTATTATTTGAAAGCAACTACAGTTTAGTTCTACAGCTAACAAGGATTTGGAAGGAGAGTGAGTGTGGCAGTCCTTTCTACCTTAGGGTATTCACTTCTGGATATTGATATTGAAGAAGTTCCTATCACTTTAGGAGTACCTGCTGTACCCCAAATAGGATATCCTAGAGATCAGGCTCTGCCCTACCACGTTCATACAGAAGGTCAGCTATGAACACTTGTTTACTCATACCTAATGGTTGAATTGCACATCCAGTGGATCACATATTCAGACTTTTGTCAACCAGCAGTGATTTATTCAATCTTTGTAGCTGTTGGAAAGAGAGAAGGCAAATGTAAAGCAGCATCAAGTATATACAAGCCTATTAAACTGTCTACCAACTAGCATTGAACTATAAATCTCAACGATTTTCATGTATCATAGGACCCAGACTAGAGAACATAGGTTTCTCCACAGTAATTATGGAGTTGGCTTAGGACCCGTCTGTTGCAGATGGGGTTGCTGTCAATCTTAAATTCCGCAATGTGACTGCTGTATTTTCGCTGCACAGTTTTATATCATATGATAGCTGTGAAAGCTGGGTATGCTCCTACCAAAGAACCTGACAAGTTTTACATATGGCGTTTTGGGTCAGTTATGCCTATCATATAACAAGATTATGTTATGAACCGTGAAGTGCTGAAACATGGGAAATGAAACGGTATTAAAGCTGTGCTAACTCAAGTTTAGTTCCACTGAGCAGAATATGCTGTTAGGGTAAACAACAGATGGTTTTTCTTTAGCACCTTCCATACAGCAGCATGAAACTTGCCATCTTTGCTGAGGTGAAGCGGGGGGGAATGTCAGTGACACATGGGCATTGCAATACCAGAGCTGCAATATGACCTGGGAAGACACTTCAGAGAAATAGACCTCAAGGCTGCATTCTGTATGAGAGAGTCTTATTGGATGAAGCAGAAAAGCGGTCATTGACAGAAATGTCAATAGTTATGGCCATTGTAAAAAGTTGGGTTGTTTTTTTTTTTTAATAGAGAATTCACATGAAGCCACAGAGAATACCCTGCAGTTTTCCCATATGGGACATCCTCTTGGATTTGGGAAGATACTAGGGGAGGTCTGTGTACTCCTGATCATATCTGATGCTATGAAACTGCCCAATTCCTTTCTTAACTCTTTGCAAAAGTGCTTTTTCAATATCCTTTATCAGTTCCCTGGTTTGAATCAGGGGTGTGCTGCCTAACCCAACTTCCATAAGAAATTTGGTTTTATTTAGTGTCTGGAATGTACTTTGATTAAGCATCATTCATCAATAGGCTTTTTCACTGACCTTGATAGAAGGAGAGCTCTGTGATAAGATCACCATATGGGACAAGACCATGAGGTGGTGTAAACTAGTGTAGCTTTACTGAAGTCAGTGAACCAGCAGTGACTTATTC
Organism: Aptenodytes forsteri; assembly: GCF_000699145.1. Taxonomy (NCBI): domain Eukaryota; kingdom Metazoa; phylum Chordata; class Aves; order Sphenisciformes; family Spheniscidae; genus Aptenodytes; species Aptenodytes forsteri. The sequence continues at coordinate 2,167,278 of NW_008795041.1, read as the reverse complement.
AGCTGGCAATATGACCCAGCATGGTTTCAGCAGCAGTGGAAACCACCACTTCATACATTTAATCATCCTTGGAGAAGATGAGCATTTTTTTTTCACTTTTTGGAAAAGCTCATAATGAGGGGAATATGTCAGAAATGAATTTTGCTGTGGCTAAGTTCAAATGAGAGTTTAGGGTCTTAAAACAGTGTCCACCCACTGTAATGAGAATGTCACTTTCATCTGTTTATTAAACCGGTGGTTTTAAAATTATAGGTTACATTCCATACATTTATGTATTCTGAAGGCTCTGTCAGCAATTCTTAAGAGATGATACCTGAATGTGTTCTTTTGACAGCACTGTTTCATTGAATTTGCTTTAATGCTGTGTTCCTTGTTTGGGTGAATGCATTTCAAAGTTGGTTAGAGAAGATTGTTTTGTAAAGCAGGTAACGTGGAAATTTTACAAGTTGTATAATGCACCAGGCTGGTGAACCTACTGTGCTACAGCTGGGCTGCAGTAACTACTCTGTGCTGTACTAAGTCAGTATAGTACATAACTCTTGTTAAAGCTCTCTGTAATGTCAAATGTTAGTGATAACAATTTCTGTGCTGCTTTGTTTATCTTTTCTGTTTGCAGTATGAATATGACTATGATGAGAATGGTGACAGGGTAGTTCTAGGGAAAGGTACTTACGGAATAGTTTATGCTGGAAGAGACCTTAGCAATCAGGTCCGAATAGCCATCAAAGAAATACCTGAGAGAGACAGCAGGTAAGACCTAGTTTATTGTTATATATACAATGCTAATGAAACTGCAGTTGTTTCCTGAAAACTGCTCTTCTTACCATGTATTTCTATGTGGTTAGTTTATAAAATCCCAGTATACTGAAATTCAATTATTATTTCCTCCTAGTATTCAACAGTACACTTTTGAGAATAAGGACTTCTTATTTTTTGGAAAATATAGGATATAAATATATATATCATAAATAATACAGTTTGATAATCTATATGTATATCATAAATTCTAGAATAAGACCTATTTTGGGTTTTAAGTTGCAGTTGTGTCTCATTTGCATTCTTTTTGGGGACGGGGAAAAGCATAAAAGGAGTTTTGAAGGCAAAGACAGTACTATGTAATGATACAGAAGAAAGGCATGTATAAATTCTTTGAGGGCATGTTTCTTCTTCAGGGTTCTTCTGAGATCTACCTCTGTATTTTTTCTGAATAGGCAGCCAGTCACACTGCATTTTGAAGGTCATGGACGTTTGCTGAGAATTGGATCAGTATCCCTAAAATCCATTGTTTGCAAACTAGCATTTAAGTGTAGCCTAGAACCTTTTCCTGCATTAGGAGATCCTCCTTGATTCTTTATTTTTTTTTTTTTTTTTTAATAGGTATTCTCAACCTCTTCATGAAGAGATAGCACTGCATAAATATTTAAAGCATCGGAACATTGTCCAGTATCTTGGATCTGTTTCAGAAGATGGATACATTAAGATTTTTATGGAGCAGGTGCCAGGAGGTTTGTATCATTCTGAGCTTAGTCTCTCAAAGGAATCAAAAGGAGTTGGGACTCTAAACTTAGTGAAAGCAAATAGATGTGCACTTAATATGTTTGTGCACTGTATATGGCTTTTCTGTTGAGCCATTAACTACAGGTGGCATTCTTCTCATATAAAGAATAGATTTGAAGTGTACAGGTCCCAGTACCCGCTCCCCTTTCCGTAATAATTACAAACCTAGAGAAAAGTCATTGAAAGTACTTGGTGTCAAATAGAATCACAGAATCATAGAACAGTTTGGGTTGGAAGGGACCTCTAAAGGTCATCTAGTCCAATCCCCCTGCCGTGGGCAGGGACATCTTCAACTAGATCAGGTTGCTCAGAGCCCCGTCCAACCTGATCTTGAACATTTCCAGGGA
>NW_008795041.1:2158660-2165181 GCF_000699145.1 Aptenodytes forsteri | reverse complement strand
CATTTTTGTGACCCTCCTCTGGACCCGCTCCAACAGTTCCGTGTCTTTCTTGTGCTGAGGGCTCCAGAGCTGGACGCAGTACTCCAGGTGGGGTCTCACCAGAGCAGAGGAGAGGGGCAGAATCACCTCCCTCGACCTGCTGGCCACGCTTCTTTTGATGCAGCCCAGGATACGATTGTGTTATAAAATAGCGGAGTTAGAGCTGTATAGTCCATTTAGCCTAAGCATCTGAATGATGACTGGAGCTTTTAGGATAAGTTGAGCAGTAACACTGAGCAATTAAGTATTATTTTGTAACTGCTATATACAAAGCACTGCTATTTCCTAGGTAGATTAGAGATAAAAGTTGTATGCTTCCCTTGCTCATAATTTCCAGTTTTGCTCCTCTAGCCTTCTCTACATTTTAAGATGTGAAGTCTGTCTATATCCTCTCTAGGTTATGTTTCCATCTCCCTTTTGCTATTTGCTCTTCAGTGTCAAGTACGTGTCAGAATGAGTGTTAAATTCTTGTATGAATATAATTTGCAAAATAAAAACAGAAATAAAGAAACTAGGAAAAAAAGTTCAGGTTTTCTAGGGAAGGTCCAGACACAAACATTCAAAGTGTAATTAAATACATCTGGGGCATAGGGAAGTTCTTTATTTTTTTAATTCCCATGACATTCTCACCTGAAAGCTGAGACAACTCTGACATGTGTGATGCATGCAGATGTGATGAGTTTATACCAATGCTTCCACTCGTTTTCCTGCACTTGTTAAAATTATCAGCTGATGTTGTTTACATACCTTTTTTTTCCCTGTTCATATATGCACAGCAGAGTGTGCTGTGATTAGTTGCTAATGTCAAGATATTATTGAACCAATTCAGATATTTTAAACTCTGCAGCCAGTCTTAAAAAGGAACCAGCTGTTCAGATTATGCAAGATTTTAGATTGAACGTGAGGAAAAATTTCTTTACTGAAAGAGTGGTTAAACACTGGAACAGGCTGCCCAGGGAAGCGGTTGAGTCCCCATCCCTGGAAGTATTTAAAAGACAGGTAGACGAGGCGCTTAGGGACATGGTTTAGTGGACATCGTGGTGTTGGGTCAACAGTTGGACTTGATGATCTTAGAGGTCTTTTCCAACCTTAATGATTCTATGATTCTATAAGATTCTTTGAGGAAACTTCACTTTAGAAAGCTGTTGGTGTGGACTGAATATCCATTTAGCTGAATTTGTCTGTCATTAAGTAGACCCACTGCACTTAATTTATTATGAGCAGGAAAAGCAAAACTGTCTTTATTTTGCTTCATGATTAAAATATTTGTGTTACTTAAAAAAGATTAGACTTATTACAAGTAGGGGAAGTGTGGAAGACCTATCTCCTACTCTGAGCATCCATTACTTGGTTTCTTTCAGGAGCTTTCTTTCCTCTGTCTCTGAGTATTTCCAGAAGTTAATCCCATATTTGCAAGGAAAAGACCCTTTCCTTTTTTTTTCTCCCTTCCCTGCCTCGAGTAAATCAGCTTCTCTTTGCCCATGCATGTGGTTCATGAAGTATAGTGTATAACATCATACAGTGTTACTTTTAGCCTTTATTTCATTAAGGACTAAATGGTTGCTAGTCCTAGTCTCAACAGTTGTTTGACTGAAGTGAAGGAGATGCATCCAGTCCTATCATAACGTTTATTCCTGTCATGGAGGTGGAAGCTGAGCTGGCAAGAAAGAACCAGTCAAGAGCAGCAGCAAATGATTTGCTTTGAGGGATCTAGGAAGAATTTGGCTTAATTATAGGGACTGCATTTCTGTTGTATTAGGATATTGAGGAAAGGCTTAATCCAGACTTAAATGTTTCATGTTAATTTAGGGGTTTTGCTATCTTGGTACACTTTCTTCTTAACTCTTGTAGGCAGCCTCTCAGCTCTCCTAAGATCTAAGTGGGGCCCAATGAAAGAACCAACAATTAAATTTTACACCAAGCAGATTCTGGAAGGCCTTAAGTACCTCCATGAGAACCAGATTGTACACAGAGATATAAAGGTAAATTTTCCTTTAGTGTGTCTTGCGTGATTTGCTTTTTATCTTATTTACTTCAGTTAGTTTTACTCTAACCTGAAGTAGAATTTTTAATAGGATTTCATGGAAACTTAAAACAAAAGGGAAGAATAAAACAACCCCTCCTCCCTTGTGCTCCTAGAAAATTCCTTTGCAGAAAGGTATATTACAAAGATAACCACAAACTTGCAGGAGTATTGAGATTGGGATTTGGAATCTGTACTCATCTGTCTCCACTCCCCACTCCCCCCCCCCTCTCATCCAAACCACAGGGGGATAATGTTTTGGTGAACACCTATAGTGGCGTGGTAAAGATATCCGATTTTGGTACTTCCAAACGGCTGGCAGGAATCAATCCATGCACCGAAACATTTACAGGTAGGACTAATTTAGCAGAGTTTGTAAGGGTTTTGATGATAGATTTAGAGTTAGAGCCAAGAGGCTCTTTGGATTTGTGATGAAAACACAATTAGGTCTCTATTTTCAGGGAAGAGTGAATGGGAGTGTGATCACCATAAACACAGACTTTCTATCTTTTTTTTTTTTTAATGTAATTTTCTTCCATATTACTTTTTTTTTTTCTTAAACTTCTTAAGTGTGATGGGGTAATCATTTTTCTTCTAACTGTTTTTCATTAAGTAGCAATTGATTTGTTGCAATTACATCTGGAAACACTTGAATACAGCAACTTTTTCATTTAATAATCTTGATATTATTATGCACACTTTCTTGAAGTATGCCTAAAAGTGCAGAAGACCAAACACAAACTTACAAATACTTTCAGTTTTGAGGCATTAATTATAAAACCCAACCAACTGGCTAATTTGGTGTTATCAGCAGTAAAAAGAACAGTTTACATGAAAATACTAGGCTGGTATGTTACAGAAAAGCTTTCATATACAACAAGGTAGTAAAACTTGCAATATTCAGGGGAAACAAGATTTGCTGAGTAACAGCTGAAACTCCACATTGAAAAATGAATATATGATCACGTAATTACTGAATTCTTTCATCAGTGGAGATATAGGTAACATGATGTTTTCACTTGTTATATGGCCATATGCCTAGGCTGATGTCACAAATCACAAGGCTCATACTGGCCTGCAGTTTAAGTAAATGGTACACAGACACAGCCACCAGTCGTGTGTGGAAGACAGAAGACAACAGCTTCCATTTAAGTGATAATCAAGGCTTCCCATTACCTGTCTGGTGGTGAGTCTGCAGTTCCTCCAGCTTTCTTACAAAGGAAGCCAGGAAAATAGAATTGTTAAGGTTCTGAAATAACTTACCTTTCTAAGCTTTTTTTTTACTCCTTATTAGCAAAGCTTGTGAATTGGAAACTGGGCCTATATTACATCGTGATCTGCACACGGCATATGATGTCTGCATCAATGTCTCACGAGATCAACATCTCATCAGGTGCAGGCATTTGAAACAAATCTATTTCCTGCAAAGCTGTAAAGATTTTAGTTAAAATCAAATTAAGTTAGGAGTCCTTTAAAGAGAAGAAAAAAAATATTATTTGTCCAGTTTGGAATCATAAATGCAGCACTTGAATGTTTTGTTAAGAATGAAGAGCTACAAGAAGCAATCTCTTCAGTTTATGGATGCTACAACAGATAGATACATAAATGACAGTATGTCTGAACAGAGGTGGTTAAACACTGGCTTTGCAAGCATTCCTTTAAGGAGTTTCACCATTTTTTCCAAACAAATCATTCAACAAATAATTTTCTCATGAATCATCTTGCTTATGCAACTGGATGGATAATTCTGAAATACATACAGGTCTCTTGTGGTATCTGGAAAAGATTATTTTCAGGTTTTGCCTGCAATGTTTGTCCTTGCTGTTTTTGTTAGACTGGTTCAATGCAGTTACGCTCCATGAGAAAGAGATGCACAACCACGTGGTGTGATGTATAGCTATACTGTACTTCTCATTTCTACAGGATATTCTGAAAACTTCAAGTATATAAAGGGGTTCCATAAGGTAAATGTTGAAGTCATGGAGGAAGACCCTTTTGTGGCTATTAAAAGTCATAGTCTAAAATTTAATTTTGGCCCACTATTATGGCTGATTGCTATTATGGTTGGAGCAGATACTAGAGGAAAATCATTCTGTCCTTGCCTGTGTTTTACATACTCCTTATTGACTTGTTAGCAACCGGTTGTTATTAGGGATGATAAATGGAGAAATGGTATCTGAAGAAAAGTCACCATACTGTAATAACAGGAGGTAAATCTTTCCTTGTGCCCTTCTTTGTTCTCTTGCATGTTTGCAGCCCTGTTTGTGCCTCAGAGATGTAATTTACCGTGAGAATAAATATTTTACTTAAGTTCTTATTTTGGATTTAAAATCAGTAAGCAGGTAGCTATAGCCCAGAGGGTCTTAAAAGGTCTCTTGCAATTTGTTTTGTTCCTTAACTCAGTACATAAACTCTGTGGATTTTAGGCATTATGTAATACAATCACATGATTTGAAGAATCAGAATTCTAGTGGTTTAAACGTTACATCCCTCCATTAAAGACACACAGCCTGGGGGCAAAGCTGTGGCTTGAACTTTTGTTCTACAGCAGCCACATTTCATGAACACAGTAATATCCAATCCCTTTTATCTTCACCAGATGTCCTTTACTTAATAGTAAAGGTATACAGCTTTACCACAGTGTAATTTTATTGCCTTCTTAAGAAGAAAAAGAATTTAATTTAAAGATGTCATAACAGAGCTGGTAGGAATTCCTGTGGAGACAGTACTGTAGTGTTTGAAACGCTCGGAACATCTATAGGTTTCTGTTGTTGGTGTGGACTGTCCTCCTGTAAAGACCTCCTCTTAGCTGTGTTAGTATATGATTGAGTATCAGTGATTCCAAATTGACAATCTTCTATTTCATTTTTACTGTTCTTTTTGTTTATCAGTATTATAACTAGTATTACAGTCAGATAGTCTACAGGCAAGCTTTAGAGACATTCAGATTCATCTGTTAAGAGCCAACTGTAGGCTTAGGCAGGATCTTATTTTGCCAACATGTATAGCTTTAGCAAGTTTCAATAGTTGGGTTTTTTGTTTTGGTTTGGGTTTTTTGCTAACCTTGGATGTCAGAAATCCCAAGACATCCAAAAGACTTCCTGGAATTGCAATTTATGATGGGTTCCCTTATTTTTTTAGTTATCGTGTAATTGATTTACCTTGATTACAACCTTGATTGTTTTTGAGTAAAACTTGAGGTTTTTTTTAAACGTTCTTATCTTGATTATCTTATATTTACAAAAATAGCTTCTTTTCAAACTAACTTTTTGAAATTCCCTGTCACTAGTGTTCTCATTATAGGGGTAAACATATGAAAAATTATTCTCATGAAGACTATCTGTCACTTTGCAGGTTTTCATCACCTCTTAAATGCATAATCTTTACAATTTAGCGTCTGCAAAAATTGTTTGATATAATTTTATGTTCTGGGGAAGCATTTGGATTATGTGGTGAATATACTTTTAGCAGTTTGACGCCTTGTATTAGAAAGAGGGGAAAGTTTATAGAAAAGATGTTAAAACACAAGTTTCTGTCTAGTTTTCAGTGTTGATATGGGAAATCAAATATTTTGGCTGTACAGGTTATATTTGACAATTTTTGGCTTGCTTAGTGGTGTGTTAATTCTCTTTAATAAGAATGAGGACTGTAACACTTGACTATTCTTCTTGTCCTTACTAGGAACCTTGCAGTATATGGCTCCAGAAATCATCGATAAAGGACCACGAGGATACGGTGCACCAGCTGATATCTGGTCACTAGGTTGTACCATTATTGAAATGGCAACAGGCAAACCTCCATTTCATGAACTAGGGGAGCCTCAAGCAGCAATGTTTAAAGTAAGTACAGCTTTTTTGCTATAGAGTTTATGAATTTTCAAATACTAACTTAATTTTTTAATATTAACTTAATTGGTAGTAACCTTTTGTTAAATGGGTAGTTTTGCACAAAGCCACGGTCTGACCTGTGTTCTTAACTCTCACTGAATGATCCTTCCCTGCTCTAAGCTGTATTGCTCTAGGGGGTAATAATTTATTTTTGTGCTGGAAATAGGTCATGACTCAGAGCAGCAACCTGAAAAATGAGTGAAGACTTATGAAAACTAATATTCTCTACCCTCTTACTTCTATCATCTGCTCTTGGTTTATGATTTCCTTCCTGGCAACCGGTCTCTCCAATAATGACAACCAAGTAATTTCTGCTCCTTTAAGTCTTTTTTTTATAAGCCTCTGTCGTGCTTTAACCTCAGCCGGCAACTGAGCACCACACAGCTGCTTGCTCACTCTCCCCACCCCCGGTGGGATGGGGGAGAGAATCGGAAGAGTAAAAGTGAGAAAACTCGTGGGTTGAGGTAAGAACAGTTTAATAATTGAAATAAAATAATAATAATAACAACAACAATAACAACAACAACAATAATAAAAGAATATACAAAGCAAGTGATGCACAATGCAGTTGC
>NW_008795041.1:2130774-2158624 GCF_000699145.1 Aptenodytes forsteri | reverse complement strand
AGCAGCGGCCCCCCCGGCCAGCTTTCCCCCAGTTTATATACCGAGCATGATGTCCTATGGTATGGAATATCCCTTTGGCCAGTTTGGGTCAGCTGTCCTGGCTGTGCCCCCTCCCGGCTTCTTGTGCCCCTCCAGCCTTCTCAGTCGGCAGAGCATGGGAAGCTGAAAAGTCCTTGACTAGTGTAAGCACTACTTAGCAACAACTAAAACATGGGTGTGTTATCAACATTGTTCTCATCCTAAATCCAAAACCCAGCACTGTACCAGCTACTAGGAAGAAAAATTAACTCTATCCCAGCCGAAACCAGGACAGCCTCCCCCCGAGAGCATCTGTTTGCCTTGTCTTTCAAAGGCCCAGTCTCTGCAACATGGTAGGAAGCTATGGTGGAAGGGGGCAGGGGTCTAACTTTCCAGGATTTCTGGTATGTACTGAAGGAGTAAAATACTCTGTATTTTACATCCTAAGTCCTTTGGATCAAAGCTACCTCCTCGGTAAACTGTTGCCTCTAGTACTTTGTTTCTCTTAGTGTATCTGTTTTCAGATGCACAAATTAACACTTGAGAAGAGAATGCTTCAGACAGTTTTGATAATAAATGTATTCGAAAAAAGTTACTTGTTCTAACTTTAAAACTAACAGTAGTGTAAAAGCTATGATGTGATCGTGCGTCAAATATGCAGACTGAAAATTTTTGGTTCTTCCACTGGCTTGCAGTAGACAGTTAGTAAAGTACTTAAGTTTTCACTTATGCTTCAGAGCCCTCATTCTTATAATGGGGAAAATATCACATCCATAACCCAGCAAACTGCTTTAAATTATCAATGTTGGCAATTCTTTTGTGTATGTTGTTGAAAGTCACTGTGTGAGCATTAGTATAATTATTAATGGAACCATGGTAGCAAAATCAGTTCTTTATCAATAAGTATAATAAGATGGGCTGCAATTCAGCCATGCGTCATACTAGGCCTGTGAGTTGTCCCATGCACCACAGCTAAAAGGCAAAGAAAGGGATGGTTATGGGTTTTGATGTAGTTATTTCAGTGGTACGGTATGTCACCTTGGCGCTGACAACTTGTGACACTACCTTGAAAGAAGCTGCCTGGGTGAACATGGTTTGGTTCACTAAAGCTTTCCTGAGGGAGCCATGGAAAGAGACTTTTTCCCACATCGCTGTATATGTCAGATATGGTTCTGACGGCAGATGCCTTTTCATCTTACGTATCTGGCACGTAGCTGAACTTTTCAGTGAGTTACATGTCTTATTTTTCAGCACAGTTTATTGAACTGTCAGGAAGCGCTGCTTCAGTTCTGGGTGCTCGATGAGCACTGCACAGGCTCATGAGGTGAGCTCTGGCAGGACTGTGCATGCCCCTCCATCCTGCCCATAAGCACTTCCAGGCCACAGAGCTGTGTTCTGAAGTCTCAGAATTGGCATTTTTTTAAATACATTTCTTACCCTTCTTTCTTCAAGGATGTGGCAGAGTTTTTAGCATTGTTATTGCAGACTGTGTTAATGTGCTACAATCAGGCATTTGTTTTTGTTTTCTGTTTCTTGGCTTTGCTGGGACCTGCTTGAAACTACCTCTTGCTGGGCACCATAAATTGCAAACTGTGGTTTCTTTTGCTGTGTAATAAAAGTAAGCAAGCTGGAAGCTAGGTTTGAAGCCAGGAATGAAGCAGGCCGACTGGGCAGGCACGTAAAAAGAACAGAAGCCTGGAAAACTTGGGATGTTGAACTGTTGAGGTCCCCACCTCCATGTGTGCACACTCTGTCGTGCATAGGGCAGGTGAGGAGAAGGAAGGTCTAAGTCTGGCTGTGCAGTCACTATAGAAATTGTAAATGACCGAAGAGTTGGACAAAGTAGAGAAAAGGGGCTAGCGTGAACCGAGAACTGGAAATAATTCCTGGCTGAGTGTACGTTGTGTGGTATTTCATCTATGAGCCATAGTATGTGTGCATCTAGTTCTGTGTGAAAGGAGTGCGAACAAATGACATTCAATGGAGATAAAGTAAACTAACGTTGCCACAGAGTTTCCGGATGCTTGCGGCAAAACTTACTCCCCTTGAGCCACAGAGATTAAGATAAGATCAGAGACATGCATTCAAATTTCCTGGTCCTGGTTTGGACTGTCCTGGGTTTTGTTTAGTGCGTGAGGGTATAACCTGGCACCAGAGTGCTGTCGGCTTGTGACACTGCCCCAGCTGAAGCTGGCCGTGTGAGCCTGTCCCCAGAGTGCACAAGGAGGAACGGGCTGATCACGGAGACGGGCATGTCAAGAGCAGTTGTCAGAGCACAGCAAGCAGGTGGCTGTCTTCTCTCTCTCTGCTCCAAAGCAAAAATCTTGCCAGGCTGATGTTTTGAAGTGGTGAAACTGTATACCCCATTTATAAAGCACTGTCCAAAATGCACATGGGGTTTTATAAATCAGATAAAGATGCGCCATCAGACAAGGTAAATGTATAGATGTTGTATCCTGCCAGCAGGACATAGCATCAATTTATTTATTTATTTATTCAATTTCTTTATTAAATACATCAATTTAATTGCAGAGGTTAGCAAGTTGCATATATTAAAAATGTTACATGCAGGAAATACTGAGTTTTGAATTTGTTTAGAGCCATGGTTTGGAAGGGCTTAATGCATTATTGGCATTTCATATTCTGCACTGTCATTCGAACAGAAGCACGACTGCTCAGCATTTTTTGCTTCAGCTTGTGTTGAAGCTGAACCACTATTGTGAGTGCCTAATGGTGCCACAGTGTGTTAATGCAGCTGTATAATGAGATTATTTAAACAACTCTTCATTTTAGCAAGCAGCTGGCCCTTGTTTAACTGCTGGACTACCATCTCCCTTGTGGCCACCATCTTTCTGCTTGTTCTCTGGAGCCTGTTTTATGTAAAGATGCTGAGACTACAAGCCATAATCTTGCCAGATACATGGCATACAGTGCACACGTGTTACACAACTCTCGCTTCAAAACGTTTATGCCAGATTGGCATTAGAGGATAAGAAGGCAGTGAAGGAGCTGGAAAAATCACTAGGGAGCAACCTGTAGAAGCACGTTTTTCATTACTTAAAGAAAGAGTGGGGGGTCTTGTTAAACCTTTGGACATCATGTGATTTTCAGTTAAATAACACTGAAAGACTAGGGAAGACATCTGGCCTGAGTGCTGGGGGTGGTTGGTGACAAGGTCTGGCAAGGTCATTGTGAGCATTCATACAAGGAAATTTGGCAGCGGCGGGAGCAGAACAGGTGCAAGCCCTAGGCAGTCGGTGCTAGAGGAGGAAGTTATTCCTGTTCCTGGGCACGAATGTGCTGGAGGAGTCAGCAACGGAGACACACGGTACCGGGCAGGGGTGATGGGAAGTGTATGCAATAGCTGGAGGGATTGCAGTTCTCAGTGCTGGTAGGAGAAGCAGCATTTGAAGCACTTGGTGTGGTTAATGTCCAGATCCCAAGATTGCCTGAAGGCAGATGGTTGGATACATCCGTAACTTGACATTTGTGTAATACCACATGGACATTCACACCATGTTTACAATGAAGTAAAACAGGATCAGAGCCTTGTCACTTCATTGCTTTATGTGGGTACCTGGATCGCTCCTTTTCCACGAGAGTCAGCGATAGTGTGAGAGATCATACTAAAAAAGCTTTGGCCCATGGTCTCCTTGCAGTTGTTTAGTAAAATTATTTAGTAAAAATAATTTGTATCCGTGTTTTTCTTGCAGGTTGGGATGTTTAAGATTCATCCTGAAATTCCAGAATCACTTTCTGCTGAAACAAGGGCCTTTATTTTGCTCTGTTTTGAACCGGATCCTAGTAAACGTGTTACAGCATCTGATTTGCTCAGAGATTCCTTCCTGAAACAAGTAAACAAGGGCAAGAAAAGCAGAATTGCATTCAAGCCTTCAGGTAAGGAATTATCAGCCAAATCCAAGTCAACATCATCATTAAGTGTTATATAAAAGACTGGACTCATTAAGCACTCTCTTTTCCTAAGGACGTTGCTTGTGCCAGGAAAGCAGCAGGAACTCAACTGTTGAGACTGCCTGTGATTTGTAATTAGACATATTTAAACTTAACAATTCCCACAAAATATGGTGACTTGCTTATTTTGTGTTTTGCTTGCTGAAACCTCCCAACCCCATTTTTCCTCTCCCCAAAAATAAATGCCTCATTTATAGTAAATTAAAATTAGAAAAATGACATTCGGTGAAGACTTTCCAAAGCAATTCTGCATTTTAGATTCACAATTATATACAATTCAGAGATCTGAGTTCTATAGAGTAGGCGCTTGGTATCTGGAAATGTGGGTCTATTAGGTGTTCGGGTCTACAAGGGTCAGCATTTTCAAACTTGATATGTAACTTCTAAGTTTGGCACATAGGTGCTGAAGTAGCTGTTTAGCGGGTTGTTTTGTTTTATCTGCCTAGCGTGTTCTTCCCCCCCTCAATATATCAGCCATTTTCTTAGTGATAAGATAACAAATGTTAATACGGACCTGGCAAAGAAATAAGTAGTGTTTGAAGGAACTGTCCATTTAAAAACAAGCAAAGCCGTTGGTCTTGCGGCTGCTTTCCCCTGTCTGCACACACACAGGCACACACTCCCAATGCAAATTGAATTGCTTCCCTTTTTGAGCTTTCCCCCCCCTCAGCAGGGAACATTTGAAAGAATGGAATTCTAAGGGGAAAAGTAGCAAAGAATTCATAACATCTAGCTGAATTGGTTTCAGCAAGGAAATGGGCATCGTCTCTTGTCCTGAGGGGCATGAGAACTGCAATCCATGCAGTTATGCTGGGGTAACGGGAGAGCTCACGCTGCTCAGCCAGGGTGGTGGCAGTCAGGAGCTATTGGCAGGCTGTAGCCTTCTGCCCCACTGCAACAATGCTCTCCTGTGGCCTTTTCAGCCCTTGGCTGAGGACATTCTCCTGGAAAAGTTGTGTGGCATTAGAAAGGGTGGAGCTTGCCTTGTTAGCTGCCCTTGGAGCAACAGGCTCTTTGTCAAATACCAGGGGAAGCGCAGCTGTCTTCTGCACCCCCTCCCTCCTCCTGCCTTCTTCCTTTCTTCTCTTCTCCTGCTTATTGATGAGGTTATGAGGCTCCTTCAGGTGGCCTGAGGATCTGGTGCTGCAGGGTTAAGCACTGGGCTGCAGCAAGAAGCAAGCTCAGTGTTGGCCATGGATACGAGCAGAGTGGGCAAATGCTATGAAAACTGTCTATTGGGTGAGAGGAGGGAAAGGCAACATGGCTGCAGCCGAGTGTGCGCTTCGCTGCACTGGAGCTGGGGAAAGCTGTGCTGGCTGCTGCAGCCGTCTCCAAGGGGAGTTTGGGGGTGTAAGGCAGGTCCTGGCCCAGCAGTTGCCACAATCTCAGCTATAGCAGTTCACTCTGTCTCCTCCCTCTACCATTTCCCTCACTGCCAATTTCCTCAGCTTTGTCCCCATATTTCCATCCTGTCTCTATCCCTTTTTTCTTTCCAATAATAAAGGCAGCCCAGAGCAAATCTCAGCCTTTACTCTTGGGACAGCAACTTTCAATTTTCTGTACTGCTGAGATGCCTTGAACCAGTTATCACAAGGTGACATATATTGTTTCATTTCTGTGACTGTTTAACCTCAGCCATTTGAACATCAGTCATGTACCATGGAGTATGTCAGAGCTTTCTGAAAAACTTTTAACTTCTAGCTCTCTTCCTCCCCCACCTCCACATAATTTGTAGTGACAAGCATCAAAAACTTTTGTGATATTTTAGCTTCATGGATGTGTGCACTCTGAGTTGACAGAACTTCTTCTTTGCCTTTCCTATCACACAGCTGCAAACTGGCAAGCAGGATTATAGCAAGCTCTCAATATCTGTTATTTTTTCATTTCTTCTTACTTTCAAGATGAATTGGAAAGGAACAAGAGATTTCCTCAGGCTAGTGCTGAGAGAGAGAGTCCTTACTGAGGGCAAGGGGACATGTGAGCGAGGCAGATGCCTCGGGTGTCGGAGAGGGAGCAAATGTATGTCCTTTAACACAGTCTGGCAGAGGTGAGGAGGGCGGGTAGCATATCTGTTATTTTTTCATTTCTTCTTACTTTCAAGATGAATTGGAAAGGAACAAGAGATTTCCTCAGGCTAGTGCTGAGAGAGAGAGTCCTTACTGAGGGCAAGGGGACATGTGAGCGAGGCAGATGCCTCGGGTGTCGGAGAGGGAGCAAATGTATGTCCTTTAACACAGTCTGGCAGAGGTGAGGAGGGCGGGTAGCAGAGTGCTTTCTGCTTAGAGATATGGCTGGGGGGGGAGCTGGTGGTCTATTGGTTTTGTCCTTTAACACAGTCTGGCAGAGGTGAGGAGGGCGGGTAGCAAAACGCTTTCTGCTTAGAGATATGGCTGGTGGAGCAGCTGATGGTAACCTATTGGTTTGATTCAGGCTCTTTAAACAGCTGTATATCCAGCTGTACCACTTCGTGGGACCAGCAGCAAGGGGGAGTGTGTGTGTGTGTATAAGTGTGTGTGTGCATGCAAGAGAGGGTAACAAAATGGCATTTCATATGAGTATCTAGCTGCTTTGCTGTCTTTGGGTTCAGCAGTTAGCTCGTTCACACCTTTTATTGCTTATGCATATCATGATTTTGAGTTGTATTGCTGCCTTCTGTCGACAAGGTTACCTCTCCCTCAGCCATTTTCAAAATGAGGTCTTGGTATCATTGAAGATGATCACGGCTGTTTTAAGCACATTGCCCTTTCCTGCCTAGTTCTGTTACATGTTTTACAATGTCTGTTCCTAGATTACAATCGTAATACATCCCTCCCACTGCCAATCCATGGAGAACAGGCTGGCAGTAGCAGCAGTGAGCATGGCTCTGTTTCGCCAGACTCTGATGTACAGCATGACATCTTTTTCGAAAGGCCAAAGAGATCCATTTCAGAGATTCAGATAAAGCATCCCATTTCCCATTTACTAAGGTAAAGCATTTGTTTGTTGCTTGACACCCATGAGGGATTTTGTGGATTTAATTCATATTATGTTTTATCTGAGGGCAATTTTTTCACATAATGACTAGATAAGCAGGTATGTTAAACAGCAAGCAAGCTGTATAGGTAAGTTACCAGTTAATTTAAATATTGTCTATATTTAATTAATGAACAATGATTCTTTCTCCTTAAGGTTTCCACGTATTTATATACTTTTCCCTCCCCAGTGAGTAAATGTCAGTCATCTTATTGACTGAGTGGATATGGATTCGGGAGTTAGCGGAAGAGTTGACCCTTCCATGTGCTCATGAAAAAAATGTGGGAAAGGGACAGCAGATAGTTCTGCTGATCAGAGAGCACAAAGCAATACTTTCAAATGAGTATGTTAGTGTATGGGGCCAGAAAAAATGAATGGTTATCTCAGTCCAGGGTTTTCAGCTTTCCTCCCCAAAACTGAACCAGTGCTGGGTGACATTAATGCCAGCTTCTTAGTGGGATGAAATCAGCCTTGTGCTTTTGGCTTCAGTGAGGTTTACGCCAGCTGAGGATCTGAGCCATCTTCTGTCTCAGAATTAGCATTTAACAGTCTGATCAATCCACTGCTGTAGTTTAACTCACTTTTTAACCTCCAAAGTATCCCTACTCCCTTCTGACAGTACTGCTGTGTTGCTAATGCTGAGGTCTCTCTTGTGCGTGTGGCCTGGTTGCTGACACAGCGTGCCTGATGAGGGCTCGGCCTCGGAGGACAGGAGCGCCTCTCCTTCCGTTGAGGATAAGGATTCTGGTCTGTTTCTGCTGCGGAAGGACAGTGAACGACGAGCGATACTATATAAAATCCTTAAGGAGGAACAGAATAAAGTTGCTTGCAATTTGCAGGACTGTATTGCACAGGTAATTTCACTTCAGCGCTCCTTTTCCCATGTCAAAAGGAAAATGGCAAGCTAGGTAGTATCATTCCTTTTCTGAAAACTACTAAACAAAGGTGCTTGGATTCTTCCTTCTGAACATCTTTAATCTCTGAGACCTGTGACTGTGTGAGCTGTTTGCTGTTGTCTGAATGGATAGCAAACACCACCTTTTGCCCACTGCTGGGCTCTTGGTTTTTATGGAGGGGGAGGTTTGGGGCATTTGATGTGGGCTTTGGGGGGCTGAGGTTGGTGGGTTGGGTGGTTTTGATGTTGTGTTTTGTTTTGGCTTTTAAGGACCTGGAAATGGAACACCAGGTAGTAATAGGTATTATTTGCTTTAAGGATAGAGAACTGATTAACAATTTTTAATTCAAAACATATGTAAACTAGGTGCCAAGAACACAGCACATGAATCTTAAAAAAGCTAAGGTAGATTTTCTGCAGAGGGAAGGGTTGAGTGGGAAGGTTTAGTGACCGTAAAGAGGAGCAAGAAAAATCATGTTTGGTTAACCCATAGCCAAGCAATGCCACAAACCAGTAACAGAGTTGATTGCTTAGCCTTTCTTCTTAATGTCTGCTTCTAATGTGCCACTGACATTATCTTATTCTTGTCAAAGCTAAGGTTTTTCGCCCGGACTGCATTCACATAAAGGGGAGCCTGCTGACTCTTCTTGTGGTATCCCCCGGCCAGCCATTGGTCTTGGCACAAAGACACTTGCAGCACCGCTGGCGGGGGCCCTGCTGCTCCTGGGGCAGCTCCAGCCGAGCCCGGCACGGGCAGCCAGCTCCACACAGCTCAGGGGTTTGCTTCTTCCCCATGACTCACTTCCCCTGCAAACTGCCTAATGGTGCAGATCTGCTGCCCCAGACCCTGGGGACTCCTGTAGAGCTTTACAGGCCCAGGAGAAAGGCGCACAAACTCAGGCTGGGAAAGCAGTTGGGGTAAATTTCTGCTCTGATCTTAAACTGCGAAAGAGCTTACAGCCTTATGGAGAACTAAAATTCATAGGTGAGATCTTAGTCAGAAATAACCAGGGCTCTAAATATTTTCCAGGATAAAGAAGGATTATTTAGTAACAGCAAGTCCTTCCTCAGTCTCCAGCTGTTTTGCAGCACTGCTGTAATCATCTCTTTTCCATAATTTCTGTAATACTTCTCCCTTTACCTTTTAATTATACAGGTTGCTGTTCTTACAGGCACTTGGATGGCCTTAACTGTAGGGGTTATGGACTGCAAATCATAGAATGAACACTTAAGTCCTATCACTGTGTAATTTTAGACCTTTTTCTGACTTACGATAAATGCATATATAAACATATTGTTTTGCCTAAGGAAATCAAATGTCTGCGTAATTAGATATAAGTCCAGATTCAGCCTATTGAAAAGATAGCATCTAAAAAATTTGGGTCTCTCACCAACTGACTTTGCTGTTTTTATGGAGGAGAGCTGCCCTCTGCAGTACATTGCAGAAATGTGTAGATATTATCTGGACCCTCTTCCCTTTGTGACAGCCACAGTAGCAGTAGACTTATTTTTTGGAAAATAAGAATTACTATTAAAAAAATTGTAGTTAGAAAAAGGTAGAAAATAAAGGCTTTGCAGAAACAGAAGTTCTGTGATTTCTGTGCATCGGTGTGAAATATACATGGGCAAAGCTATAAATCATAACCCTAAAAATACTAATGCTACTAATTAGATGTTTAATGACTCTGGGATTTACTTGATATACACTCATTATCTTTTCTCCAGAGCTCTGAAGAACTGCAACTTTCAGTGGCCCACATCAAGCAAATTATTGGGATTTTAAGGGACTTCATACGCTCTCCTGAGCAGAGAGTGATGGCTTCTACCATATCCAAGCTGAAAATGGATTTGGACTTTGACAGCACTTCCATCAATCAGATTCATCTGGTGCTGTTTGGATTTCAGGATGCGGTGAGTCCCTTGGGGGACAGGGGGAGAAGAATTCTTCCTGGACAGCTGCTCCACTCTTCCTCACTCCTCTCCTTCTTAACCCGCTCATGCCGAACAGCCATTTTCTGCCCCAGTTCCTCAGAAGCTCCTGTGCTTACTGGGGAAGGTGGGAGGATGTGGGCAGTATGGACTAGACAAAGCCCTGGTGACTGATCATATGGAAGACTAAGAAAAGACTAAAGCTGTCTGAAGGTCAGGTTTTGCCCGGTGGCCTGTGGATCACCAGCGCTGAAAGTTCCCTTGCTCTAGGAGGAAGCCTGGGGTGTAGCCACAGGCCCTAGACAAGCTCTTCAGAGGGGCACACGGGGCTGGACACAGAGCCCTGATGCGTTGGAGCCTCAGTGAGCTTCGGGTGGGCACCCCCAGGTAGGCCTTGAAGCCACGGGTGGTGGTGCTTGAAGGGCTGCCCATGCACTCACCGCAAGCTCTAATGTTTGTTCTGGATCCTACGTTTATTTGCTGTTCTGTCTCTCCTTGTACTGCAGAGGGGCTTGAATGTCACAGTTGGAGTACAGTTTGAAAGCTCTAGCCTAAAGCTGTCGAATCTGTTGTGTAGACTTTCAAAGGTGGGAGGGGTTTAGTAACTCATGCAGTTGTTGTTACTTCATAAAACTTCATCTGACTATTGAAAAACAAGATTATTTTTTCTAAGGTGTAAGCAAATGTTGTTTACTGCTACTTTTACTTGCTTATTTATTTACAGGTGAACAAAGTATTAAGAAATCATTTAATAAGGCCCCACTGGATGTTTGCAATGGATAACATAATTCGCCGTGCAGTCCAAGCAGCAGTCACTATTCTTATTCCAGGTAAATCAAAGCAGCTGAAAATAATCTTTAAAAAAAAAAAAAAAAAAAAAGGCTCTTCGCATATCAAAGAGTTATAGCGAATGGAACAGTTTAGATGTTTCATCTGTCAGCGTGCCATTAACTGCACCCCATGTGCTGCTACATCAAAGGCACAGGGTCAGAATGTTGCACAGAAAGAAGTGTTGATCTGGAGGATTAATGCTGTACTTGCAGTACAAAAGCACATAATGAGGAGATAACCTAGTGGTTCTGCACCACCCGTGTGGTTCAACCATGACAAAAAAAGGCAAATTAAATTCAGTCCAAGGTGGAGCTTTTCTAGTAAGAAAGACAACGACTCTGTACAACATTTTAATGAAATCCAAGGTGGGTAACATTGCACAGGTCTGGTTATGTCTTCTGAAAAATGATTACTGAGCTGTGGAACAGATGCAGAGAAGGGAGCGCATTAATATGAGCAGGAGTATGATTTTGGCCTACAGATGGATAGGTAGGAAAAATCACCACCACCGATAAGGAGGAGGATAAATGACTAAGAACTGTCTAGGAATAAGTCTTAAGTTGGAAATTCACAAGTAGTTTTATAACTCTTTGAAGTGCTGAGCGCCCCTTCCAGTGTGAGAATGTTCTGAGAGCACTTAGTGATGGCGAGCCCTTTCAGTCCAAAGTTGCTTTGGCTTTCAAGCCAAATTGGCCAAATTTTTTAGGACTTCATTTGTAGGAGAAGAATGCCAGCTATTCTTTGGTGGGAAGGGTGTCCACCTGCAGCAAGTTCTGCGATAACTGGGGTTAGAAATGCTACCTGGAAAAGACGAAGGCTTCATAAAGTCTTTGGTCCAGGGCATTAGAGGAAAACTTTTTTTTTCTTTTTAAAAAAACAGCAAGCTTTCAAGGGTTTCTCATTAATATATTTTATTAACCATCTTATAATTCATTTAATCACAAATGTATTTGTCATCTCTACAGCTGTAATCTACAGCTACCTACCTGTACTGGTACACTTCAGCTGAGCTATTACTCATTTTAGAATCGATGCCAGAGAATCTGTGGTCCAGCTCCCATAAGGCTTTGCTACTCCCCTGCTCAGTACTGTAAGAAAGCACGTTGTGCGAACAGTCCACTTCCTCAGCTGAAGCTCCCCCACCCGCAGTCACAAAGAACAAACTGTAGTAGCTCTGAAGACAGACTCGTCCAAAAAAATTCTTGTTCTTACACTGTTTCATTTTACCAGAGCTTCGAGCTCACTTTGAGCCAGCATCAGAAACTGAAGGTGGGGACAAGGACGGTGACGAAGTGGAGGACAGTTACCAGCCCGCTGAACAAAATGGGGCTGAGGATCCCGCCATCACATCAGGAGTCAGCACCCTTAGTTCTGTGGTGCCACATGAGGCTCAGCAGCAGCTTAGCCTGGAGTTGGGCAGACTTAAACAGGAGACCTTAAGGTAACCCTCCTACAGACTGTGGATTTATTTTCAGGCAGCTCTCAGACATTGCTTTCTACAGTGACGTGTACATACGTAACATAAATACTGCCCGCCTGGTATGACTGCCTCGTGACAAAGCAGACCTTCTAGGAATACAAATGGATTCAGAATACGTTGGCAGCACCGGTATGACAACTCAACAGCCTTCAGTACAACTTTTCTATCTGTGTAATTAATATTTAATTGCAGAATGTCACGTTGGATTTCTACCGTTAAGTAATTAGGCTTGTGCAACTGAGTGGTTAAACATTGGAACAGGCTGCCCAGGGAAGCGGTTGAGTCCCCATCCCTGGAGGTATTTAAAAGACGAGTAGATGAGGCGCTTAGGGACATGGTTTAGTGGGTGGTGGTGTTGGGTCGACGGTTGGACTCGATGATCTTAGAGGTCTTTTCCAACCTCAATGATTCTCTGATAACTGTGCTGGTTTCCTTCCTACTTCCTTAGCTCCTTGGATGCCACCTGACCCAGCGGCAGTGTCCTCAAAGCTGTTCCTGCAAGGAAGGGCCAGTCCTTCCCACTAATTAGCACACGCAGAGCTCAGCAGAGCCCCCGTCCTATTTCTCATGGGTTACATTTGTAGGCTGCTGCCAGTGTGTTAACAGCTGAAGGTCCCATTCTTCTTTATGGATGTGATGTAAATCTGTGATCAGAAAGTCCCTGGTAAAACGTCAGGGTTATACTGTTCAGCAGCAAATTACAGTATAAAGGCAGCAACTCTGCCCAGGGAGGCTGCAAAACAACAGGAACAGAATTTACAAGCTATTTACTAAATTCTGCAAAGATGAAAGCCTTAAAGTGCCACCACTAAGCTGAGTCTCAGCCAACCAAAATGAAATCTGTAAGCCATAAAATACGTTGCTTAGGAGAGTATCTCTCAAGCATCTCTGTCCTTTGGTAGTTGTTAAAAATGATAAATATTTTTTTCAGCTAGACTTATTCTCAGTATGGTTGTGTTTGATCTTTCATATGCCGACAGGCTTTTGGAAAACCTAGTTCAGAAGGAGAAAGAGTATCAGACCCTCTTACGACAATCTTTGGAGCAAAAAACTCAGGACCTACGCTTGCTTCGATTAAAACTTAAACCCGAAGGTATGAGGAGATACTGCATACTTCGACAGTTGCACACAAATATATTGGATCATGTGTTTGTTTGTTTGTTTATTTGATTTGGCTCAGGGTAACTTAAGAGACTGTCTATTTTAAGCTGCAGTAGTCTGAAAGCCATCACTTTTGCCCTAGTTTTGAGGTGTATTAACCTATACTTTTGTTTTCTGTTAAAAGACTGCCAACGGTCTGCAGCAACTTTCAGAGAGAACGCAGACCCTGAGCTCATGAACTGGCTGAAACAACAAGGAGCAGACTTGGATGCAATTAAGAGGGTAAAAAAAAAAACAAAAAAAGAAAAACAAAAAAAATCACCCTTTAAAAAAAGGTCATTGTAGTCATAATTAGCAGTTTGGTTTCAAAGAAGGAATATTAATTTAGGAATAAATTTGCCTTTTAGTTTGCCGAAGAGGATTATACACTAAGTGCTGTCCTTAATGATATCACTAAAGATGATCTGCGGTATCTTCAACTGCGGTGAGAAAGTACTTCTTAGGTCATTGTTAAGAGCTTGCTTAAAGTAATTTGTTAAAAAAAAACGTTTTAGAAGTTAGGTTATTCAAATAGGTCAGTGATAGTTCAGCGGCAACTGCTGTGAATTTCATCCCTGATTTTCTGTTAAAGCTTTTCACATCTTAACTGATGCAGCGTTACAACTACACCTAGGGTGCTTCAAGCCATGTAAGTCTTGGCCTTTATCAAGGTTGGGAGCTATTTCTGCACCATTCAGGATGATGTAATCATGTGGAAAATAGGCATAAAGAACTTATTTTTCCTACCCATTGATTCAAGTCCTTTCATCATCGTTCTGTTAACCCCTGGCTGACCTGGAAGAAGTTGTTTTAGCTGTAACCTTAAGGAAGTGTAGTGTTTTCTATGTACTGTCATACAGAGTTGGTGTATCCTTGGGATTTCTAGATTCTCCTTCTTGCTCACTGTAAAGTAATAGATATGAGGGAGTTTTCCCTAAACTGTTCTCCATTCTTCTTCGTACAGGGGTGGTCTTCTCTGCAGAATTTGGAATGCAATATTAAACCACCGACAAACATCTGGTAAGAAAGACCTCGGTGCAGAAGATTAAAGCTTCGGAAGGAGAACGTGCAATGGGAATAAGCAAATGAAAGACACATTCCTAACAAACACTTAAATTATTAGATGCGTAGCTGGTACGTACAGTGGCCTTGCAGGTTTTGCACAACTACATAGCTTGTTTGACCATCAGTGTAATACACAGTGAATAGTAACAGCTTTTAAGTTGGTGTCAATGCACTTAAATTATTTATGAAAAAGTAATGCGGAAGTCAAATGCCTATCAGTGTCATATAAAGCATTAGCTGAGGGAAAAAACCCCTTTTCTGCAAACAGGCACCACGCACCTGGACTGGCTTTAGCATTGTGAAAACCCTGAACTTAAAATGTGTTACAGTTCTGCTGGCTGGTGGTTTGAGCAGGGAGGGGAGCGTATGCCACCTCTTCATAGATGAATGTATATAGCTTTTTGTATTAAAGCTACTCTCACTGAACTACTAAGTAAAGCCTGGTGTCATGTCTTCATTTAGTAACTTCTCTGCAGCAAAAACAGAGCAGCTAAATGGCTTTTTTTGGTGGGTTGGTTTTTTTTTTTTTTTGGAAAGTGGTTCCTCAAGAAACAAAGCAAACAAACCGCCAGGTAACTGTTGTTCGAGTTTAATTTTTTTTTTTTTTTAAACACTGTACATAATACATACAGCAATCCAAAGAAAAGTCAGTAAAGCAACTATATAGCATTTTAAATAAACCGCTGCCTTCTCTTGATTTAGCTCCTTCTGCAACAACATTCAGCATGTTCAAGAAAATCCATACCGAGATGGATTTCCCTACACATTTCCTCTTTTGAAAGAGCTTTGAAATAAGCTTAAGGTTTGTTTCAGTCATTACAGTTCCTGTAAATGCATTCACTTATTCGTAAGAATAAGTCACACCAACAGAAAGGCCTTTAGCTGACAGACTTGTACCTTATCCACTGGTTTGGGCCACGCACTTCAAAGGGTGGCTCATTGCAGTAGATGTGGTTGCCTAGTTCTTCCAATGGTGGCTCTGGGTCAGTGGTAGCAAACTGAGCAGCTTCCTCAATCTCCTTCCTTACTGCCACATCAATTTCCTAAACCAAAAATGGACGCTTATTAGAAGACAGCGCAGAAAAAGCAGCGTAATTTTCAATTTAAACGCAATGATTAAGTGTTAACACTGTCTGTAAACATAACTTAAAAACCTGTGAAAAATTCCTTCCTACTGAACTGCAGATTTGTCCCTTTTGGATAGTACAGGTAACTTACTGCCAGCGGAACATGACCCCACTGAGCCTCTACATTTTCAATTCCGATTCTGTGAAACACGGAGAGTGTCAGTGTCAATTCCCCCCCCGCCCCGAGTTGATGAAAGTCTTTACAACATTTGCCTAGATGGTTCCTGGCTCCTTCACTAGGATTTTTCACCACTGACAGTTTCCCTTCCGAGGTAGTCGAGAAAGCCTGGGTCATTTTGATTTCTACATGTTCGTATGTGACAACAGCTGTATTTGAAATACTAATGCCCATACCCACAGCCTTGCACTGCTGCGTTACACTCGGCACCCAAAAGCAAAACGCCTTTCCAGCAGAGCGCAACGTCATTAGTTGGTCTGCAACAAAACTTCACCACCAATAAAAGTGATGTTAAAACAAACTTCAAAGAACTCCAAAGAACAAGTGATGCACGCTGCCCTATGATGTGCTTTTCAGAGATCATTAGTGTATGAATGCTCAAGAGCTTGCTTAAACAGCAACTAAAAGCCATACCTTTAATTCTTCAATGCTAGCAAGGTTATTGTTGACCATTCTGTCCTTCAGCAAAGTAATGGGATCACTTTTGCTTCTCACTTCTTGAATTTCTTCTCTAGTACGATAGCTAGGAGCGAGACAAGCAAAGACATGAACTTCTTCAGGGGTACCCCTGAGTAGAGGGGAGGTTCTGGACACAGCTCACTTTTAGAAAAAGAATTGTCAGGAATGCAATGAAAATACAGTGACATTCATCACTCAAAGGGTGGCAGAGCTACATCTACACTTCTTAGATGTGTAAGCGGCAACAGAGCTGAAGTAGCTCCAGACTCGAGTATAATGTAGGCAGGGAAAGGGGAGCAATCCCAGCCTGAGACAGTTCCTGCGAGGGGCCGTGTTTCCTCCTTCCCATCTCCCCTAAGGTGGAGCTAGATAACTTGCTGCTTGCTTCCAATTCACTACGAGTGGCCAACAAAGCACTGGGACACACCCCTACTTCATGTAGATCAAATCAGATTTGTCAGTTGGTGCAACGCCTGCGTCTTTTTGGCACCTGTATATTTGTAAGAAGTGTCCTACTTGACCAACTGCGTCTTTTTGGCACCTGTATATTTGTATTTGTAAGAAGTGTCCTACTTGACCGGACAGTCCAAACTGTTCCTAGCATTTTAGCTTACAGAATTTTAAATACTCTAAAAACCCTAGAAAAGCATGCTGCTTTTCAGTCAAAGCTTAATTAGAACACACCATAAAGTCACACTCAAAGCAGAATTCATTAATAGAAAGCACAGAAGTTTAACAACTTTGTGCCTGTTTCGAAATTAAATCTCCTAACACCGCAAGTTAAACAAGTATGTTACACAGCCACGGCTTATCAACTGAGCAATGAGATGAGCAACCAGACTGCTCGTAGCAATTTCATCATGACCTTTACATGCACTTCACAATGGATTTAAACATTGAATCCATGACAGTTTCAGGATTTTGACCATCAATACTTACTTGCTTTCAGTGAATGCCAAGAAAGAATGTCACGGTACCTTATTCCAGGGTCACTCATACTGTGGCCATGGTAACGGTATGTCTGTAACTCCATCAGAATAGGACCCTTAAAAAGAAAAAAACAATACAGAGAGTGTTACCACCTTGAGTGACCAATTTGTTGTTACAGCAGCTAGTATTCGCTATAGGAGAATTGCACCAGTGATGAATGATTTTAATTCACGTAACGTTTTCACGACTAGTAAAACAAAACTTAACTCTTTTCAAAGGAAAGCATATGTTGATATCGTAAGCATTTATTCTCATGTTCTTACTGAGCAGCATTAAACAATTTCTTCCCTTCCAATGTCATTCCGCCATTACTCAGACTATTTCAAATTGCCTATTGTTCCACTGTAAGACTGCAACTCACAGAACCTCATTCTTCTGTATGAACCACCTTCTTTTTCTGTTGTACATTCCCAGCACAAACATTATTTCACCAAATATTAAAAATCTTCAGAACCAGTGCATCATACTTGGGTGACAGACATTAATGCTGACTCACAAAACTTTTACTTCACTTTCCGTTTGTGGCAAATATAGAATGATTACTACTTTCCTTGATGCTTCCCCTAATTCATCTCTTCACAAAGAACACAACTGCCTGACAGAACACCTTTCAAAAGAAAATTTAACTGGGATGGAAATGGGGAAAAAGAAGACAGAGTATCAGGATATATATAAGTATTTTTTTAAATGCTCGGTTAATACCAATTGCATGTTAATAAATTCTAACAAAATTAAAGAAAGAACCACTCAATTGCTTACAGGTTCAATACTGTGGAGAAAAAAGGAAATAAGTTTCAACAGTGACTGGAGAAAACAGGCTAGATGAGGAACTTTTTATGCAGCCATAATCTGGCTAAGAATTTCACCTATGGAAAAGGAATGATGATTACAGACTTACTTTTCCAGCTCTACAGTACTCAGCTGCAAACTTTGCCGCCTCTCGAACACAGAGAACATCCATGCCATCCACCTGATAAATGGAAACTACAAGTCAAGGCAAAAAAATGCCAAACCCCAAACTTCCAAATTCACTACTTCCACAAGTGCAACAAGAATTGTTTCAAATTTTCCTATATTTAAAAAATTATTTATATTTTATTTAAAAGAAATAAATACATATGTACGTATTGTGCAGGTGTGTGCACGCACATCCCCCCACTTCCACTCCCCCTCAAAAAAAGCTGGGGTTGTACTCACCCTGAGCCCTGGAATGAAGTCTCCTCTTTTGTAGTAGTCAGTACTGGCTGCCGCTCTTTCAACCGAAGTCCCCATTCCATACCGATTGTTCTCACAGATAAAAACACAAGGCAACTTCCATAAGGCGGCCATATTGTACGTTTCAAATATCTGGCCCTGAAAGAAAAAGAGCAAGTTACAGCTAGACAAGGAGCTCAGCCTTCAAGCATTAGCCTCTACTCAAAATCGTTCAGTCGCAGAGGTCTAGCTAGGAGACACTTTAATACTGAAAGTGGTCTGAAACCAGCCACTTGCTGCAGCTCAGCAGGAATAAAAGAGAAGCTACACTATATAAGGTAACTTTCATCTCAACTAATAGTTTATATAACTTAATTTTTAAACCTATTTCAGTATCTGTCGTAGGGTAGCACAAAACCTTCAACTTTAACTGAAGTGTTTCAGCAACAGCCATAAAAAACTTTACAACTGATTACTCTGGCAGGACGCTGCTACAGCAAAGTAAAAGAAAAGTTTGACCACAGTGACTGCATCAGCCTTGCTACTCTAAGTCAGACAGGGAAAACCAAGAACTGAGATCCCCACTTGTGTTTTCAAAGTGGGAAATTATATCAACAGCACACTCTAAACCACCAATTTCTTATCTGGCTTAATGTCTCTGCTGATAACATGAAAAGACCGGCCGGAATGTCAATAGTAGGTGGCTCTGCAAGATGCTCTGTCCTCTCCTCTGTCTTCAGAAATTAAGTTACACGTTTCTCCCTATTCAGCAGCACTGTCATCTTCACTGCTGTCGTTCAGAGCTCTCCTTACAGCACAGAGACTTCAGGGTGTCACACTTAGGCGAGCCATGTGCAACTGGAAAGAGGATAACAAGAGTAGCCAGAAACCCCTCCTCCCACGACTGGCGCAGTGTTCAAATAATTAACCATTAGCCCCACTCACTCCCTCAGCATCTAGAGCACTCCAGGAGGGATGGAGCTGAGCAGCTCCCCCTCCACTCCAGCGACAAGGGCAGAGTTCAAAACGGCAGTGGAGAAGGACGGAGACAGATCCAAAGCATGATTAAAAAAAAAAATCCAAGCACATGCTACATTCCTGATATATAAAGAGCATCTAGCAATTAACTTCGTAACGGTTCATCTGAACCACTCCTCTGAAGACTATACAGTACTTGAAACACGCCCCTACTCAAATGCCTAAGACAACACAACCAAGATGTGCCACTGTCCAAAATTTGCAAGATGCCCAGCCACCTACGTGAAGTTGGTCTCAGCGAACAGCACTTCACAACAAAAGCCCTAAGAAAAACTGCAGTGGACTGTAGGACAGAGGGCGTACACTGTCTTCTCTCTCCAGGGTTGCTTTGTCAGTATCAGCAGCCTCCTTTAATAAAGCATCCTTGCGGCAGAAAGCCCAACACACAAATCTCAGCATAAGGTCCACGTCAGACGTTGCCTGGGTTGCAGGTACTACACCGACAGGGTGAAAGGTAGAGAGAGCAGAGCTCACAGTTCACAGAAGGGAAATTGATTACCCACAGTCACACTGCTCCTCACAGAGCCACATCAGCCAAAGCTCGTTTACCTGATTGGCTGCACCATCCCCATATAACGTCAAACAGACTTCGTTTTTACCGAAGTATTTACAGGCCAGCGCAATCCCAGCTCCAAGAGGAACCTATCACAGAGTACAGGACAAACCAAAATTTTAGAATAATGTTTAGGGGAGTTGGAGATAGGCGGCTTGTGAACTGTAAAGAGACATGTACACCGTCAGAAAGTTGTTAACAACCCACTTCCACTTGGTCCAATCTGTATTACAGCCGAAATATAAACATTAACTTATATTCTCAATTTGATTCATTTTTGCTATAGTTTACAAAACGGTGAGCAAACCAGAATAAAGACATAACCAATTTAATAGCCACAGAGCAATGGTATCTGCATACAAGCTCACACCACAAAAACGAGAGGAAACACTGGCACAGGACATGAGCCAAATTCAACTCGTGCTTTGAAGTTGAAGTCGTGTACATACCTGAGCACCAACAATACCATTGCCACCATAGAAGTTTTTGGTATACATATGCATTGATCCTCCTTTTCCCTTCACACATCCTCCTTTGCGACCTGAAACGTGAGTAACAAGCAATTTATTTTTTCAGAGGAAAAATATTATGCAAATGGGAACATCTAATTCAGTTCCTAAAGGTGGTAACACTAAGACCATGTTGTTGTCATTACAGCTATGTGGCATTAAGATACAATGGCCTCTCCCCAAAGAGTCTACTGTTAAATATATCACAAAACAAATAAGAGAAGGGGGAAAAAAGAGAATGATAATGAAAACTTAATTCAGGAAATGCAGAATGAGATTAAGAAGAAATTTTAAAACCAACCAAGAAGTTTCAGTGCCCTACTATACAAAAGCACTTTCTGATAAATACGTTGGGTTTTTTTTAATAGCCAACATGGTCTGTATTTCTCATATATGTAATCTGTATGAAGACGTATATACAGTGCCTATTACTTTTGGCTTCTGCAAGAAAGATATGAACACTGTTCCAAATTAGTTGCAATAATCTACACTTGTCTTCCCTGTGACAACAACCAGAAGTAAAAATTACAGGTAGGACATTTAAAAAAAACCAAAACCAAACCACCACCAACTCCCCACCCCACCCCAGGATAAACATCAAAAAGTTACCTAGCCCAGCTTTATTCAAGGTGTAGTTTGAAGATAACTGGTGGTCCGTGAAGCATTACAACAAACCCTATTTGAATGAGCTGATCTAAGACAGAATTTCCCCATCAGCCCACTCCATTTCTTATTCTGTCTTGTTACTAATCACAGAGGCTTCTATTTTATTTCTAATAAGCACAGCTTGTTTGGTTGGGTTTTTTGCCTTAGCCTTGGTGTTTACTTTAGATGCTGAATGCTGGATCTCTTTCTGGAATTTGTATATCTCTTTCTTACTTAATAGTGGATCATTTTTGTTATTGGTCTTTCTCATACCTTTCGTATGTTTATGAACTGGTTTCATGTGAGCTTTTATGGATTCTGCCAGCTAGGGCCAAAGCAAAGGGGGAAAGAAAAAAAAAAAAAAAAAAGATTGTCTAATTTTAATCAGAAAACTATTTTTCTTAAGTGTAATTAAACTTCAGTAAACTCCCTCCACTTTTTGTACAATCCTTTCTTGTGTTTTAGCTATGAACTCCTCATTGACCAATGTCACTTTTTGCCACACTTTCTACTCTTCTTAGAACAATCTGCATTGACGTCCACAAAACCATTTCTCAGGGAATCAGCCATTCTCCTGGAAAGTCCTTTTCTGTAGTTTGTTTCCTGTAGGATCTTATCTACTAGTCTTATTTTGGGTGACTGCTTCCTGTTCCTTCAAAGAGACTTTTTAATTCTGTCATTTCCTGGTCATTGTAACTCAGGCTGTCCTTCCGTTTGGCATTTTCAGTCAAGATCTTTGTTCGCAAGAATCAGCTCTAGCAGCACTCCTCTCCAGAAACTTGTCCCAAGCGTCATTTCTTGGAACAACAGTCCAACTGCGGCTGCTCTTTCCCAACTAAAAGGATCCCGCTAAACCCAAGTGTAATGCTATAGAAGATGATGTGTGTCATGAAAGAAAGAAAGAACACACAACACATCATCACTGATATTTGTAGTTTCAGGGCCGATAGTAGACTTCAGTCATGACAATCTCCTCATTTACTTTCTCTTGTATCAGTATCCAGTGACACCTGGCAAGTCGATCATCAGCTAGGATTCTGGGCTTTCGTGCACATTATTAATACGCACTCTTAACACACACATACATTCCTAGTATACAAAATCATACCTCTTCTCTACCTCCAAAGCGTGCTTTCCTGTATTAACGTTTCAAGCGTGCAAATTCTCAGATCAAGTCTTTATTATACCAACAATTCATAGAGGCCTTCAGACTCCTTGTTCATTTTTCACTTCCGGCATCCATTCACAGATCTCTAAGAGTTCAGCAGGCCGATCCTCTCTTCTCTCCCCTGCTCCTCCTATGACCCTATTATGAATAACCCTCTCTCCTTTCTGCAAAATCTTAGATCTCTCTAGATTACCATTTAATATTCTTGTTATGGTCAAATTTTCCCAAACCATTCAGTTTATTCATTACAGGCAGTGTTTACCAGTCTTCCTAAGACTTCAGAAGCGTAATTCTGAAAATCCACGTCTGTCTCCTAGGGAGGGTAATGCCCTGTCCTATTGAGAAGAAACGTCTACCACCAGCAAGTTCCATTTAAATAAGATGCCGCAGCACAACAAATACAGCATATGGTATCAAGAAAAATTTTCTGAATTTGTGCTTTAGAAGTACCAGCACTTAAATATTCCTTATGACTTATGTTTTATAGTAAAAAGTGGTTGCATCATAAAATGTAAAATCGATTTATTTTGCTGTGTCACTAAACTGCTTCTGAAGCCCCAGTGTACTTTGTGCATCAACGTAATTTTCAATGTAAATAAAAAATTCTGACACAAGTACAGCAGCACATGAATCCTCATTTTACTTAGCACAAACCTGTAAGTTCAGCGAGAATTTCTCGAACAGGCACTCCCCGTGCATAGGTAAAGCCATGAACTCTGTAAGCTGTTATCACATGGTCTGTAGGCTTTATGGCAACTTCAAGCCCCACACAGCAAGCCTCCTGTTACAAAGGAAAAGTAAGCTTAGCGATGAAGAAAAGCACACAGCTTCTACAGTCAGCAGCGTGGCAAGGGCTACCTATGATCCCCCACGCATCAAGTATCAGCAGAAAACAGGAAGAGCACAGATGCAGGAGACTGCCTCAAATCCCAAGGGGCGGCAGGCCTTGGGCTCTAAATTCCAACCTACTACGACTAACAAAAGGAGGCAGGAGGGGAACTAGAAGCTGCAAAAGTCTGTGGACTTTTTCTACACCCACCTCCCAAATGAAGTATATAAACAACTGCAATTCAAAAATGGGGGGGAGGGGAAGGACAGACAGCAAAGTTTCACTAAGTTCATGAAGTTCCTTCTCCTGGCTGTTGCTTTTTAGTGGGCACATGACCTATGAGACACCAGAACAAAACACATCAATGAAGCTTGAGGAGGAGGATGTGGGCTCCAAATGTGTTGAATTTAATACGCTGCAGTTGCTCATTCCTCACATTCAGCCGATCTTCAGCTGCACCTTGCCTTCTCTCTCTTCCTATTGCTGTCCCAAGATCTCAGGGATTCCCTTGCGTGCTAAGACATTGTTTTTAAAGAAATAATGAACTACATCATGGATCCAGCTCAACTTCAGACACTGTACACAGGTACTCAGTTCTAGATTTTGCTCTCCACTCTATTCAAATTCCTGCATTAAGGAAGGTAAGACAATCTAAAACCTCTTGGGAAAAAAAATTCTTACCTGACCATCATACAAGTGGCAGAAGCCACGAATAATCTTCTGCTTGTACAGCTGGTCAGACTTCAGCTCCATGCGTCGTATGGTCTGCATTGTCTTGTAGTAATGAAGCCCCTCCTCTCGAGTCATCACTGCTGTGGTACTAGGGCCTTCTTCCAGGCGATGGAGGTCACATTTCTGCAAAGTTGAACAAGTAGTCATTTCTTGAAAGTAATTCATCCTATTTATGAATATCACTTAATTTTTTTTTTTTTATGATGTGCCATTTTCTAATTCAGATTTTAATATCTTTTAAAAAAGAAAGCCAGCAAAACCTAAATTTGTAGGTCAAAACAACTCTAAAGTTTGGGCACTATTTCCAAATTCAGGGAAATAAAAGCTTTACTTTTAATAAAGGCAGATTTCCACCCATGAAATGAAGCCTTGTAGTTCCTACTAGCAGTAGATGAACTAAATTCCTCACAAAATACTGGCAAAGCACATTTCCATGGTTGTTGCATGCCAAATACTTGATAAGAGCTACAGAGGCTTAGTGAAAAGACAAGAGAGTTTCCGTTGTGAAACAGTTTGTAAGATCTGGTCCTGAGACTGGACTTCACCTCTTCTACCACCACTTCTAACAAGCAGTAATAAACCACTGCTGCACCAGCCACCCTGCCAGTCAAACCACCACGCGTACACTATAACTTCCTCCCCAAACCGTGGACTCAATAGAGTTGCACAGAGGCTGATTTTGGGTACCCACACAAAACAAAAATTTAAAAAAAAAAATAAAAAAAATCAGCTGCCTTCAGTGGAACAGACCAAACAAATTACCCTGTCAGTGCAGATTAAATGGCCAAAATACTGCTGTACAGATTAAAGACAGTTTTATCAAATCAAAGTCTCTCCAGAGCAAATCCACTGACACCTAGATGAACTTGATATAACACACCCCTCCCCCACTCTTAAGACAGCTCTGCTTCAGAATTCACATACCAATAGAAAATTAGGAGTCTTGTAATCAACACAGGACCAAACATTAAACCTTTTATCTATTCAGAAAAGACTTTTCATATAAACATATTTTCCCTCCCTTCTGCCTGTGAAACAATTTTAATACTTTACAGGCATGGACAAACAGGGAGCGGGTAAAAGGAAAACTAAATAATTTCTTTCAGAGTTTCTTTTATCAATTCCTGAATGAAAAGCCAGCACAAAAGCTACCGCCAATGGAAGCATCGCTTTTTCCTAAGACCTAGCCACTGTGGAAGGCTGACAGAATATAACGCACATTTTTTGAGCAGCACCAAGTCAAGCATTAAAAAGGATGCCGTATTTTTTCCTCCAAAATCCATATGGTCCTCAATCAGCTGCACATCTGGGATACAGCACCCATGACTCCATAAACAAAAGGGAGATGGAAAGAAGGGTAGGCAGCAAACACCAGCTATTTGTTTTAAAAGCATTAGGGAAACATTAATACTCTTCCCCTCAGAACAGAAAAGGTTCTTTAGCTCCTTTGTGACTCCATTCTCACAGCTGCATTGCAGTATCACAGCTGCAAAGAATCACAACTTCACGTTCTTAAGAAACAAGTAACATTACTACATACTGCCAAGCGCAGTACTTCCAGCTGCATTTAGAAATCAGGTCAGACAGTGAGGGGTTTGGATCTGGAAATTCAAACAGTATTTTTCTAATTGAAAAGATAAGGGGGCAAGTCCATTGTGTCAAGATCTACAACAAGCGCTTACCCAGAATGCCAGTATTAAGTGTTCAGCTTCTTTACCTTAATTTCGAACGTAGCTTCACTTGCAAAGTCTGCATAGTTACGTGATGCTACCACCACTCGAGATGCCTTAAAAAAAAAAAAGACAAAACCAAAATATGAGCAATATTTAAATATAATTACCAAGCAAAAGTAGATGAATTCTCAAATAATTTCTAACAGTACTCCCAAATTGAAATAATTTCTGAATTAAACTCACCAGTGGCATATCCTTACAATACTAGAAAACTTTTATTTTGTACGTATGTGCTAGAATTCCTTTAAAACCTAGTATTTAAAGTTAAGATTAGAAAAAGAGAACAGAATTTTAAATTTGTAATACCCTTGATTACCTAAAATAAAACCAGTAAGTTTCAAAAGACTGAAGAGCATCAAAACCACAGAAATAATTATTTTTCCCTTCACATGCCAGATTGCCTATGTAAGTAGAGACAGCCAATGCAGATTTTGATGGCTCTCTCCACTGACTGGAATTCTGCCTTGATAGAACAAAAAATTTGAGGAAAAAAAAACAACAACAAAAAAACAACCCAGCAGATTTCTGGAATGTGAACTACTCTCACTCTTTCTTTTCAATAGGAAGAGAAGTTGGGGGGATGCAAGGCAATAACAATGAAGAACGAGAGTATCATTTAAGTGGGTAACAGCATGGCCACTACTTAAAAATGATACCGAAACATAAAAGGTGACATACCTGAGGATACATGAAATACAGAACAACAGAAAGGGTGGCATGGTAGGGGAGAGATAAGAAGGATGTTCAAAAATACGTTACTGTTCCATCTTAAAGAATAAGCACAGGCTACTGACTAATGAACATCTGGTATTTTTCAATAACTTTAGTGAGTTTCACTGCGGCATCAGATTCAATGCTCATCTGTCCCTGCATGCGCTGCGGCCATAGCTTAAGGAATGCACTACATGTTTAGTGGCAAAATCGTATTGCTAATTAAGTTACACATAGATTTCAGTAGCTCATTCAACCATGGAATTTGCATACATTTAGCTGAAGGTTCATTATTTCAAAATTTTGAGAATGTCCAGGCCGCCGTCTCCAAAAAAGGTCTGATTGATAGGTATAAAGCTTGGAAGAAAGTCAGGAGAAAGTTCTCAATCCATCTTGGTTACCTATTCTGTTGTGTATTTGATTTAGCAATCACAATCCCCTCCTTCCCCCGCCCCATTATCAGCTTAAATATTTAGAGTTTTTAATTTAAACCAAGTTTCTACACTGTTTACCACAATGCTTCAGTATTATCGGTGAAGAAAAGCTATTTTACTTCTGGAGCCAGAAGTAAATCAAGAGTTTGGGATTCGCAGAATCACAGAATGGCTGAGGCTGGAAGGGACCTTTGTAGGCCATCCGGTCCAACCCCCCTGCCCTGAATACAACATAAAAGCAAAAGTTCTAATACATGGCCAGTACATACGTCAAAACCAAACCCTGGCAAAACCGATTCAGGCCTTACCTCACTAACAGCTCCCTAGGTTAGCAGCATTCGGAAGGAAAAAAAAAAAAAGAGAGAAGAGTAAGTAACTGTAACAATTAGGAGAGGAGAATTAGCCAACTAGAACACTGTAAGAGGTAGTTTCCTTACAGGTAAGCTCTGCATCATGGAAATCCATCCTTAACGCTTTGCAACGTGCTCAAAGTAGGTATAAAATACTGCTTTACGGATTAAGACTGCTTCTATTTGTTTGGTAATTTACACCTTCGCTATAAATGCATAGGAAGAATTCAAGACAAATATTTACATATCGGGCAGTCACTAGGATCCAAAGATCTGTACTAAGATATCCAAACCAGACCTAGTTTGGACTTCCAGCAAAATGCAGATGTTAGGAGCCGGCCACGTACTTGCAGTGAAGAACTAATTTTAGGCATCCGTGTCTGAAAATTTTAATACAGATATTTTACTTGGAAATTAGGAAATATTTTTAGATACATATTCCATATAGTCCCAATAGACACAGAAAGATCTTTTTCACACAAAAAAGATAAAACACAACAAATGACACACTAACGCCAAAAAATAACACAATTTGAAAGAAAATTCAGGAAGAGATGAAGAGAGGCCATTGTTTGAGCAAAGAAAGGTGAAGCAGCTCAAAAAAGGTCAGATGGTTGAATTTCGAATGGAACAAGGGGAGTACATTTAACCCCCGTTTAGGGTCTGACCTGCGGCAACAGCCAAAATACAAATAAATAAAATAACTCGAGTCGAAGTGCCTGGAAAAGGGTTTCAGGAACGAATCGGGATATTTTTTACGCGCTAAAAATAAATCTAGCGAAGAGGTTACCGCGCGCAGAACTGACGGAGGGTCTCCGGGCAGGGCAGCTAACGGCCGCCGGCTTCCAAGCGGCCCGC
>NW_008795041.1:2130424-2130742 GCF_000699145.1 Aptenodytes forsteri | reverse complement strand
CTGCACTCCCGCGACAACACACGGGCTGCCCGCGGACCCTCTCTCCCGAATTTTAACGCCGTGCGGAAAAAGCGGCCCTGCACGGATCTGGCGGCTGGGCAGCAGCACCGGCCAGGCCTTCTGCTTCAGCGGCGCTGGGGAGAGCCCGGCACGCGAGGCATTTATAAACGGCGTTGATAAAGCGAGCTCCTGCACGCAGCAACCGTTTTACTTCCACGCGGTATCTGACGCAGAGTGGGGAAAAAAAAAGTTAAGAAACTCTTTTTTTTAAACGTCGTCTTTTCTTTTTTGTTTGCCGCCGGAACCAAGTAACCGGGC
>NW_008795041.1:2125829-2129639 GCF_000699145.1 Aptenodytes forsteri | reverse complement strand
GCCTCTCCTTCCGCCTCACCTCGCGCCGGGCCCGGAGCCCGCCCCGCTCGGGAGCCCTGAAGGGGGGGTTTCTGGCGAGTGTGTGGGCTGTGTGGGGGAGGAGGGGGGGTGCGGGGGGTCAGCGAGACCCCCCGTAAGCGGGAGGGGCTCACGAGCCGATCATTAATTGTGAAAAAGATTAATTTGTTTAAAAACCTTGGAGCCTAACAAGCGTACCTGGATTAATGCTGACCTTGGCCAGCCTGATAGGAAAATGAGTGTTTTGGACACGCCACCTCTTCCCCAGCCGCGCCACTTTCCCCGGCTCTGGTTGTTGCCTCACGTAGCCCATCCAGCATAGGCTGGGGCAGCGACACAGGTTTGAGTATTTCATGCTCTGCTATACGTGAGTTGGTCTCTGTGAAGAGCATTCCCTGACTGATTTTTGTATGCAAAAAGTAACTAAAGTGTTAAAACAGTACCTTTTAATTTCACAGGCATCACACACCTAGGAAATGTGCAACAAAGTTAAGATTTAACTAAACGTTAGCGAGTCCTCTCATCATATCGCATCTGCTGATCTTGCCAGCCAGCCTGCCCTTTTCTTCCCACCCACTTACAGGCTCACGCTGAGGTTACACACCGAGGTTACACTCTGGGTTGCAGTGGAGCACTCAAACCAGGTTAACCGCTTGCCTCGCCATCCTGGCTCCACACCTGGCCATTGGCTCCTGCCCCTGCTTTGCTTCCCTGAGCAGCGCTGATGTCAGCACCCGCGTAACCCTGTAGTTGAACACCGAACTGATCCAGCTGAAAGGCAGCAACCCTCCCCCCCGAAAAAAATCAGAAAATAAATTATGTTCACCTGTTGGCATCACAAATGCCTGTCTGCTGAGTCCCGTGTGTTGCACAGAGCTCAGCATGTTTGCAGTACAAGTGGTAAATGCTTAAGGCATAATTGGCACTGAAAATATGTTCTTCAAACTAACTACACCCTCAGCCTCCATCAGAGAGGATAGAAAGTGGGCATCTATTTCCAAAACACAGCTTCATCTGGATCCCTACTGTGCTGTTCACCTCCTTCCTTGGCTGCCCGCCTGTTCTATTACACAGGACACTAGCGGCCAATGTGATTTCTTCCTCATCTCCATAACACAAAGTAGGAAGAGGTGAGGAAGACGGGTAGCCATCTCTGTAGACGGATGTTATGAAGAAGCCTAACTCTTTATGTATTTGGTTAGTTGTCAATTAGAAAAGCAAACCCAGGCTTGGTATCAGCTTGCTGGAAGTCAGAAAATAACCACACTTTCTTCAGCTTTAAGTTTGGATGACAGCGCAGAGCATTGGCAGTGCTCAGCATCCTACCTTTGTGCTGCTGCCCTGCAGGTACTCTGAGGTACACTGTGCCTTGGCACGGGCTGAGGTGCATGAAAGAAGCAATATAAAGCTACCACTTTTCACATCTAAGGGATGAAAGCCTTAAAAAATCTGAAAATAATGTCACTTTTGCTATCATGAAATCCACCTGTGAGTAGATAGATAGTGCTGTTTTCAGTTGTCACTAGGGACAAAGCAGTTCTTGCTAACACACTGGTAAAGGCAAGCCTACACAGGGGCTTCTTGTGGAGTCATTTTTGGCATGCAACTTGTAGGAAGTTTGAATTTTGCAAGTCAACTCTGCACTACTAAGCAGCTTTAGATGCCGTTCATGAAGCAACAAGAGCAACAACAGCAGCTGGCCTCCAGGAGAACAAAAAGCAAGGTGAAAAGGTTGATAAGTTGCTTCAGAAGGCATTTTTTGTAGAGTGTCTTTAGTCTGCAGCACTTCCCCGCTTGGAAAGCAAGCGTAGACTTGCTGGAGATGATGTTCTGCAGGCAGGGAGTGGCTCTGCAGCTAGAGAAAGCATTATCCCGAAGGTCTCTGTGCAGCTTTCCCCAGGGCTGCCAAGGTACTGCACCAACCCGAGAGGTCCCAGGCCACTTCTGAATGGTGTAGCCATCTGTCTGGAAGTTTGCAACCTGCACTTTTATAATCAATATTGCACAGTCCTGGAGAGATTACCGATGGATGGTGTTCATACACACACCAGTTACATTGGTGCGACTCATGAAACACAAATACTTACAGCATCCTCCTGGCCTACTCAGGTTTATAGCAAGGCCAAATGGCACCTGGGATGGGATGACTCCGGCTATCTGCAGGTAGCAGGATTTCCTTAGCAGCCTGTGTCACTAACCTGCCGAGGGACAGGGTCAGGAGATGGGTAGGGGGAAACTGAAGCTTTGAGGCATTTGTCACAGTGACTCTGCTCTGGCTGGCTGGTGACAATCGCTTCCTGACACCCCTCACAGGAGATGCTACATTTTGGGAGGGATGTGCAGAAAAACCCATCTATATGAAGACCGCAAAGGGGCCAAAATCCCCAGCAGCAACAGTAGCGCCTCTCTTCTTTCCCTGGTGCTTTCCTGTGCAGAGGGAACAATGACCGACTAGGAGAAGGAGCACCTCTGAACATGGTGCTTCGTGCATATGGCTGAACCTTCCTGCTGCTCACTCCCTCTCTTGTCCCTGGGCCTTGTTCAGCTTCCTCATATATTATCTTCTCCCTGTCGAGAGCAAAATTCTCTGCTTCCTCTCCCCGTGGCTCCTAGTGCTGTTTCTTCCCTCTCTGTCATTTTGAACAAGCTGTTCCTTGTCGTGTCTTCTCCATTGCACTAACTCCATGTAACAGTTTCACCCCTCCTACCATCTCCTTCGTACTCAGCTTTTATTCTTATTAATCCATATTTTTTTAGCACTTGGAAAACTGGCCTCTGGTCAGAGCTGGGGGGATGCGCAGCGTAGGTAGTTTGCACTGGGGAGGATGGTGAGGCTGTCAGAATTTCCTGCAGTACATGGCCAAACAAGGACTGACCACTTTATTCTGTAGTTTTAGCATTCTATAGATGAGGTTCTGCTTTAGCTCAAGAGAATGAAGCGTACTGGTATCTGTACGTGAGACAGAAAGCTTGTGGTAAACTCATGTGCCACTTCTTCACTAAGCAACACTATGAAGTAAAGGTTTCGAGAGAACTATGAACAATTGTTAACTGTGGACATGGTCCTGCTCAAAGAAAAAATTACATTATTATTATAAAAGAATGCAGTCGAGCTTATTTCAAGTTCAGTGTCATCTACCCAATCCTTCTCCACAAGAAAGAAAAAAGCAGAGCAATTTTTATAATTACTCATTTATAGACTGATACGTTATTAACACTTCTAGTAGTCATAGGAAATAGTTATTTTTTATGGGAAAGGATCCATTTTTGTCCTCCCTGGAAATACAGTAAAGCATTGATCTACATTACCTCTGTGACAGAAGACTGGCTGGTTGGCCGGGCCCAAAGAGTTGTGGTAAATGGAGTTAACACCAGCTGGCGGCTGGTCACAAGTGGTGTTCCCCAGGGCTCAGTATTGGGGCCAGTTCTGTTTAATATCTTTATCAATGATCTGGATGAGGGGATCGTTTGCAGACGACACCAAGTTGGGCGGGAGTGTTGATCTGCTCAAGGGTAGGAAGGCTCTGCAGAGGGACCTGGACAGGCTGGATCGATGGGCCCAGGCCAACTGTATGAGGTTCAACAAGGACAAGTGCCGGGTCCTGTACTTGGGTCACAACAACCCCATGCAATGCTACAGGCTTGGGGAAGAGTGGCTGGAAAGCTGCTTGTCGGAAAAGGACCTGGGGGTGTTGGTTGACAGCCGGCTGAACATGAGCCGGCAGTGTGCCCAGGCGGCCAAGAAGGCCAATGGCATCCTGGCCTGTATCAGAAATAGTGTGGCCAGCAGGA
>NW_008795041.1:2077979-2125447 GCF_000699145.1 Aptenodytes forsteri | reverse complement strand
GGGACATGGTTTAGCGGTGGACTTGGCAGTGTTAGGTTAACGGTTGGACTTGATGATCTTAAAGGTCTTTTCCAACCTAAATGATTCTATGATTCTATGACTTCTTTACTTTTCATAGTATTTCATTAATATTTGTATGTTTTCTCCATTAAAAACTCTTAAAACATCCTGAAATGATTAAATTGTCCCACAGAAGACTAATGCAGAAAGCTAATTCATGAATGAGGTAAACAATGAAAAGGAAAACATAGTAAAATCATAAGCAGAGAATGACACTAGAAAATAATTTAATGAAAGATGTAATATATCATAATGGAGCACGTTGCCATGTGTGACTCTAGTATTACCACATCAAGGGTGTGTTGCATGGCAGTTGGCCAAAACTCATTGTTTTCTATTGTTCTGGGTGTGATCCTGAAATGTTATCATTTTTCGGATTGCAGCTGCTGTTACAGATGTCTGCCGTTGGGTTAAAGATGAAGGGGAGCATCCAGTGTTCGGGACTTACCCCAGCTTACCGTCTATCTGCATCCACATGAAAGCAAACCTCGCCTCATTTCAGGAGTCAGAAGCTTGCTGCCTGTTTTTTCTTCTTTCCATGCCACCGTAGATGTAACTCACAGAAGGCAGCAATGTGGGGGACTGACCTGTGGCTGCTGGGACTTTGCAGTTTGGAAGAGAAGTAGTTTTCTAGGATCTTCCAGATGTTTTGCTTCTAGCAGTCACAGGAAAATGGGTTAAGAAAGTATGATTTCTGTTTGTCATTCTGATTGCTTTCCTGCATTATTATTTGGAAAACACTGAAGGAGCGAGATGCCAATGAAGTTATAATGTCATTCTTCATGTTTGAATTATTTATCCTTTTATGCCATTCCTCTCTGTGCTTCCCATTATGTTACTTTCTTTTTTTTAGTCCCGGCAATAATTAGTATTACAACATACAGAGCTGTAGAAAAGGCTGTATTCGTTTACATAGTAAACTCCCAGGGGAAAAGAGATGTTATTTTACTCTCCTGGGTAAGCCCAACTACTGTAGAGTTATTTGAACGTAACATTGATCAGTTTGAAAACTGGGAAGAAAAGAAAACAGACATATTTTCTGTTGTTGCTGGATCTCGTTGGTATGAAAAACGAAATGTTATATCTGGGACTCAGTTCAGTCCTTCTGCATTTTGAGATCATACATGTCTTTCAGGTATATACAAAGGTATAGTTTTAGCCAAAATGAAGGTCTTAGACTTTGTGCCTGCAAGGCTCAAGCAAATGCTCTATACAAACATTTTGCGAAACCTCTGTGTACGTAGAAAACTTTTTAAAGAAACCAAGTGTTTGTACTTTATGCTTTTTACACAGGCATCCTTATTCTGCTGTGTTCGCTTTCACAGCACCTTACAGATAACATTCCTATCGATACAGCTCTATGTAACACCTGCATTTTTCACAGTGGCAGAGTATTTTTGAACACTACTCACTTGTGAGCCACTACGATTCCAAATTCTTGTCTGCAGGATTGTTGCCAGCCCCGTTGCTCCCTGCCTGCCTTTTCTTTGCTGGGTTCTGCTCTCTGCTTCCAGGTAGAAACCACTGATTTACATCCTGTCTTTCAGACCACTCTTCCAATTTTACAAATAACTCCGAGTTTTAATCCTCTGCCCCTCTCCGTTTTATGTCTCCCCAGAACTAAATGGGAGATTCTGTGTTTCCTTATCCCTGCTAATAAGAAAATTGAATAGTACAGGCACAAGGAAAGACTTTGTCAGAATTATGTTACCAGCAGAATCATAGGTAACTATTCTTTGATGATGGGCTTTCTGGAGTCTTAGGGGTAAAAAAAGGAGAGCTGTGTAGAAAAAGTGCCGTCAGGCGGCAGTGTAGCCCAGGGATGGAAGCGCCTCTGCACTGTCTGCTCCAGCCGGTAGCGAGCTCAAAAGTACCAGAGTCCCCACAGTGACTCAAACTGTTTTAGCAGTAGGGCACTGGAGGTTGCTTAGTTACTTGAGAAAGCAATGTTAGGATAATATTAAGGGAACAAACTGAAAATAAACTGGTTGCATTAGAAAGGGTGTGACTGCTTGGTATTGCTTCCCCAGTTGTATCTGTGGTGTTTACTTCCTTTCCCTGAGCACAAGAAGGGGATGTTTTAGTACCTGATCTGTTGCTGTTGTCCCCAGTCCCCTGGCTCCCTCAGGGGAAGGAGTGCCTAGTTTAGATTTGTCCTTCAATAATTTTGATGCTTATCTGGTTTTAATGAAGCTCA
The DNA here is from genome assembly GCF_000699145.1 of Aptenodytes forsteri. Taxonomy (NCBI): domain Eukaryota; kingdom Metazoa; phylum Chordata; class Aves; order Sphenisciformes; family Spheniscidae; genus Aptenodytes; species Aptenodytes forsteri. Next base: position 2,123,190 of record NW_008795041.1, on the reverse strand, counting down.
TAAATTTGAGCGGAGTCAAATTTGTACAACCCTTCTCCTCACGCTCCCCACACCAAAGAAACACAACTGTACTGGTTGCGAAGCTTTTTGAACCTCTGCAAAATCCAAGCCAGTCCTATGGTATACAGTAAAGGTCATATATCACAAGAAAACCCCACCCTGAGATATGTGTCATGACCATTCGATGCCAGACTCATATGATCTGAAGCCATTTTGCACAAAGCCATGTTGTCTCTGACAACCCTTAGTGGATTCTGATTCATCCCTTGCTTACTCTAGTTTTGTGATGATACGCCACCACATGGTTTAGCATGCGTGCATCTGGAACCACGTGCAGAAAGCCTGCAAATAATTATAGGAGAGGACACTACGCTTATGAAAGCAGATCAAACAAATAACAGAATTAAGGATGTTCTTTAATTTGGCTTCCTGAGCTTTGATACTAAAATACACTGTTGCTCCTTTGTGGAGGACTCGGGAATAAAACTCATCTCTCTAACCTCAGACTTTCAGAAATTCTTTTCTTCCGCCATGATTAAGGGCATTCAAAATCGTCTTCAATTATGCAACTAAGACTGCTCTAAATGCATACAAATAGAATGGGGAGTGGGGAGTGAACTAAGTAAGAAAACAGACTTGTTTTTCGGAGAGGTGAAGAGTAGTCCCTCCAGTCTGACAATTTTCCATTCAGGTTTTTTCTTTTCTTGAGGATGGTTGAAAAGCATTTAAATGCAAGAGTTTGTTAAGGGAACTTGGCTAACTTTCACGAAACTGCTGAATCTCTTCTGGTAATCTGCATGTGACTTCCTGCATGAGTGGAATGAACCCTGCATGATTACTTTGTTCCTAGGTTTTAAAATTAAGTACAGCTTTGTTAGAGCTGAATTCAGTGTCACCTGGTCCTGAGCATCACAAGGCAATGGCTACACAGTTTTTTCTAAATGTTATTTTCTTGGTAACATTAAATGGGATCTTCCATACAATTTTGGCCTAAAAACTGTATTATTTTGACTGTATTACTGGTTTACATTTGGATATTAGATTCTTGCTTGCATTACTATCAGTCAGGCAATTCCTGAGCAAGTGGCCAAAGGCAGCGCTAGCCCAAGGCTTCTCAGCAGTTTTGGGGAGGCTGGGTTGGCTAAGCAAAATTTGGAGCTGTGTCCTGGGCCAGGGGCAGAAAGGAGTGGAGAGAGCTATAAAACTGTAAGGAGAGCTGGATGGAGCTGGGTTTGCGGCTCCTGAGGCCTCGGTGGAGATGGGGAGCACGGACACTGTGACCTGCCTGAGCAGCACTGCTGCCCCATGGACTTCTCTGCCAGCAGCAGTAACCAGCATGGCTTCCCAGGGCCCTTGCACCAAGCAAAATAAGCAGTAGAGCCATGGTAATTTTGTTGCCTCTGGCAATCAGCTGTTCTAGGCAAATCCCGGCTTTGCCCATGGTTTTAGTTGGCCCTGCACAAAGATGGCTTTTTATTCCAGTTGTGTATCTCCTTGATGTGTTTCCCTTGCCTACAAACCCTAGGAGTCTTTGCCTGAAGGGCCAAGGTGTGCTGCAAGCATAGAGTTGCTTGCAAAAATATTTGCTAAAGAGAAATTCACTGTAAAGCCACAGGAGAGGGAGGAAGGGGGGAACGTCTCTTCAGAAAGCAGCTGGTGGAGGCTAGGAAGGGTTGCCTGTATATCTACCATCTTGATGAGAACAAGATTTACCATAATGGTTTTCAGATTATGGGTCTTCATCCAGACTCAATCAAAATCAAAGTGAAGCTTCCTATTGATTTCTGTATGTTTTCAGTCAAACCCATCGTGTATTAGCTTTCACATATATCAATATGTGTATATTTGCAGTCAAACCTACAAGGCTATAACACTGACATGAAACAGGCAAATCATTAAGAGATTTTAAGATTGTGCGTCCTACGTTCAGAGTTTGGAAGCGCACGATTAACTTCAGCTGTACTTAAAAAATGAGTAAACATGAAGAAGAGTTCATGTTTGAATACAAACTATTTTAAAGTGTTTGTTAATTTTACAGTGTCTGCCAAATAAGGCAGTATTTATTTATTTTTATCTGACTAACTTCAGCTGCTTTAGAGTCCCATGAACTTTGTACAACAATTATGCCTTGGATCGGTTTACTATATGGTACTGTGTCCCTCTGCTCTACTTTTTCTTCAAGCATCTGTCTCCTGTTTCATACGACAATCTGTGTTGTATCATATACAGATACATACGTATCTGTGTCCTCCCAGATCCTTTGCCAGCTAGACTCCAGTATTTTCTTGCTGGTGCCATATAATGCAGCTACGGCAAATTTTCTTTCCCATTAGAAACCTCAATAGTCACTCATTTGTTTTAACATATGTTTGTTGGAACATTTCCCATTTTTTTGCACATGGCTATTTTTTTTCTCAAACAAAGCTAATACTTCAAGTGAGTCAACTATTTTGTTTTACATATTAGCCAAATAAAACAAACTTGTAAAATTCTGCTAGCCCATTTACCTGAAGCAAGTACATTTTGGTGAGGAAAGGAACCGTGTGAGCTGGATGGAGTGGGTATGGGCAAGGAAAATTAATGTGTTATATTTTTCTACAGCAGCATGGCAGTAATTTTCAGCAAGGCTCGTAGCAATTTGTTTTAGTCTCCTGTGAAATGGGTTCATTTTTTGTCCATTAATTTTTCATCAGTTTTTCAGTGAGAGCAGACAAACAGACCGAGCGTCTGGTTTCCACAAAGACTAGAATACACGTTTTTAAGATTTGCAGGGTGGCTGGATCGATATATCTCACTTGGTTTTTATATGATTTTTATATGTTGGTTTTTTCCTCCAGAATTTGACTCCTAAAAACATTTTAAGCCATTCTAATTGCAATATATAGTCTGCTATTCAGATATTCAGCTCAATCAATGCTTTAAAGAATCTGAAGATTTATGTTGGAAAAAAGAGTTGGGTAAGCACATTTCAGGACACATTATGACCACACATCAATTTCCAATACTAACGTTCGGCCCGAGAGAGTTCTAATAGGGAAAACTCAGTGATGGTGATCACGACTGTCTGTGAGGAATAGGCAGCAATGAAACCAAGGGATGCACAAGATTAGAACATCATTTTTACCTATTTTTCACTTGGGCAGGCTGTTGAAATGGAGGAAGACAAGACTACTGTACAAATTCGGTATATGGGGTCATGATAGTGTGGCCACCAACCACTTGAAAAGCTAGTAAGGAAAGACGGACAAACAGAATTTGTGAGGGAACATTTCTCAATGGCTGGAAAAGTGTTTGAGACAAGTGATCCAGCTGGCTGACCCAAAGCGGTGTAAATGTTGTAGATTGTGGATTTTTTTATAGCTCTTCGAGGAGAAGTTTAGCTGAAAGAGCAGATCAGAAAACAGAAGCAAAGGAAGTCTGAGCCAGTGTGAGTTTTCCTGTTATTTTTCCAAACTTTTCGAACACGTACATGCGTTAGTTGAAGAGCTCCCTCATTTGTCCTGCACACTTCTTTCCACTTGCACAGCGGAAGAAAGGCCAGAGGTGGAAATATGAAATGGTGTTGTATTCAACTGGTTTTCTTTCTGGTTTGCCTTAATCTGGTGCTGATTTTTGTAATCAGATTCTGCACTTGGCCTACCTATAACTGAAATATTTATAGAGACTCATGTAGTCTGAAGCTTGCTTGTTAGCTATATGTTAAAGAACTTTCAAGAGCATAAATTGTTCCAGGAAGGGAACAGAATAAAATACTCAACAATTTGCCTCTGGATTGACTTTTCCTGGACAGTAGATGGGAATAACTTCTTCATTTCTCCCAACACATGTAGTTTTGATTCAGCCATGCCTCTGTTGCACATTGCCTGTGCCAGCAAAAGACATATCACTAGGAAGACCAAAACATGTTGCAGAGAACAGTATGCCTTGGATCAGCCTAAATGTTTGACACTAAAGGCACCGTCCTGCCCTCATAAGTGTAATTAATTTTCTTGTTAATATCTTAGAATTAATGTAAGCCCCAGAATGATGCTGAAATGAGCACTTGGGGCTATTACTGTAGCATTTTATATTAAAGACTGCTTTTTTTTTTTAAATAAAGTATCATCCCCATGAAAGCCAGGGTGAGACATTGTCACCCTCTGAGACTCATTACAGCTTAGATCAGGGTTACTTAACAGTTTAGTGGGACAGATGCCAATTTTGGGCACATCTGCTGTCCATTTGTGCTGCTGTCTCAACTCACTTAGACGGGATTATTGCTCATCAAAGAAAGGGCCCAAGCATGTGCAGTCACAGTAGGATAAGTCTGAACCATTAGAGGCTGAGTAAAATCACCCCGCAAGCTGCCAGCCGCCTTCTCTCATCTAGGCTGTTGCTCTCTGGTATTATTTCTTACCAGAGCTCAGTTTTGCAAGGCCGTTATTTCTTCCATAGCTGGAAAACTGCTGTAACTGAGCGGATGAGCGCTTAAGGAGGAGAGATTTTTGTTAACAAGACTATCATTCAGCATCAGGGAAGTCGCAGTGAATTGTAACTCTTTGTAATACCAGATGACTAATCTAAGAATATAACGAGTCTATGAGAAATCCAAACACTAGGACCTCAAAATGAGATTTCCTGACAATACTTCTTTTCAAGCCATTGTTACAAGGACATTAATTCTGAAAACAAAGGCTTGCACCCTCTTCTTGCATGTATGAAGCTACATTGTTCTCAGTGGGATGTTTATATGCAAGAAAAGCTGTGGATCTGTCTGCCTGCCAGCCCTGAAGTCTTCTTGAAAAATCCCTAGGCAGCCAGTTGATTAGGTTCTTAATGGATTTGAACATTTGATGTTGTCAAACTGAAATTTGGCATCATGAAAAGCAATATAAAAGTAGCCATGCTTGTTTCAGAACCCCATAATCGTGTAGTAATCCGTGTGCAAGCAGTCCCTTTGCAATTAAGGACGTAATGATACTAATTTGACTAGTCCTGTAAGAAATGGTCGCTTGCGTGAGTAAAAGCGGCAGACCTGAATCCGTATATTTCACAGAGTGGGGACAAACTCAGATCATAATGAAAATTGATTTTGAGATTACTGCCTTTTTTTGATGTTCTTTCTCTTTGCAGTTTCACATCTGTCAAACTTCACGCATGTCAGGGAAATGCTTTTGGACTTTCACTGGTGGGAATAAGTCTTATGAAATTGTATGCAGATAATGCTGGCACGTCTTGATTTATATTGCTCCCTCAAATGGAGAGCCATTAAGAATAATTTAGAAAAATCCATGTTTTGAGTAGATTTTTAAAAAAGATCTTCTTCTGTCATGGAAAAGCAGCATCACATAGAGATACTGAGCTAGAGTTAAATCAAGTAATCTGCGTGCCAGAAGAAACTCAGATGTGCTAACGCAGTTCCCTGTCTTGCTAATTTGAGCTAGCTTGGGCATTTTTGCATAGCAGCTGTGCTTTATTCGTGTGTGCATGTGTGCGTACATAAAATGGTACACAAACAGTATAGATCTCCCTCTGAGAAATGAAGATTGAAGGTGGCATTATTTATGTTCTTTATTAAATAATGAGAACTTTCCGCCTTTTGTAGACAAACTTTCTCAGACAAGAATCCAGTGCGCACAAAAACAGAAGGAGGAGGCAAGAACAGGGTCCCATCCACACAGAGCATAAAGCCAGAGCAAAGGCACAGAGAGAGCAGGTTTCCAATATGCGTCTGTCATGCAAAACAGAAATTTTTGCCAGTATTAGGAACTGCCGAATGCCAGTATTAGGAACACATACAAAATGTGCCTCAAAACAAACATGTACACGAAGACACTGCATTGGCGGACAGAAGAGTACAGGGGGTACAGTGTGTGAAATTGGAGAACGCCTCCAAAGACAAAAGGTTAATAGCGACGATACGTTTTTTTCTTGGGGGTCATTCTGTGACAATAGCCATCCACTGCGGACAACAAAAGCCTGTGATTTCATGCAAAAGTTCGTACTAGGAATAGGATTTAAATGGGAGTGAAATATAAAATAAATTAAAAATTACTTATGGACAACAATTTAAGATTAGAAACAAAAATCATGCAAATGAGAAATCAGAACCGTAAGGCCAAATGAAAAGATTCGCAGGTTTACCTGAAAAATGGTGGGGTCATCTTACATGGTTTCATATATATAAAAGTGAGGCACGCTGTCTGAGCTCATTATTTAGACTTTATTGTCACTGAAGAGAGGTAAACAATCCTACAGAATGGTTCACTTTACCCTAAAATATCACCAGTAAAATAAGCGGCCCTCTGGAAGAGACTGGCTTAGAATATGTACGTAATTTGAAACGGCCATACGTAGGTGGGAAGAATCACATGTAACATGATCACGATAGAAAAGAAAGGCAGGAGTTAAACATTATTTTGTACTAAGTAGAATAAACCAGAAAATGTTAAAGGGACCCTCTCACCCATGAAAACAAATACCTTTGCTTCAGTGTCACAACTTCAAAGCAATGCATGCTTACTATGCATCTAGGATTAGATGCAAGTTCAGAGCAAAGAAAGGTTAGTAGGTGGGTTTGGTCGGTGCATTTGTACTCATTAAAATATCAGAGTATATTACAGGTTTTGATGTCATTATTTTTTTTTTTTTCATTTAAGGAGAAACAGAAGCACAAAAAGAATCCAGGAATTCAGTGATACCCATCTTTTGCCTCTCCAACAGTTTCTGAAATAGCATTTTCATTTCCTTTCTCATAGCTCCTGTTCAACAAGCAAATCCCATAATAACCTTTTAACTGCACTCCCAATGAATTTCAGAGATTTTTTTCTTTGGCATGGCCAGTGCTGGAACAACACAGATACCTCTAGTGGATTTTTTTAAAGCACGCTAAAACAGAAGGGGAATTTTACCATCTCTTCATGCTCCGACCCTGCCAAATGCTACACAGGCTGAATTTGCACTGGAGTTTGGCTTAGTCGCTAGACATATGGAATTCTTGTTCATTCTTTATTATTATTAAAAATGTTACTGCAACTATCCTCCCTATCCAGCCAGCAATGGAAAACAGATCTATGGGAAGGCTGAGCTAAGGTAATCTTGGTTCCTTGGACTTAGGTATATTGCTTTTGAAACAGTCTTTTCTCCATGTAGTCAAGGGCAAGAGTCTACATTTACCTCCAGCCTGTTACTTTTATTTTGCACGTTGCAGTGGAGAGATTTGCGAAGTACATTTTACAACACATATACATATGAATGAAATAAATACATCGGATCACCGTTATTGTAGGAACTCTCCTTTTTGGAATCCGGACCTGGTTCCTTAGGCTGGTACTTTATGAAATAAAGTCATTCCAGTCACGGAGGGCCAGTAAGCAAGAGATAAGGATATGTCTGATTCATAGCTTTCCAATCTGACAAAGCTATACTGCCAGCATTTTTTAACTGAGGATTACACCGTTTCTAAAAATCTTTACATTTCCAGCCTCTGGTAGATAATAAGTATAATGGAAATCAGAGTGAAGTTCTCTGATTTGCCAGCCAAATTAGCCCCAATCCTGCAAATACTTTTGCAGAGGCTTAACCTTACATCCAGGAAAGCAGACCCCATTACAGGTCTGCTCATTTTAGTAAAATCAAGCATATGCCTAGTGATTGCACTGTTGCGGGGAAGGAGTGAGGCAGGATGAGAGGAAATCCTAAATTGGTTCAGTCCCCTTCATTGTGTAATTTACAAATTGGATTGGAGGGAGCTTTCATGTGCCATATGGTCTAATTTGCAACAGGATGAATTTCATCAACACCTGCAAGAAGTCCTGTTTCTTCTACATATGTGAATTGGCACAAGATAGCATTCTCTAAGGAACCCCTGACCTTTGGCCTTCTTGTCTGGAAAAAAAAAAGTCATGTACAACTGGAGAGCTCACATCTAGTTATGACTTAGTGTTCCCTTTCAGGACACGGCTGATATACAGAAGAGCCAACTGTCCTTTTGAACAGGGAACATCCTGCCTTTTCTAAGAGAAAATTAAGAAACTGGTACAGAATGGACTTGAGCATCACCTCGGGTTACTTTGAGCAGAACTGTGTGAATATCTAATATTTGGTAGTTCATCAAAAGCTTTGAGTCCAGACCTTTTAACCACTTCCTAAAAGCGAAGAAATTCGGAAAATTAAAGTCAAGATTCGTAATGTTATAGTGGTGATACTACCCTCAAACTTGACAATAGAATGACTAAAAAGTTAGTCTGAGGTATGCAGACCTTGGCTCAAATCCTTTTGTTGCATGACTTGGAGCAAGAATTTGACACCGTCTCCCTCAGCACTCCCCTCTGGCAGATGAGGAGACTGTGCCCATTGATGGATGGGAGAGAAAACAGTAACCTCAAAGGCTTGGGAAAGGTTTCATTCATCACTGGAAATACAGATAAGTATTAAGAAATAATATAATCCATGCTTGTATAAAATGGGACATAGTGTGAAGAATCAGGAAAATGATTTTATCTTTGTTTATAGTGCTGGTGCTGGAATACTGTGTACTGTTCTGAAACTTCTATGCAGAAAGAGAGCAAAGTGAAAAACAAGTCACTCAAAATGGTTATAATGCTTTACAGTGATAAATTTAAAGAGCATATCCTGTTTATATACACAAAATAAGCATTTCATACATAAAATATCAGCCTTAATACTTTTACCATGGACAATCTAGTAGAGAAAAACATAACAAGAACCAATGGCCAGAAAATTTGAGCTACTAGGAAAAAAGCATGTGTTTTTATAGTGGTGATAATGACACCCAAATAAATTACCAAGAGAAGTGTGGGGTTCTCCATCCTCAAACTGAAAATTGCCTGAAGTGCTTTCCAGAGCTGAGCACAAGTTATCAGACTCAATATACGAGTCGCTGGATGCCATTCCATGGATGACATTACGCAGGAAATCAGGCTGGTGGTGTAATGACTTCACAATTTATGAATCTACAAGATTTTATTGGCCAAACTCTGCTATTCCTGTGGACATTCTTGCAGATTTCAATACCATTATTAATATTTATCAAAGCGATAGAGATCAATTACAAATTATTTTCTTCTCTTTACCCTTATGTATTGTCTCCATGTTGCAACAGAGGAGACAAAGTCGTTATTTCATGTCATTTTCTGAGGAAGTGTTCTACCCGAGAGTGTCGATGACTCATGGTTTGTTAGGGTGGCCCCTGCAAGTCCGCTTGAAAATATTCATGAGATGACTGTGGCTGCAATTTGCCCATTAGTGGTAGGATAAAAATAAGCTTCACAGCTGTCAAGATTTATAGAGTCTTAGGTGAAACTATAATTTTGGGGGGTCAGAAAATGAGATCAATCAGTTACTTTAAACTGAGAACAAAAATAATATATTTACTGACCTATTTATTTCTAACTCTGATATGGCACATGAGCCTTTCACTAAGCCTTCCCTAAGTTTGCCTGTTAAGGGAGCAAAAGTATTTTGTCATCTGGTTTTATTTTTAGGAAATTATGGCTCAATTTGAAGACGTATAATAAACGTCTTAAAGGAAAGTTTGAGGGAAAGTAACATGAAATCATATTCCAAACAGCAATTCCAAGACGAAGTCATTATTAAAATTCTGATTATTAATGTGTTGTATTTATTAAGACAAATGTGACATGTTACATTCGAGGTTACCAGCCTGTGCTTGGAGTTGTAGATTTATTTTTTAAAGCAGATGACATAATACTTGTGATGCAAAGTGAGCTCTCATTCTGTTCTCAGAAAAAACCGTCCAAAGTAGCTCTGACTGCACAGAGAAACTACTTTATACTGGTGCAAAAATAATCTACCCTGAGGTTTCATCTGGTTGCTGATTTATGAACTTGGGCAATGCAATGTTGCTTTAAAGTAGAAATCTAAAATTCATGCAACTCCTTCCACAGACTGGTAACCTCAAATGCATCTTATTAAATGCACTGTGTTAATAATTCACTTAATTTTAATCATTACTGTGAATTGCTGTTTGGGATACAATTTGATTTTACTTTTCCTCAAATTTGCCTTCATAATGATTTAAAACTGAGCCGTAACTCTCCCCCCCAAAACCACATAACAAAATATATTTATCCTTTACTAATCAATGTCTAAATTTTTTCATACAACATGAGCCGGAGCAGTTTTGCCAGGGAAAAGTTTTGGCCTTCTACATCTGCACGAGCATAATTTCCAGTGCAATCAGAATTTCACCAGACTGATGCTGGTTTTATGAAGGCAGAATGAGACTCACTTTACACAGTAGGTATTATTCCATTGTGTGTATCAGTGAATTTCAACTTTTTTGGAGTTGTTGACCTGTCATAGATTTCCAAGGGAAGTGCAGATCCCTGGATAGCGAATTTAAATTATGATACCAGTAGTCTTGGGTTTTATAGTCCCATTTTTTAAGACCTTTCAGGAGCAGTCAACAAATCCTCAGGGGTCTGTGGGACACAGTGTGAAAACCACTGCACCGCAGGCTACTCTTAGAGGAAATAATTGCCAGCCTACGCCGTGACCGATAGAGATCTCTCTCCCTGTTCTGCAGGGCACAGCAACCTCAGCCTCGGCTCCCTCCTTTCCATTGCTGCAGTCACACTGGAAGAGCAGGACTCCCGGTCCATCACAAACAAAGCATAACTGAAGTACTTATAATTAAAAATACACGGAGGAGGGAGAAAACTGATTCCAGACAATTTCTTATTTCCAGTCTCTGAGCAGAACACACCATTTTAGAGCCTATTTCCAAAACAGTGTGCTTCCTCTTCAGCGCAGGCATTGACTCACGCTAAGGAATGTATTCCATTACAGCCTTGCTGGCTTGCACCTTAACTTCATGTAGAACCAGTTAGTTGCTGTGGTGACAGCGACCAACAAACAGAAAAAAATCACGAACTCTTTCAGGACTGGTCAGAGCAGTTTAATGACAGCATCCACGCTTAAAACTTTAAAACTTTCCTGTTCTGTTTTCTTTTAAAAGGAGGCTCAACCATTCCAGTAAACATGTAATATCATCCTAAGGCCATCTATGTCTCCTCCTGAGAAATTGTTTCACACATCTTGTACATTTTTGCAGCTACAGAGACTGTAATCTATAGCCATTATTTCAAGCAAATCTAGTTTATCTCCCTAATAACAAACTGAACCACAGTTAAACTTGGTGAAACCCCACCGTCTTTTGGAGAGGTACATGAAGACAGAATCTAAGCTTGTTGGTGTGGATAATGTTCATCTAGTGCTGAAATCAGTGCAATACCTTTATAACCTGAAATCAACTATAACGTTCAATGGGGGTGTTCGGAAAATAAAGTACGCTAAATATAACATTGCATTGTTTTAAGAGAGAGGTACAAACTCCCTGAAAACTCACAAAAAATAAAGGTCATAACTATCTTCATTATTACTTTCATTTTTAACTTATTAACAATTTTCAGGAAAGGCATAGTGTGGGATGCAGTCTATGAAAAGGTGGAGATTTCTCATTTTAAAACGAAAAAATGTTTTACAAGTCCCTTATTCAGTTTTGAGCTTGATAATTTTTAGCTCTGCAGATGCAATCCAGTGCCAACGAGATGGGTGTAAACTGCGGTTCAGTTTACTGCAAGGATGCTGAGTTGTTATCTGCTCTATGCTGGAGGAGATGGAGAGTGGGGGAAAAGGAGGCTATTTAGAAAGGGTTCATATAGCAAGGAGAAGATTTGTATATCAGGAGATTATTGTGTCAAGGAGGAGATTATTGTGTTCTCTTCCCTCAGATTATTTATTTTGTTCAGTTTGATCAATAAAGAACCAAGGGAAAGATCGCACTACAGGCAAGTTTGGCCTTTTTTGTTCAATCCCTCCACCATTTGTAGTGACTGCTAAAAACTGTGATTACAGTTTTGTCCATTGCACAGCTGTGAAAGAACCGAGTTTCTCTTCTTCTCTCAATACGTTTTGTTTTAGAAGAGTGTCGTAGCTAAAGTTGATTGTGAAAAAATGTTTCTAGCTGTGGAACTCATGGACCTTCTGGAAGTGTCAGGAGAACCCCAGGAGATTTTCAACCGAATCATAGAACCACAGCACAGCCCAGGCTGGAAGGACCTTGAAAGATCATCTGGTCCAAGCTTTTGTGGGAAAGGGAGCTAGATGAGATTATCTAACACCCTGTCCGGCTGTATCTTGAAAACCTCCAGTGATGGGTATTCATGTCCCTGGGGAGGTTGTTCCAGTGATTGATTGTTCTCACTGTAAAAAATTCAAGACGAAACCTCTGCCAGTACAACTTGTAACCCCTTGTCTTCTCCATGTGGCTCCTTGTGAAGAGAGAGCCTCTGTCCTCCTTGTAACTGGAAGAAGTTCAGTCTAGTATGGTGCAATTCCCTCATTGCACCCACCCAGCACTGGAGGATTCAGAGACTCATTGGTCGCTGCCTGCTTGCAGGAGCACCTGTGAAAGGCTCTCCGGGTAACCCCACCAGAGCTGCCAGCGTCCTGTGCTCACAAAACACTCAGGAGCTCATCTGAGTGTCCTGCCACATCATTGCCACCCCACAGAGAAGATGGCAGAGGGTTCTTCCTGAGTGAGCTCAGCTCCATCTGCAAGGAAGGCGTCTGGGATTAGTGGGCCATCTGAGCTCAGCCAGAGGTCAGCCAGCATGCAAAAATGTGAACATGAGCTACCACCACGCAGGTACGCACTGAGAGTTAGAGGGTGCCTGTGCTCGCTCACCTCAGAGGAGGGTGGCGGTGGCAGCATGTGCAGGCACATCTATGCATACGCATAGGTCTGGCATTGTGCATACATGTTGTTATTCTCATATACTGACGTTATAATGTCCTAACCATCAGATCCACCTGCCACGAAGAACTGCCCGTGTACAAATCTGCATGGTATGATGTGAGTTGGAGATTTTGGCTCAGAAGTTATACATACACATATATGTGCCTGTGAGTACCTATATTTGTATGCATGTGTGTGTCTGTATAGTTCATTAATATATGCTGTAGTATTATTATTATAGTTAGGTAATTCTCATCCCATTACTTTTATTGCTATATTTGTTAATTTACCATGTATCCTCAAGAGACTTTATTAACATTGGCAGGATAAGCCTAATGGCTGTTGTGATGTCTAGACAAAAGGAATTAAAGACACAGCAGAAATATTTACTCAATATTTCCCTTCTGTGGGAAGTTTCTGTCTCACTCTTACAAGCCTTTTAATGTAACTTTATTAAGGATTTAATGTAATAACCAATGCGTGCTGTAATGGAATAAGTGTAAGCATTTTACATGTATTTACAGTTGGCTGGGCAGACTCTCCCTGTCTAATACCAAAGCCGATGTAATGTTGTGGGTTTGAAATTAAACCTGGAATGTTAAGTCTCTAGGACTGTCATTGCAAATGAAAAAAAAAATCACATCAGTTAGACTGGTACTGTGGAAATCCTGCACTATTTTGAAGAGAAGAGAAGGTAAACCCACTCTTTGAACAGCAGCAGACAGAAAAAGGAAAAAGCAAAAACTTTGGATAGCTCTGTGTGGAAAACATAATCCAGGAAAGATCCAGAGATGCATAGATTCTAGGTCAGAGAGGACCATTATGATAAAAATCTTATTTGAGTTCCTACCAAACCACCAGACAAAACATCCTGCTGCATCCTCCTGTCATAATTGCTGCAACAAGAGACTTAATGGGAGGAGGCGCTGACAGCTCTCTTTCCAAACTTATCTCTTGATTTTTCTTCGCTCACATCATTCAAGTTATTTACATTAAGGTGTCTTCTACAAAGAGGATCTGAGATTTGTGAATGAAAGCCAGGTAAGTCGGAAGATTGTAATGAGAAAAAGTCAGGAGGAAAGAGGAATGCAAGATAAAAGGGCAGTTCAGACAGAAGAGGAAGGACCTGATAGAGTGAGGAAGTCCCGAAGAATGTGAGATGGAAAAGGGATATGTCAGAAGATAAAGAGATTTTGAAAGATTTCCATAGTTATCAAGATTGAGCTGAGTGAAACTGGTCTGAGTTTCCAACAAATAACTTTGTCAAAACATTCACTGTTGGTTCAGACTAACTAGCCTCTCCTCCCTGGGGCTGTGCAGGAGGTGTTTTGATAGAATAGCTTCATTGAAATTAAAATCAAAACCCAAGAAAAGCCCCACACATTTCCAGCAAGCTCTGTTCCCTGCTGTTGTCATCCCTTCCCTTCTTTCTGGAGTGAAGCCATCTGCTTCATCTCTCTCCTCTCACTGTCCATCCCAGCTTGGAAGATCCCACATAGCATTGTGGGAGGCTTCAATCTCTGCTGTGTCACAGCCTGGCTCTGTGCCTACACGCTGATGGGCTTTTTGGCAACGTCCTGTTGCTTCCACCCCATACGTTCCTCTGCTAACACCATGGGCAGATGGGCCTAGCCTGTTACTCTAACTGGTACACATTCCTCCACTGATTGATTACATATCTTAAAATGCGAGGACAATGAAGAAAAACTAAATGTCACTTGGCTTTGGAGATCCACTCGTCTCTATCTTTTCCAGCAGAGAAAAGAGTGTAGTCAAAACCAGAAAAAGGAGGCATTTAGACGACTAAATACTGGAGTTTTATTGTCCAGATCTTTTGATATGGAAAACATAAACTAAAAGAGTGATATATAACTGATGGAAAGAAACACAGAAGAAAAGAAAGAAACCAAGGTGGAGAGCTTGGAGAAAGCTATCTAGTTTACATATGCTATATTGTTAAAAAGTTTAAAGATGCATTTTGTTCTGAAAGCTAGGAACACTTTTGCCAAAAAGATAAAACTCTAGCATGACCCCGGATTATGAAAAGGCTTTCCCCGGCCTTACTGGAAAAGACAGTTGACAGAGGTTTGGAGGCTGTTTGACAGCCTGGAGCACAGGGTTTAAACCAGCCTATTTTTTCTGGACTTGATTTTGAAGATAGAGGCTACATTGTCGTGTCAGCAAACCTCAGAACGCATGTAATCCAAAACAAAGCCACTAACCAATTTACAAATGCAGCTAAATACAGGATTGTTCAGAACGACTATGTATACTGGGGTAAACCGTACCCAAAGTCTTTATCAAAGACACTAAATTCTCCAAGATTTCCATATAAATTCTCAAAACACATGCCCGTGTCAATATATATTTGTTACACACACGTTTTTTAAATGCATGAAATGAGGAAAAGAATACAAAAGTAAATAGAGATGCCTGAATGTTTTCGTAGCCAATTAACTTAATTATCACATTTCCTGTCTGATTCTTGCACCGATGTTGAAAACTGATGTAATGGAAATGCTGTGGTAAATTTTGAGACCCTGAGTTAATAACACAGATAAAAGCTTCCACTGGCTATTTCTCGTGTGGTCATCTTAGTAGTACAGGAACATTTTTCAGAGGAATTGTTTCAGGATGTCTGCAGACTCAGGAAGGCAAAATATAATCTAGTTGATTGGAGGTATTATTTTCATGACGGTAAACAATAAATATACCTACCTTTGTAAAGGTGTCTACTTGGGTCATTAGAAGAGCAACTACCTCCATGGAGCACTTTTCCTGTGCTGTGAAAGTGAAGACACTTGTGGGGACTAGAAAGAAAAGTTTTGATTCTTAAGCACAATTCTGAGTAAATAATTTTATTCTTGAGTGATGACGTAGTAGGTCTCTCCCTCTACCCTATGAAAAGGTTAAAAATTCAGCAAAAAATACAGGTCTATAATACTTTACATCATTCATAACTCGAACAAGTTAACTGTGTTCTTACTCTGTATTTTTCTCTTCTTGCAAGTACTCTCGAAAAGCAGTATGGTCTTTGCATTATTCTTGGATGGTGCACAAATGAAAAAGGTAGGTAAACCTGAAAACTGAAAATAGCCAGTATAATCTTGAGGCAAAAGCTCGCCAGAGGCACCTGTGTATAGCTGTCCTTTGCCCCGTTCTCTGAGAAAATCAGTCCAACCTTCCCTAGCATCTAAACACTTCAGGTTTTGCCTACTAACATACTTCTGCTTTACAGATTGTTTTTCTTCTTGGCTTTCTTAGCCAAAATGACGTCTGGAATTTTCCTGGACTGCTCTAATCCTGAAAAAGTACTATTAAAAGATTTAGTACAGTTAAGGGACAAATAAGTTAGTGTTGAATATGTAGTGAAGTCAGCTAAAACTCTGCTAACGTTTCCTACAGGTTCTTAAGTAACATTTAAGAATCTTTTCTCTGCTTTTGAATTTAAGTTCCCAAGGCAACTCCCTGCTGTAATACTGAGGGTATCCAAACAATGATTCTTCTGACAGTCTAGCTTACTCTGCAAGAAACAAGCTCGGTATCAATTTCCAGGAGTATTCCGAGAAATCAGAAGTGTTTATAGGATTGAAATAAATATTTCTGTTTAGATTCTGCATAAAGCACTCTAATACCAGAAACTTAGAGAGTATTAAAAATACTGGTTTTTATTGACTGATTCAGTTTCTCGGTAGACGTGGGGGTAGGTGGCATCCTGTCTCTGTTTTCCTGGAAAGCAGAATGCAAGGACCCTCTCCAATGTGCTGTTTACACATAACTCTACCTGGCAGAGGTTTGCTTCACTCAGTATCTGAGTGGGAACTGATGACCTCTCTGTTATCAGCACTGTTTAACGCAACAGCTGCCTCCTAAGAAAGCTCGGTTACCCACTTCTTCCCGTTCCAAGCCAACAATAATGAAATTAATTAGCAATGTTTATGTAAGCAAAATTTTGAATTCAGATGGGCAATTTACATTCAATTAGTCTCTGTTTCAACCAGTGCAATTCAGAACTGTTGTCTGACCAGCAGGTCTCCCCAAAGATACCTGTGTTCCTGTTGTTGGTAAGTCTGTTCATCTGATTGTATCACCTGCCAGCTCAGCCCGCAGTGGTCGTTCCCCCTTGCAGACTTCAGGAGCAGCAGCAGCAGCTCTGTGGTTGTGATCTCCCGCACTTTTGGGACATGAAGAAGTTGCCTGCCGCTTCGTAGCTTGTATGTAGCGTGGCTACACGTCATGGTACAGCTGCTGTTTGCAACCGTTTTTCCATCAGAGGGGGCTTGTTTTGTTTTATCTGTCTTCTAAACACCAGGCAGTCCCAGGAAGTAAGACATCAGCCTCTGATTGTGCTCTATTATAAAGACTCTGGCAAATAACTCAAACTTTGCTCCCTTTTCCCCCAAACGATACGCAGGACTGTCTCTGTAACCTGTGGATACAGAGGTTATTTTATCAATTACAAGTGTCTGGATTGTAAATTGAACATAAAACTGACAGAAAATTGGTGCTGTATGGCACATTACACAAGTTATGTGAAGTATGCTCTGTCAGGGCCATACACCATTTTGATTTTCAGTTCTCAACTAGTTTTCTAAAGGTGACAGCATATGCTTTCTTAGAGTCATTCTGTCATTTCATAGTGCTAAATATGCATCAGTGTCCTGAACTCCTTTACCTGATTCCTCCCCTTTATTAACGTACCAGAAGCTGTTCACAATGTCACTGCTCATATGAAACCTAACATACAGATATATGGATATAAATATGTATGTACACATAGAACTGACCATTCTTAGCTATGCTTTTTTCCTAAAACACAGCTGTGGATGTTTTAATATTGCAGCAATGAGTCGCCACCACCGTGGTGCTTCTAAATGGGATTCCAGCTAGCTCTGGCTGTTCCTTCTTTCTCTGACAGGGCTCTGTGAAGATACTGTGCTAGCTTCCTGTTCTGCTCATGTGCTGTGTTACTTGCTACTGTGTCTCATCCTCAGCAGTAGCTCTGGCACTCACAGTCTACCTTTCCTCGGGTAAGGTTTTTTTTCATTGCTGGCTTTTTAAAACTGATTACCAGGTGTCATATCGTCAAGCTCCAAAATGTGCTTTATTCTATGTTTATCAATGCCCTGAAAGGTGTTTCTATAAACTCCAGTTTTCTAACACTAATACTGTGCTCAGTTTACAGACATTTGTAATTGAAAAAAAAAAATCATCTGTAACTATGGGATACAGAGACAGTGTGTTTATTTGTTGGGGGAGAAACGTGCATGAGGTTGAGGTACTCAACTCTGTGGCATGCATTTTATGTGCATGACACCCACTAGCTTTCCATAAGTAATATGTAAAACTTTTTATATGCATGAATTATGTTTCAAGTTGTCTGTTCTTGTATAAACCACTGGAATTCATTATTACAGTTTCTCTCATATCATCTATCAACTTTAGTAAGCCCCTCAGTTTCTCAAACACATTTACAATATATGTATCCTTTATTAAGTAGTCATCGTTGCATACTAGTACTTCCAAGCTTCTTGTTCAGGTAGTTTAACTAGGCAAATATTTCCCTATAAACAGCAAATTCCATTACAAAAGATCATCTATTTATCTTCTCTTCAAACTGCTTTCTGATTTTATTTTAAAATTAAAAAAATCAAATAAAAGGATGCCAAGTGTTGGGGCTTTCAGATATTAAATAATTGTGAAAGTTGGCAACACTGGAATTGGAAGCTTGTAGTACATCATCCTTCTATATTCCCTAACCTGTGATTTCAGATGTTTCTGTTTTAGTCTTTACCAACTCCTTAATTCTGTAGGGAAGTGAAATATTCCCTGACAAATTTTGTTTTTCTGAAAGCAAACTGTTGCTATAGCAATATATGATGTCTCAAATTTAACTACAATGGAGGCTAAAGGACAGCAAGGTATTTTAGAACATAAATCATCCCTGTAAAATCACTGAACATGCTGTTTAATAAACAAAAGAGGCTGGAATTATATTTAATTGGAAGCTTTCTCATTACTGAAATCCTCTTTCTTTAGTGGAATCTACCAGCTCATGTTTTCTATTTAAAAAGATTTGCATTTCTCTTCCAGGGGCAAAGTATGTATAGTTTCTTTAACTGTATTCTTACATATGTGTAACTTAGCAGATGAGGTTGGCCTTGGAGTACACAAGGAAGCCACTGGCCTGGGTTTGTCTTGCCTAGATAATTTCTTCTGGATACTCTGGGACAGCTGCCCCACAAGGGAGGGCTAATGGAAGGGAAAGAAATGTGTTAGTCTGAAGGTGGCACTCAGTTCCCACCTGGTGGCTGGGCACTCCTGCTCAGACAGCAGTTCCCATTGTCCCACAACCCTGATAGAAAGTCCCCTGGTATCAGTGCAATGCTGGAGGAGAGAGAGGGATTGGCCAATACATGTAGGTTAGTTGTTTTACTCTCCACAAAGACATTTGACCAAGTGAAAAGAAATCCATTTGCAGAAAAAACATTACTTCTTTTGTGACTGGATATAGCATTGCAAATATTTGCCTTCATCTGGTATCCCAGCCTATGGCTGCCCCTGGCCTGATGGGAGCCTCCTGACTCCATCTCCCAACCTGCCGGCTGAGTCACACTGTCACCTGATTGAAGTATTCACAACATTTGAAAACATCCGCATACAGGTCCATATAAACTATATAATGGAGCATGGCCATTGGACATCCTCAGGCTAACAGCAACCCAGTCGGCTTTAGGACCAAAGGTAGTATTGTGTCAGCGTGGACTCTGCTTAGGTTAGTCAGCTGTGCTAAGAAGTAGGGCTAATTTAGCTCAGGGGCAGTGTTGCAAAGCTACAGAGCTTTGTGGAGCATGTGATGCCACACGGCTGTATTAGAACTACTGGGAGCTAGTTCAGAGGTTTTTGCTCCATGCTATGTGGCACAGCGTAGACATTACCGTTCAGTCCCAAAGAGTGTGTAGTGATGTGCAGTGATACCATGAAGTAATGGCCCAAGTCATTTGTACACCTTCACCTCCCTCAATCTCAGAGCTGGATTTTGTAACGATTATAGTAAATGTTACTCCACAAAAAAGTACTGTCTGTGCCAGGAGCAAGGTGTTACTCAGCATCGTGGCAGACTCTAGTCAAGGGCGAACAGTTGTTTTCCTCACTTTTCGTTCCCAACAAAGAAGTCAAGGAGAGTGCAAATGGCCTCCATCTTACACAGGAGCTGGCTGAAGTCCGCATGTTGGTCCATCTGACTAGGGCAGTCTATCCATAAGAAGGAGTCTAAGAAAATTCTTAGATTGAAGAATTAGACATCAAATTCAAAACAAAGTGTATTTTCAGTTTTCATAGTCCTAATGTTAATATAATGAACAACAACAATTAAAACATTTTTCTTCAACTGGTAGCCTAACTTAAGTACAGACCACCGTCAAAAATAAGTGACTACTTCCCACGTTGGTATAGCACAAGAAATAACTGAAGCTGCTATAAAGGTGCCACACAGAGTCATAAGAATGACACTGTGAGGTAAGTCTTTAATGACAACAACTGTAAATATTTATCCAACTATAAAAGACAAAGTCATGAACATCTTGACTATTTGGGAAGTAAAAGTTCTCTTCTTTTTAAATATAGTACCTCAAATATGACCTTTTTTCCAACTGGTAGCTGGAAATGTCTTTTAAATCATCTAAGGGATGCCTACTCTACATATTTAAAACACAAAACAAGTTATGGATAGCCTGTCAGCAATATAGAGTCACTAACCAATCCAGGAATACATTTCATGTAATTCTTATAATGAAATGGCTAAACATATTTGGATAGAGCAAAACACACTTGAGTAGAGAAGTTTAATGATCAAGTAGAAATAAACAGCTTTCACAAAGTATTCTACTCCTTTTGCTAAGACCCATCAACTACTGAACTCTCCCTCACTTGGACGTTGTTCTGCTGTCAGCTTGTGTGCCCCGTAGAGAGACCAAGGCTGTGGTCCATCCTCCTCTCCCAGGACAGGGTCAGCTATTCTTAAATTATTTCTAAGGGAATACTTTGAATGTATTTGTTAATAATGGAAATGTTTATATGCCATGTGTGGGCTTCCTATGTAGTTCTTATTTCCAGTCCTATTCTTAGTTTGCCAAATATTTTTTGCACAAGTTCATACTATTCTGTGTGGTTTTCACATAAATAGAGTTAAAATAGAGTTGCCAAGGAAGCAAGTAATGACTACAGTTAAAACAGCCTGAAGTGCTTATTAGTGTTCCACTCAGGTGCTGGAGTGGGCAAAGCCTTGTTCAGGAGAATTTTACTTGCCTGAATCCCAGACTGGATTGCTTAAATGCAGCTGTTTCCGTGGCGTGCCAGAAATGGTGGCTGTCCTTGTGGAATCTCACACCGAATTGTATAGATCCAGATGGATAATGCTAAATAGAGCTCATATAGTTAAAAGAAGAAGATATTGTTTGAATAAAACCCACCATTTTGATTAACGTGCTTAAGCGCAGTCACAAAAATTGGAAAAATTGAGTTCCTTGGAAACATCTGTGGTTTCTTACAAACTGGAAACTTGTAACACGTACTAATATTTTGAAGATATCTAGTGAAATACTTCACGTGTCTTTATATTTTATAACATCAATTATTATTTTTAATATGCTATTATTTTTTAAATTTTTTTCTTCTGAAACTATTCTAAGGAGTACAATCAGACACTAGCAATAGCACAACACAATTCAAATTACCTTCTTAAAACACTGAAAGCGATTAATAACAAAGGAAAACGGCTTACAAAAAGCCTTCAGTCTCAAGATGGGTGTGCCTGGACTCTGAGGTAGCCATATTGTCATGCAGGAGGAACCAGAACGAGTTCACAAGGAATCCTCTCTGAAGATGGAGTCCAAATCTGATATCCATACGGTGATGCTCAAGCATTACTCGCTGGCCTTGGTTTGTCCCTTACCAGCGCCTTGGAGCTGGCGGCGTGTGTCTCAGTGGTGCCACCAAGCCAGAGTGAGGCTGCCCCAAGGCCAGGGCTGAGACAGAGCAATGTGGGGAAGGAGGCCCAAACAGGCTGGTGTGGAAGGAGCCCTTGCTGCCCCGCTCCCTGAGAGGCACGGGGTGGAGGTTGGGGTATCTCAGCAATCGAGAGGCCTCCCCCCCGGCTTGTCCCCAGCAGGAGCTGCTGAGCGAGGCAGGCCCTGTGCTCGCAGCAGGGTGGGATGGGCTGGCGGCCATGTTAGGTGATGGCTAGCTGTGCCTCCACCTTGGAGCTGGCAGGGAAACTGCCTTCATCCTCTGCAGTGCCCTCTAGATACTCAGGAGAGAGATTTTTTATTTTTGTTCCATCAAGCACAGGGTCATCCTTTCTTCTCCATCAGAAGATAGGAAAAGGAGACCTAAATAAAGGGGCTGCTGCTGTTGGCTGCCACCTAACCCTGGAGTTTTCTGTGTGATTGCTCAAAGGGGACCTTCATTTCTTTTGCAGCTGTAGGGAAAGAAGCAGTCTGCTGCCACATTATGTCCTCTTTACTCCAAGACCCTGGCTGTTTTATCCTTTAGTGTGTTTCTTAGTATTGACAGTATTTTCAGCTATCCCGTACCTTCCTCTGTGTGTACCTTTCTCTCCATTCTCATCACCAAGTGAAGGTGCTTTCCCTGGGGATTACTTCACAGTTGCTGCTCTTCCCAAGACTGAACATTTGCAGTCGCTTAGAGGAAGGGCAGATTATTTTTTTCCGTGTCCTTCTGCATTGCCTTAATCTAGCCTGCCAGAGGCACGGCTGCAGCATGGACGCTGTGCTGGCTGGCTGCCATTTTGCGCCAGGCAGCCGTGCTCTGGCCCTGTCCCCCCTACGGGGCCGGGGTGCAGCATGTGCTGGCTGCTGGCTGGCTGCCATTTTGCGCCAGGCAGCCGTGCTCTTCCCCCCTACCTCCCCGACAGCCAGTCCTACCAGCGGGGCAGGGGGTGAGGCCCTCTGCTGTCCGCGACACCGCGCTGCTCACTTGTGGGGCATCTTTGTGTCTGAGTGTAAACCCCCCCCCCCCCCCCCCAGCCAGTCCTACCAGCGGGGCAGGGGGTGAGGCCCTCTGCTGTCCCGGCCACCACGCTGCTCACTTGTGGGGCATCTTTGTGTCTGAGTGTAAAATTAACTGTTGTCTCCGTGTGCTCAGGGCCTGCTTCAAAGTCCTTTGAAATTGGTGGGGATTTTTCTACCCACTTCAAAGGGGCCTGGCTCATGAGCATACAGCACAGGGTGCACCAGTTAATTTTTAAACTCCCATTACCTGAAAACTTACTGTAAAGTGTACCGGAGCGTAGGGCTGGGGACGAGCTTGCTGAAACACTTGACAAGGCACAGCTGAACAACTGGGATTAAGGATTTCTTTCTTTACTATTTATCCTTTTGTGCCACGCACATGCCTTTTAATCGTTCCTTGTAATCATTTACCTGTGTTTTCTACTGTCCTGCACATTTAGTGCTTGGTTGTTCCTCTTGCGACAGCCTGCTCAGCGATGTGCAGGACCCAGCGAGGTTCTGGAGTATGCAGGACTTGCCTGAGCTGACCTGACATTTCTGAGCAGCCCAGAGGTTTAGAAACCCCTGCCGTGTTTGAGTCCAGCCCGTACCACCACTTGGGCGGCTCTGCGGGAAGCACGCTGTCTTGGCAGGGAGCTGGGTGGCCATGCCTCCCTGCCTCCTTGCCTCCTCTGGGGCACGGCCCCCAAGCCGTCTTCCCCACTGCCGCTTGGGATGCTTACCCGTCACAGGATGGTTACCGGCAGGATGAGGAGAAGTTATTCAACGGTGTGTAAAGGCTGCAATTATATTTGGCTCTGGTTTGTGAGGTTTACAAAGATATGGTGTGAGATTTAAAAACAAACAAACAAACAAACAATCAAAAGAAAAAACACATTCCCTTTATTTACTTTCCCAGGAGAACTTCATGTCTTTGTTTCATGCAAAGTCCTCTCCATCCCCCATTTTACATCCCAGCTCCAAGAGTAATAAAAAAAAAAAAGGGGATCGGCCCCCAAGCCGTCGTCCCCACTGCCGCTTGGGATGCTTACCCGTCACAGGATGGTTACCGGCAGGATGAGGAGAAGTTATTCAACGGTGTGTAAAGGCTGCAATTATATTTGGCTCTGGTTTGTGAGGTTTACAAAGATATGGTGTGAGATTTAAAAACAAACAAACAAACAAACAAACTCAAAAGAAAACACATTCCCTTTATTTACTTTCCCAGGAGAACTTCATGTCTTTGTTTCATGCAAAGTCCTCTCCATCCCCCATTTTACATCCCGGCTCCAAGAGTAATAAAAAAAAAAAAAAAATTTGGAAAGTTTTTAAGTAGTGAAGGTAAGCAAAGAAAATTTTATTTAAAGAGCAAGGAATAAATAAATGTACCTCTGAATTGAATTGTAGAGTAGTATCCCGAAGGAAATAGTGGAAATCAAATTGCTTGAATAATTTAAAACTAGACTGGACAAAGCACTTAATAATATATGGCATAAAAGAAGCCTGCCTTGGCAGGAGATGGAGTGGATGACTTAACAGGTCTTTTCCCTCTCTAGCCTGTATTATTTTATGGTTTATTACTGTAGATGACTCAATGTTAACAATGCTTAGTTTATTTTCTTACAACTGCTTGCTGCAGGACAGTGTATGTCTGTGTCATTATACCTTATTAATTATCCTCAGTGACCAGAAAGGCATTGAGGGCGTTAAGCAGTGTTTGTGCATGAAATATTGTGTCAGTGTCTCTGTTTTAGGGCTGCATATGTGAGAAGAATGGAAAAGCCATCTGTCAACTCCATAGATCATCCTAAAAAGGCACGATATATGTCACACATCACTATCATGCTTTTTGCATCATCATAAGTTACAGCAGAACTCTTTGAGGAGTGTTTTCAAAAGCATTGAAATTGGTTTTGTACCACTAAACATAAAGCTCACTCTGCTTTAATTACCGCAGAGTAACGTTGCAGAGCTCTGCGAGAGAGGGGAAAATACAGTCTGCATCACTTCTGAAGTGGACCCTAAGTAAAATACTATATTCACTTTAGAAGTGTTTATAAATTACATTAAAAGTGACCAGCACCTGCTGTTCTATCTTATTTGGCCATAAGGGGACTTCACACCTTCTTATGCGAAACACGCTGCGAAGCATGTGGGCAGAGATACTCCATTACAGGTTTAGGAAGTGTTTATTGGACATTGGGTAAGTCAGAAGGTGAATTACTGGGGGAAGACCGGACATAAACCAAGAACTACACAACTATGATTACACTCATCATGAAATCCTCTTAATAGAGGACAGACAAACACTGATCAGATAAACACAAATGACTTAAATATAGGGGAGCTTTTCTTGGTTCAGGGGGTAGACTAGATGAACTCTAAGAGCCTTACAAGAGAGAAGAGAAGAAGACTCAGTTTAGAGAGGAGGAGACAGCTTACACAATACAAAAGTCTCTAAATATAGAAAAGAAAAATTATACAGCATCTTCTACACATTTCCTCTATGTAAGAGCAACAGACTTGCAGAAAGGGAAACATAAGTTAGACACATGGAAAATCTTTCTAATAGTAAGAATCCTGAAAAACTGGAATATTTTGCTTGGATAGTGTGAAATACTTCAATGGATGTCAGACAAATATCCATTTAGAATGATTTAGGTGCATTTGATATTACTTCAGGCCAAAGTACACCAGATGATTTCTTTATGTTCCTTTCAGCCCTGCTGTTTATGAATTTGTGAATCAAAGGAGAAGGCATGTGTGGAGAGAAAAATTCTGAGAGGATACCGACAAAAGGACTTATGAGACTGGCATGGAAAAGACATGCATGCAATTATTTATAATACTGTCTAATTGTACATTTATCATGCTACCTAAGAAAGACAGAAATTGGCATTTTGGAACCATTACAAAATTTTTAAGTTGTCATGTTGGCATTGTAATCCAGAGCACCTACAAAGGTGGGAGTGCCAGAAAGGTGCATTTACAGAGATACTGAGAAGTCTGCGGTAGTCCTAGCCTGAGGATCCAAATGCTCCTGGAGTGTGTAATTTAATTTTGGTGAAGGGGTAACAGACAGGGCCATGCCTAGCAGAGGAGTGAAGATGCCAGCAAAGAAGAGGTGTTGTTACCTTCCTAGTTTTTGCCTGTTGAAAAGAATACTTTCCCAGTATTTCCCAAGCTCTCTTCTTTGCAACACCAGGAAAAGTTTTTGTCAGTGTTTTTTGACCATGTTAATGTATATTGGCCTCTGGCGGTGGGTGCATTCCACATACAAATGGTCTAAACCATTCCATTTTAATATCTGGGTTACCACGCAGAAAAGTCCTCTTAGCCTCTCAGTTATTTCTGCTCCATAAACCTTGAATACAGCTTTAGGCTATCTGAGTTTCACATCTACAAATGCCTGAAATAGGCTGAAAAGAATCAGTACCAGATATGTCATGGATCTCTATCTCATTCATCCATATTTTCAAAAGAGCCAAATGGAAATGTAATACCGCCTACGACGGAGAAGCAAAATACTAGCTATATCTACAGATGATAAATCTGATTTTGCCATTACTAAAAGCTGCTTGGAGTTTCTTTATATCCCATTTTGATAATAATCAACATAAAGTGCTATCCGTTGTGGTGAGAACATGGGCTTCTGGGGTTTGTTTTTTACTCTTTCCTTATGTACTGAAAAATTTGCTCTTTTTCTTTTTCCTTACACAGGATTTATGTCTTCCCTTGCTTTATTGCTTTCCTTTTAGTTCCCTGTGTTCTCTCACTGGAAAGCATACCATAAATAACTGAATACAAACTATCCCCTCATCAGAGCTGTCACCCTTTACCAAAACCAACAAGCATAATTTCCATAGTGATGAATTCCATAAAACGAAGCAGAAAACACCCCCCAGAACACCGTCCATTCTCTACTGTGCCAAAAGTCTCTAGGTCATTGTTCCCTGCAGCTCTGCTAGTATTTTTTCATCAGCTGCTTTTACTAGCCAAGGGTGAGGTATTTGGAGAGTTCCCTGGGCAAAATAAAACAGTTGGTGGCACAAACAACTTGGAACCGTGTCACTCTTATTTTCCAGATCTCTTATTTTTCCCCTACACCCACCAAAGCCATTGCAATACTAACCTCTCCTTAAAGCTGCACTCTGCAAAATAATTTGGCTGTTCATGTTCCAGTCCCAGCTGAAAGCCTATTTACAGCAGCAAATTTAACTGGGATTTTCTGGAGTTACATGTTCACACCCACCCTTCTGTTCTGTTTTATTGTATTTTTTTTCTTTTTTTCCACTGTTAGAAATTAAACTGTACCAAAGTTGTCAAAATGTAGACCTCCGCTGATGATCCAAGCTCCTCTCTGTTAGAAATTAAACTGTACCAAAGTTGTCAAAATGTGCAAAGTAGACCTCCACTGATGATCCGAGTGCTCCTCTGATGTTGCAGAGGACAGTAGGTGGTGGAAGAGATAAAACTCATCAGAAGCAGCTGACCCTTCTTAGCTGTACATCAGAAATCCTCACGTGGCCAAGAACCACATGAACCACAGAAACTTGAGGGGAAAGGAGGCTTTGAGCGTGAGTCACAAGCCTCTGATCTCACCTAAAGTAACAGGAGGGGCTTGACACCAAAAATTGTCTATGCTGTACTTTTTCATTTACAAGTTTTAACGAGCCACTTTCGGTGTTCTGGTTTTGGTGAGAGTAAGAAACACCCAAACATAGCCTCTTTTAAAAAAAATAAACCAATCCATGCTTCAAAACAAAATAAATCAAATCAAATCAGTACAGGGCTAAGACAGTAGTTGGATAATTCTTAAAGTTGGCAGGTACATGCTGCTGACTGAAAAGGGTATGCATCACTTGGCTTCAGGGTGAAAAAAAAAACACCTTACCAACACTTAAATAACATTTAAAGTACAAATTGTAAGAGACTGAAAAATCATTTCCAGGCTTGCTGAAGGGCATGTGCTAAGATTTCTAGCAGAGGCTAATGGAACTGCATCCCTTGTTATCACACATGGTGTGGTCTGGAAGAGACTTGGAGAGATGCTATTGCAATTATTGGCCTTTTGCTGAAGCAATTACTATGAGGGAGACAGTAATTGCCTGATCAGAAAGCAACAACCAAATTCTTAACAAAGCAAACAAAACTCAAGAAACAGAACAGTCCACAGTCCTCCCTGTAATTTGAAGGGAGACAAGGTGAAAACTTGAGAGATGAAACAAGAATGGAGGATTGACACAGAAAGGGAGATTTAAAAAATACCTTAAGATTGCAGGCCTGGGAATTTAAACTCAAAACTCTGCCTAACAATATAAGTTTTGAACAGAAGACGCATACTTATTTTATAATTATAGAATCATAGAATCATAGAATGGTTTGGGTTGGAAGGGACCTTAAAGATCATCTAGTTCCAACCCCCCTGCCATGGGCAGGGATACCTTCCACTAGACCAGGTTGCTCAAAGCCCCATCCAACCTCGCCTTGAACACTTCCAGGGATGGGGCATCCACAACTTCTCCGGGCAACCTGTTCCAGTGCCTCACCACCCTCACGGTGCAGAATTTCTTCCTTATATCTAATCTAAATCTACCCTCTTTTTGTTTAAAGCCATTAGCCCTTGCCCTATCACTACATGCCCTTGTAAAAAGTCCCTCTCCAGCTTTCTTGTAGGCCCCTTTCAGGTACTGGAAGGCTGCTATAAGGTGTCCCTGGAGCCTTCTCTTCTCCAGGCTTAACAACCCCAACTCTCTCAGCCTGCCTTCATAGGAGAGGTGCTCTCGCCCTCTGCTCAATTCTACTGTAGTTAACCCTCCCATATTTGACAGACAAGAAGTGTCTCCAGCTCTGTCAGTGACCACCTCTGTATGCTGGACCAGGAATATTTCCCAGGTGGTGGTTCTGAAGGTGTGCCAGATCCACATTAAAACTCTATTTTGGTGTGAGCTGTGGGACTACAACTGGCCTTTCCTCTTGAGGAACCTTGATGTCCACACAGAGAAATCCCAGTATGTCTATCAGAGAACAAATGCACTGTGTATTCTCCAGTATGGGTAATTTGAGCAATTCAGGTGTATTGCTGTGGCTAAGGACCACATCATCCCCTTTTTTTGCTAACATTCCTCTCCAGCTCCACAGGTACCAGCCACCTTCTTAAACAAGTTAAACTTGTACCAAACCTTGAAGGTACTTGCTCTTTCAGGGTGGAAGAAAGGCTGGTGTGGCCAAAAACATGCATCTTTTCCCCAAGTATCTCTGTTGGTCTCATGAAAAATATGACTTCTCCTTCCAAGACTTGCCTCAAAACGTTTCTATCTTCATCAGCAAATCAAGGGTACATTTTCATTGAAGTTTCAGCTGTCTCAATACGAAGTGTTGCCACATACCTGACACACAGAAAGATGTGCAATAAGACAATGACATGAAATGCAAAAAAATCAGTGATTTTTATTTTTTTTAAATCAGGGCCCCAGAGCTTTGAAATATTGTACTTCCAGTACTGTATTCACTCCCTTAACCCCATCTTCCCTTCCAGTTAAGCTAAGATTTTAATTTTGGCTAGACTGTGCTTCCTTTAATATGGTACCTTGGTACCTACTTCCCGTACCGTCTGTCTCATGCAAAGGCTGGCCACAATCTTAGATTTCTGTGCAGCAAGTATTTATGCATGAGTTTAACTTTGTGCTCTTCAGGTACATTTCACTCCTAGTCTTTTTGCTGTGTAAGAAATGCTGTGTAATACCATCTCCTAAAAAGGTATGACATATACAGCTAATATTCCTTTGGAAACTTTTAAATTACTCTCTTTAGACATAAATTTATACGTCTTGTATATTTAGAAGCGTGTGTGAAAAAGAGGCACCAGGGCAAAAATCTTCTTAATTTAATAAAGTATTTCTCCAAGTGTTATATAGTGATCAAGCTTTCCAGGAATATAGGATGGGTCTGTCTTCACCTTATGTCATCACCACATACCTGCAGCGTCCAAAGAATGCTAAACAAATATTGGAAATGGATTCTTTTCCTCCTTTTTATTTGCTAGTTTCTTTCATCACAATTAATTTTGGAATGTAAATCCATTTATTTCTTGTTAACTAGAAGGCACCCGCCCTGACATTTGATCAGATACAAGATATTAATTCAGATAAAACATTTTACTTGCGTTTTAATTAATTAATTAATTGATTAAAAGAAAGACACAGATTGCCAGAGATAACCTAACAGCAATACTTCTAGGTCCAAAGTTGTTGTAAGTGGTATAGCACCAAATGCCTTGGTAGCTTACTCTGATTTCTGTGGGGTCATTTTAGACTCGATTTTGTGGATGGTACTATGTTCATTCACAAGCTACAAAAACAATTGCCTGCTCTATAGGAGGAAACTATGATTTTTCACAAATGTAGAGCATGAATTTTTAAGCTCTGGAAAGAACCTGTCCCAAGCATGGCATATAGTTTGACTAAAGAGGCACAGTTTAGGCATAATAGGCAATTAGCAGATTGCAGATTTTGAATAAGGAAAGTGAAGATATAAGAAAAAGCAAGATTCTGATTACATAGTTTAGGAGAAGACATGTGGGATTGTAGCTAAGGTGACTCGGTATTTCCCAATGTTTTAATTTTTATATTTATATTTTTATACAGTTTCTTACACAACCTCTTTCTTTAGGAGGTTGAAACGAAATTTTTCATGGCAGGTCATTTCCTCAAGTTAAACTTTGTGGAGAAATTTTCAGGTGAAATGGTTGAATTTTCAGGTGAAACCTGAGATTTGATGTCAAAGGAGTACATTATTTTGCCAACACTGAGCTTCCCAGCAAACGGAAGAGTTTAAATATTCTTGTGCTTTGTTTTGAGGCTTTGAGAACAGTAAAAGTGAGTTTATTGTTTCAGGAACGTCCTTTTTTATTTCCCCCAGCACAATTCACCCAACTCTGACACCGTGGCAACAGTTCATGGATCCTCAATGGAAACATAGGTGTGTGACAGGCATATTCTTCAAGAATATCATCTGCACTGAAGATATGCCATCCACACACTCGATATGTCTGTAATGGAGCTTCAAATGTGCCATCACAGGATGATCAAGCAGATCTTCTTAGGACCGAAGAGTCCTGTATCAGCAAGGGCTACTATGATACCATATTTGCAGATTAAAAGGGGGAAAATTGTCTCAGTGATCTCTTGGCTGGAGAACTGATAGTATGGAAGTAAAAGCAATGTGATGATTGCACAGGGGCAAGTGGAATAAACAGGATGAGGCCAAAGACGTGAGTCAAGCCTAACTCTCTACAATCCTCTGCTGTGCAACCTGCTGGCAGCATGTACTGGTCTCTCATCTTTTTCCAGTGACTGCCCCACAAGGAGGGTAATAGCATTTTACTGTTGCCTACTATTTTGTTTGTTCTGGAAATAAAAGTCTCTGCTGTAGATCTGAGGGTACGAACCTTATCAGTAATGCAGTTTGGTGGCCTGCATGGCTCCATATGATGATAAAACTACCAGCTCTCAATATTTTTTTTTCTTTTTTTTTCCCACATTTATACCGCCACATTTAAGACACTGTGTTAAATGAACTTGCAAATTTCAGCCAAGTGTTCCAGACACTACCAGAATTCACCTTTCCCTGCAGAACAATTACTTATTGGGAGACCTCTCTCTAGTTGCTGTGGTGAGGGTTTCATAAAAAACCTAAAATGAGCAAGTGCTCTGTGCTAAAATAATCACTGGTGCTGCCCAGAGGCAGACAATCACATTTCACAGTGATGTTTCAAAATGTGGGTTGTTTTTGTGTGCATCTGTGTTCATTGAAATAACACCAAGACCTTTCAAAACTTTTTGAGAAAATACAACAGCATCAAAATATCTGTTTTGAAATGAAGAGCAGAGAGATTTCTGCAGAGGTGGCTGCTGGGACTCCTACTTGAAAAGCAAAGCTCTGCTCGCTTTGGAGCAGACTTCCTATGATGACTCTGAGGATTATGTCAAAATCAGGTATGTCTCTGTGAAACATTTCATTTTTAGCAAAACAACGTGTTA
Source organism: Aptenodytes forsteri (assembly GCF_000699145.1). Lineage (NCBI taxonomy): Eukaryota > Metazoa > Chordata > Aves > Sphenisciformes > Spheniscidae > Aptenodytes > Aptenodytes forsteri. The sequence goes on along the minus strand of NW_008795041.1, from coordinate 2,091,376 downwards.
AAACAAAATTTCATAAAAAATATTCTGACCAGGCCTATTTTCCATATGCTGGAGCCCTTGGAAGAAACTGGTGGCTGCCTGAATCATTATATTTGGTCTCTATGATGGACCATCAACAGCAACACTTCTAGCTAAGTAATTAGAGGCCCATCTTGAGTCTCCTTTTATGCTCTTTATGCCTACCAACATACATTATTGAATTTTAAAGAAAAAAAGTATTTTATTTTTAAAATTTGACTGAAAACTGTTCCTCTTCAATGTTTAGAACAAGCACAGTGCCACAACTTACAGCAGAGTCATCTGTTTGCATTAAGAAACTTTTGGACATTTCATACTAGCCACAGAGGCGTGTTATACAGAGACATGTAAGACTTCTGAAAAGCTACTGAGATTACTTGAGATAGGAAGATTTATACTTGTTGCTCTTGATTGTGCGAACTTGAGCGTTTTCTTGCTTTATCTGTTTTATGAGTTGACTATTCAATCACGTAATCACTTCCCTGTATATTGGGAAGGAGAGAAAGAAGATACTTTCAAGTGTGTTGGAACATTAAAATAGTAACACTAAGAACTCATATCAAACAGGCACACAGACCCCGTAATTCATAAACTCTCTCCCCAAAACAAAAATAACTCAAAGATTTGAGTCTGTGGAAGTGCACAATTATAGCCTCAAAGCAGTACAGCTTGAGTAAGTGAAGCAAGGGCTGAGTTGTATGGAACTTCCCTTTGGGGTCTTCCGGATTTTAAAGCTGGCTTGCAGTCATTCTGGTTTCTAATACAAGCCAGGACAATTCAAGCTAGACAGTGATGCTCACCGCATTTCAGCTGTGAATAGGGATGTTATTCAACTTTCTAAAATTCTAAGAAACCTCTTTGAACACTTTTATTTCTTGCCCTACCTGGAATATGCAAAGACCTGTTCCAGGAAACACTCTTGTATAGCGGATTTGGCATTCAAGTCTTTCATAGGTTGTTAGCTAAGTAATTATGTAGCCTATAAAAGCATTCCATAATTCAGTTTTGCTGCTTTTATCAAGTGTTTCAGGTATGGCATATGTATTTTGAAATCATGGTCCAGAAATTTTCAGTGAAAACACGGTAAAAAACTTTAACAAGGTTCTCCCTCTTTAGCAAACATTTGCTAATGGATTTCACAATAACAATTCATGTTTTCCCAATAAAAACACATGCAAAATAAACATGCTATATTCTGTGTGGGAACACCAACAGTTTTCCATCTTCATTAGGGATGGGTTGGACCCAAACTTTTTTGCTATAGTTATTAAATCATATTACATATTCCGGTGTTGACAGGTCTGGACTTCTTCCAGAATGCTATTGATACAGAAGGCTGCATAATTTCTGACACTGGCTAATTTTTGAACAATGCTGTTCATCTGTTTTTTAGAGACACAACTGTGTGACTGATGGCTTTAGTTTATGAACAGGATGTATTCATTTTACTAGCTTGCATGTGTAATGTGGCAGGGTATCAAAATGACTATCTGGATAACCAAGACAAATGGGAAAACTGAGTTGTTTGACTATTCTAAACTCTGGGAAGGGTTTAAAAAATACTTCTCCTGGCTTGTCCCTCCCTGATTCCATTCACTGCCGCCTTTCCTTTTGTCTGGGCAGCAGCAGTTTTCCAGGCAGGAGTTATTACATAGCCCAAGAGTCTTTTTAGCCAATTAACCTCTCTCCATAGCCTACATGCAGCCAAATGAGGTCTCAGGAGTGAATGAGGAGTTGTTTCCTTATAGTCCTTTGAATATTCCCCCAGTTTAAAATAATGATTTTACACCACCTCTTTTTGCACTTCTTTTGTGCAAAAGAATTTCCAGCTAAGCCCATTCCTTAGAACTTTATTTTAGGAGAAAGTTCTGGTGAATCCTATGCTCGAAGCAAGACCCATCACAATGTTGCTCATTGTTAAGTTTTGATTAATGTTCCCAGTCAATTGCTGACTCACTCTCCTTCCAGCATGTGCAAATATTTAGTTTCTTTTTCTGGAGCATGTTCTGTAGAGCCTATTGCTGTAGTATCCAAGCATCAACATCAACAATAATATTACCAACACAGTTGAGCTTTTGTGACATCCTTCTTTTAAGGGTCTCAGACTGCTCAACTTAACCATCTCAGCATTCACACTAAGCAACTAAGTGCTATTCTGTTGTTTTTCACAGAGTGAGAACAGTGGGATGTCGCACTGGGAAATCTCTTACTGCAGGTCTGCGGCTGCAGGGTAAATCAGAAGTGGTATAAAACATCCAAGCATACTGAAGGCAGAGCTGAAGTCTGCAATCCTTATGAAGACAGCTTCACAAGACCTATTTACAGTCACATATTTGATGCTAACAAAAGCAAACCAGTTGGGGTAAATTTTTTAAAGTCTGTGGTTAATCTAATGCAGGTTTTCCAGCAGTTCAACCATATCCATAATATATCCATATATCCATATATCCATATCCATAAATAAATCTGAGTCTTCCTTTCCTAGAAAGTCCGGATTCAAAACCTTTAAAATAAAGCTTATTTAGGCTGGCTGTAATCTGAAGCTCATCCTTGACGAGGCTGTCGAAAACAGAATGTCGCTCTCCAGCTTGATTAGTAAAGCAGACATCTAGTGGTCTTTTGCTACTTTATGCTCTTCAGTAAACTTCCAAAGACTGCAAGATATGCCTTAACACAAACCTTCCTTAGAAATCTAGACGCAGAGTCTTTCAAAGTCAAATGACCCACAAACCTTCCTTAGAAATCTAGACGCAGAGACAAATGACCCACTGGGTCTCTGGGTCTCTGGGTCTCTGGGTCACTAAACTCTCGTATCATGGCCATGAAGTCCCTCTTCCTTCAGTTCTCTGCAGCCCTTCAGGCTTTTTCCTTTCTTCTAGCTCCCTTCTTCAGCATCTTTTCCAGTTGTCTCAGCAAAGGGTAGTTGTACTTCAGCTTCAAGAGTACCCCCGATTTTCCCAGAACAGGGCTGATCCTCTGGGAATAACCTTGCTCTGCCTGTCTGATCCTAAGAATGCTGAATTAACATAGTTTTGCATTTCTTGAAGCTCTCTCTGGAAGATTTAAACACCCATGTATACACTGAACTTCAAATGTAAATAGAAATAGGTCAAAAGCCCCTCACCAGAGAAAGGCTTCCCCCCCCCTACAATCAGTGGTTTCTACACTGGCTTTTTTTCCAGTCAGTATAAAATTGCAGCCCAGCCTCCAAAAACACTCTTGCTTGAAACGTCCTGTCCCTCATTCCCTAATTTGTAATACCCAAGTTAAAAAAAAACAACAACCAAACAAAAACCACCCCCTGCCCTCCATGAAACAAGGTGTCTTTATAACACTGTAACTTTTATTGCTGATGTCAAGGATAAATCCCGGTTTCCGTTAATTAGAAACAGGCACAAATCCTGTCTCAGCAGTGCCACTGAAAGAGAATGCTTGATTGCTCTCTGCAAGAGCTCCCAGTGCCTCGCTGCCTGGCAGAGACCCTTCCCTGTTACCTAATGATCACTAGGCATTTCTTCCTGTCCCGGCCCCTGTGAAGAACACCCTGTTACTCTTTGGTACACAGGAGGTACATATTACAGCGCTGTTAAGGTGCTGCGGTTTATGTTTTCACTGTGTATTCGGGCGGGGAATGCTTTGTTGTTATTCAGTCATCTTGAAATCACTCTTAATGCATGCCAAATTAACCAAAGATGCAAATAAAAGCATTCATTCACCAAAAGCAAGCAGACCATGCAGCTTAAAAGGCTTACAAAAGACAAAGGTGAAGAAAAGAGAGAAAGAGGGCTACTTCATCTATTTGAAGTATGGGGTAGCTGAACTAGCCTAGCAGCTCACGCCTGCCTCAGCGCCCATGCTGAGGGAGAGCATCGGGTAATGCAGTCTGATCACACTCAGTGGGAACATTTCTGGGTTGCCACCAGTCTGATTACTAAAGTACAGACCAGGTGTTGCACATCTATATCCTAGCTGCCAAAGATCCAGAAGGCTTCTCCATCGTCTTTTTCTTCAGGGTCTCCTCAGTCTGACATGCAGGAGACCATAGGCAGGCAAACAATTGCTTCCTCATGATGCTACTGCTCTTGGAGGCAACTGGGTCTCCCCGTTAGTGTCCGGGCACTTCTCTTGCTCTTGTAACCCATGTAACCCTTGTATCTCTTGGGTTACAATAGCTGCACCCGGTCAGGCACTACCCGGACCTATTTATTCTTCCACCCATTTCCCAATGGAAGTGAAACAGATGAGCTTTGACATGAAGAAGACTATGCTTTGAGGCAGGGAATTGCAGGAGGAGAAAATACGTTTCGTCCTGAAGGTAGCTGCCATATGGCAGCTTCCATAGGAGTAGAAATTCTACTTCAGTCCATGGGCCATGTGGCTCAGTTTTTCTATCTCCCTCAAAAAGCCAGAAGCAGACCCCTTTGAAGTACAACTCAAAGCAAACTCCCTTTTCTCTCCTGCCCCAGTACTCTCCTAGCCTTCACTTGCACCTCAAGTGATTTCCTGAGCCTTGAAATCACTTGAAATCAAGTGATTTCCTTTGTGGCTTATTTAGTAACACCCAGGGTGGATCTCTCTTCCAGGTACTTGGTCTGTCCCTCCTGAACCCACATAAACTTTGTGTACCTACATGGAGTTCCTGCGTGGCGCTGAGAAAGCCAGTGACTCAAGCCCTTCCAATGCTACAATGGACAGAATGTCTACGGGTATATATACCTGCACATATCTGTTGGCTAATGATGTCATTCTGGCACCTAAAAAAGTGTGTATCATCACTTTTCTGGTATGGTTGCAGGATGAATACATTGCATACCAATACTTGTCAGTTATTATACCAGGAAATATCAGGACTTCTAAACTGCTATGCTGTGAAGTACCAGGACAGCTCAACTTCAATCACCCTTGAGTATATAGATGAACTGATTTTTTTTTTTAATATATATAAACCTAAAGTGACTATAATAGTACCTATTTACCACAAAGGGATGCTTTAAAAACAAATTAATATTTGTGAAGCACTCGCAGTGATAAATACCATAAAATTTTACATCAGGGACCTATTTTTAGAAAGCTGAGAGAATGTAGTTAAATACATTATCGCAATGCCTTCCCACAAGTAAGCTGGTAAAGGTTATACAGACTACCATAACCTGCTGTACTCAGTGCAGCCTTAATACTTGCTCTTTCAACATTCCTCCGAGGACTTAATGACAGAGATGAATCCAAGCTACATGATCCTGATCTGGATCCAAATGTAGCTGAAATCTGAGGTAGCTCAGATGCGTGATTTCTAAATAAGAATTGTCAGAAATACTGTGTTCCTCTCCCCCAGCATATCTGAAGTGAAAGATGACTTCGAGAGTCAAAATAAAACTCCACTGGCACCATCGGAGAGGTGCATGCTAGTGCTGAAATTCAACAGAAGAGCTAAAAGGTATAAGTTCAGTTCCACTGCCGTCTTTTAATTAAGAGCATTAAAATGTCTGTCTTTGGCCTCTTTCTTAGGACCGGCCTGTACTTAGAAGGAAGCGTCCCAGGAGCACGAGGCAATTCTGTAATAGAAATAGCATGTCCTTTCTGCTCCTCGCCGGGCCGTTTCTAGGAAATTGCGTTCTGAGAAGATGAGCCTATTGACCTATGCTCTTCAGCAACACACTGAGAAGCTGAGTTGCCGTTTGGATGCTTAGCCTGTTTTTTTACTGTGATTCACAGTTGGAGTTGCGGGAGTCCTCGGAAGCTGCTTTTTCTCCTGTCCGCTAGCTATACGGAAGACTTGCACTGCTGTCTGACTGAGTACTCTGCCCTGTTCCAGTCCCTTGTGCACACCGTAGCATGGGATACACGGAGATTGCTGTGCTTGTGCACTCCTAAAACTGCCTCTGCTGTGGGTATCTCGTGACAGTTTCTGAGGACACTGAGGCATAAGAAGAACGTGAATATTTTAGAAGCACATTTGCTGTGTTATTAACATTCCTTCAGTGTGAATTTAGTGCCGCTCTCTGTAAAGGTTTGTGTATATAAAACTAATAAAGGGCCAAAAAAATTAGAGATTTATGACAACATGTTGTTAAGTGTTCAACAGATAATCATGTTGTTAATTTTCATTGTATATAACCCTCTGGTTTGCGTATCCTCCAGTGTGCTGCTTGTAACCATCTAGAACATATGACTACTTACTCTGTCTTTGTTACAAAATGAATGTTAATATAAAACGTAACCAAAATGTCTCATTACCTGAACATGGAAGTCCTAGATTAAAATCATACTCAAGAGGTGAATACCTCATTCCAGAAGAGAATGATGTATATTGGTTCTAAGTATATAAATGAATTTACATATCTAAAAACAGCTCCAATTTTTCAGACCTGGCCCAGTGTCACCATTGTCTCTATATTCTGTTTTTTTTAAAATTACTAAGCAATTGCAACACCAGCAACAGGCCCTACAAATACATTTGCTCCTTTGTACATCATTCGCATGCCAAGAGCCAGCAGAAATTGAGCCTTCAGCATACCTTTTGCACATTTCAACAGTAAAGAAACTTAGCCTTAAAACTCTTTGCACTTAACTGAGCCAGACAGGTGCATCTACAAAGATCAGCCAATATTTTCAAGGCTGAACTATAATTTGTAATACTTTATTTTGAGAGTGAGACACCTAAACTAAGTCTGATGTCCTAAGAAATGCTGAGCACACAATAATCGGGCCCTTCTGACATTTCCTGCGTTGGGCATTTGAGTCATATAATAACCCCTGAAATTTCTTAGCACTTTTAATATTATGATAGTGATGTTAATTACCAGATTGTGGTGGTACAGAGCATGATCCATGCTGCAAAAATATTGATTCTTTTACTTGTTTAAGGTTAACTCACAGGATTCATTAGACAGCATTTGTAGGCTGCCACTGATTTTAGAATGTACCTCTAAAACTGGCAAGTTTTCCAGAAATTCATTTATAGCATAGGCTTCATAACGGAAGCTTCCTTTTGCACAAGGAGATAAAAATGTAGACTCTTAGGGTCACAGAAATAATCTTCTTGTTAAAGGGCAGTATTATTATTACAGGTCTTTTGCTGGTATTTTCTTGCATAAGTAACTTCAGTGAAGTTACGCTTGTTAGTGTTGATCAGTGTGAAAAGGGGGTGTGCATACTTCTGAAAAACAAGCAGTAATAGAAGAAATAACAGAAATAAATGGCATTCAGTTTGCAGCAAGGATTCCTTAAAAGGTAGTTCAACATAATTTTGTTTAGGTCTACCACTCATCCTCACTGTCACTTGTGGGAAGCCACTATTTTGCAATTAATTTTCGCACCTGCCCACAGAGAAAGAAAATATTTATCCATGTGTAGGAAGTGTCTTGAGACCTCCATGTGAAAAGAATTGTTCAGATGCATATAATATTGGTTTTATTCCAGTATATATGATGGAATTTGTTCCACAATTGCTTCCTTGTCAAAATCTTCATTAACTTTTGTGGGCGGCTTTGTCTTTGGCTCTGGTCTGTAAGAAAGTGTTGCTAACAAACGCTTCTGTATGTCTTTGGGCAATGAATACGCCTCTCTCAGTGGAGTCACATACGCAAGGCTGGCTCACATAAACAGCGGTTTGCAGGACAAAGTCATGACCTTGGCATTCAACTTCCATGCTTTTCAGACGCCTTCCCACAGAACACATGCAATTCTGCTCTAAGCAAATAGCACCTACATTTCCCTCTGATCTGTTCAGCGCCTTGCTAAAGCGCTGCATAAGACTGGGAAATCTGCCAAGCCTGCCTGCGGCCAAGCCTACTTTGAAAGACCCCTCTGGACTTCACTTGCACAGATGCAGCCCTGAGCGTAGGGGAAGATTAACAAGACGCTTACCTGAGCTCTCAGCCTAGCTCTGTGTAGGGATCTGATTAACTTCAGTGAGAGATACACGCTAAAAAAAACTGCAGGAGTTATTGTAGACAGGAGAAATTACAGAAGGAGAGGCCAACACCGGTTTTTAAATATTATGCATGTATATAATAGGCTGATTGCAGCTAGTGGAAAGATTTGAATGACTTCAACAAGCCTTGGATCAGATCCTACTTTTTTTGTAACTTTTAGTACAAAGCTTTTGCTAGCACAAAGTAAACTGGTTTAAGTATTTCCTGTGACTCATTGAAAAGTAAATGAGCTATTTGATACAACTGCTATGTTCATGTCAATGGATATAATCTAACACCAGTCTAACTACACCGGCAGAATTATGTAAATCACTATTGGGCTAGTAACAACTGATAAGATAATTGCTAAAACAGCATTAACAGGAAAGCAGTCTGTGTGAAAAAGCAGTGCTGAATCGATGCTTATTTAATTGCTCCGTGATTTCAGTTCTGGAACTTTGTTCCTTATTCTTACCTGCCTAATTTAAATAATGAGATGCCATGTGCTTTTCTTTCTCACAGAGAACATTATTGTATGCTGTCTTCAATATGCAAGGAAATGCTTGAGATGCAGTTAACTATGCAGTAAATCTATTACTAAAAATAATAATTTTTAAGCTAAAAGTATGTTCCACACTTAAAACACAGAAAAACTCATCACTGAATTCGAATACCTTCCACCACAGCTACACAATAACCATGAAATAAGAAAATGTCCCAAATATCCTTTCAAACAAACTGCAAACCCAAACTGGGAACCCAAACTGACAATGGCTTCTCTGGATAATTACAATGGAAGATTGAAATTCTTTTGTGTTATCCTGCAGTCATAACACATAATTCGATATATATAAGAAGTCACTTTGATTGTACCTGGCTACTATATACAATGAAAACAGAAAAGTCCAAAGCATTTTAATTTAGGTCTTATATTTCATATAAAAAATATAGAATTGCTTTCTGCTGAAATAACAAAGTGCAACCAAAGTTCTTAAAATGTAGGCAAATTTTAAATCAACAAAAAGCTCTTCCTGTGCTTGCTAACTTACGTGAAACCTGAGCCACTAAAAACCTAGAAAAATGTCAAGGTCATTGCCAATAGCTTTGATTAGCAATAAAAAAGGGACACAAGAACAGGCTAATGGTATGAGGACATTAAATATTAAAAAGGAGCTATTGATTTAAAGGTGCAATCGCTAAAACTAAGTAGCAGTAGCTATTGATCAATTAGTAGACTGCATGTTTCTGCAATGTGTCCACCAACCTATCAGTATTTATCAGATTTTCCCAGTTGTCCTGTAAATGCTACTTACTCTGTTTTGTTTCGCATTGTTTTTCTAATCTAGTTTTTAAAAACAGAATAAAATAAGAGAATGAACATTCCAGCCTTTTCACAAATCATTACATGCACTAATTTGTTTCTGTGTTTAGGAATATGTAGAAAAGGGAGCAAATAATATACATTATTCTAGGGACACCTTTTTTATATTCCAGTTCCCAAGAAGAGGCATCAATGCGTAAATATATCCTAGGTGCAAGGATGTGCATCTGTGAGCTGCAAGTACACATACCTTTGCCGAACACTGGAGATTTCTCCAGGAAGGCAAGCCACAGGAGATGGGAAGTCCTCCCAGGAAGATGGGCTACCCCTTTCATTGTTCACAGGGTCTTGGACTGCGTAAAGGGGGAATAAGTAAAGAGGAGAAGACCCTGAGCTCACCTCTTTACTGGTCTTCCTCTGCTCCATTCCCAAATAACTTACATGTTTTCAACAGAAGTGCACACCTACAAGACTTTACTGCCAGCTTGCACAACAGACGCACATGCCAGGGACACTTGCACATCATAGGAAGATGGCATAATCTTTCCAAGCATAAATTTTACGTAGAGAGTAAGTCATTCAAAGGTGCACTTCTTCCCTGGACAAGCACACTGCATGCTTGTCCTTCAGTCTCATGCCTCTTCTCCGGGTAGTTACAAAAAGAATGACGAAGTGAAAGTCACCTTTCTGATAGACTGAGCCTCTTGTCCATTACAGGAAGGCATGAATTACTTCACTGATTTCTGTGGGGCTTAATTCTTTGCACAGATATGGAAGAACTAAGGAAAATCTAATTTTATGCTTGAGGAAGCTAAAACGCCAGTGGAAATTATAGACTAACTAAACTCCAGCAAAGTGCCAATCCTATTTCTCATTGGCTAAATCTGGTGTACTGTACATCAGCTTCAAATAAGTTGTATAAATATACTAAAAGTTAGGTGTTGCAGGAAACCAGCTCAGATGTTCAGCTAGTGACTGTGAGGTTATGAACCTCATGCTTTTAGCTAAAAAAAGAGATACAGATTTAATGTGAATTAAATAGAGAAGTTTAGTCTTTCCAAACTATGGTGGTTTCTATTTAGAATAGCATAATGAGGGTGTAATGCACCTCAGTGAGGGCTGGAGCTGACAACAGGAAGCTTTAGGAGCCTTGCCCTCAATTCTGCAAAACAGTGTTAAAATCCGAGATGTTCTGAATGGAAAATTTTTGGGATGGACAAACAGGTATTTTCCTATGATAGTCTGTCTCCCTGGAATCTTACTAATTAGTTGTGGCTACAAACATGGCCATCTTTTGGGCCTAACATTTATGTTGATGCTAAGTAATTCGTAAACTGTTTTAGGAATCACCTAACACAAACATTAAAAACATCGCACAGAGTACATATCCTTATTATTCTTGATAATTAAAGTAGAAATATTATGGAAGAATGCTACTGATAAGAGAAATTCAGTTGTTACAGTTGGAGCTTACTAGTAAGTTCATGGCAGCAGTTTCATAATATGAAAACGCAGATATTTCACAGGAGACCATAGATACTGATTGCCAGAAGGGGCGATGTTTTGTGTGATTTCAGAATCCAGTGCAATGAGATGATCTATACTGTTACATGAAAGAATAGAGAAACCTGCCTGTTGTTTGCCTTAGAAATGAAATCCCCAAATATTACGCTCCATTTAAGTAATGGACCCATTTATGTAAATTGAATTCAAGAAGTGCACAAATTTTGTGCTAGCTTTCCACTCAGGGTGAATTTCTCCCTGTACGGGACAGGGAAATATTTTCTGGGTTTTTTTCTGGTTTTTTTTCTGGGGTTTTTTTTTTTAAACATTTATAATGCAGCATTCACACTTTCTTAAAACATCATGTCTTGTCTGTTTTCCTATATATACTTCCCATTTCAGGCTGCTGCTGAACAAGAGAGATTAGATATATGGCAAAGAACATAAAACAGTGTTTTAAACACTAACACTTTCAAGAATCAAGATGAGCATTCGCATTATATTCAGCGGGACTATTCACACACATTGAGTTAAGAGGTGCCTTAATGCGTTAATAACTCTGTGACTCAGTGAATTTCTCAGATAAAAGATAAATATCCAGAATTCTACATGGCATTTTGTGGCTTTACTTTGTAACCCCTCAACTCGGGACTATGGGGGTTTTTTGCATGCTTAGTTTATACCCTAATGATGATAGGAGCCTTTGTGGAGTGCTGAAATGCAAAATCAATGTAGTGCACTTAAGGAAAATAAGTATAAATAGAAAATATTAATATAGGAGTGGATTAAAGCACTGGAGAAAGTAGTATAAGAAATAATTCCACACTGGCAGTGGCGTGGAAGCAATGAGGTCTCTTTTGAGTCCATTAACTCCGTGACTCAGTGAATCTTTCAGATAAATATCTAGAACTCTATAACAGCCTGGAAGCAATGAGCTATCTTTTGAGTCCATTAACTCCGTGACTCAGTGAATCTTTCAGATAAATATCTAGAACTCTACATAACAGCCTGTGACTTCCTACTTTCTTCCTCTAGCCTCTAAAATAATTTGAATTTGTATTTGTCACTTCTTATTTTTAACTCCAGGTATTTTTAGCATCCTTCCTCTCCTGGGAGTGATGTGACAAAATATGTAATGTAGAAATCACTGAGGAGGCAATATACTCAGTTCAGCCCCACCTTTGCCATCCACTAGTTCATTTGCAGTTGTGGCACAGAGACTGCTGTGATGAAAGTAGATGTGGAACAATCTCTTTAGGAATAAGATTTGAGGTGGTTTAGCGTGGTATATTATGTGTGTGCACGACATACAGAAGTATATGAAAGTTGTTTTATTTTCATATGTAAAAGTCTGTAAACATCTGTAAACATGTTCCTGTCACTGTACATTTTGCTTTGACTTTTAAATGAGGCCAAAATTAAGAGAATAAGGGGTTAGTTGGGTTTCAGAAGAAATGTTCTGTGGAGTACATGGTAGGGTATAGCAGTATAAAGAGTTATACACGCATCAGTGCGTGAAGCATGCACCCAGACCAGGAGATGAAGCAAATGTGTCAGCTTTCCCACGGATCACTCCATCAAAAAGACAATGATGATTTGCTCCTAGATTCACCAAGGGAAAGTGGTCATCAGATCATGAAGTGTCTGGCACAGTGCTCAGGTAGCTGACAGATGCACAGTGACAACTTTTTGGCCTGCACATCCTTAATGGCAACTGAAGTCCCTGAGAGGATGTGCTCTGCTCAAGGAAGGATGTGCCAAGCTCCTCGAGAAGCTCTGCAGGGCTGACATTTTTTGGTGAGACTAATTCTGCATATTCCCTTCTGGCTCAGCAGAGGCCTTTTCCCTGCCTCATGATGTGGAGCACGTTCAGTTTTTCCACCCAGCCGAGTGGCACAGCGGAGCCAGCTGGCGTACGACGGAGTAAATCCCTGCTTGGTTCTGCGCAACACTCTCACCTGCCTGCGCTGGACCCCCATTTCTCTCCAAGTTATCCTAAGCCATGTTTCTGTCATTTCCCCTTTGCCCTCACCACCACCATGCCTCCCAGCGGCACAGCTCGTGGCAGAACAGTCCTTGCATACAGAAACTCAGTCCAGGTGACCACTGCCTGGCACACAGGAGCCCCTGCACTGTGAGTCATGCCGCAGAGGCACACCTTTCCCTTTATCAGCTGTTCTTACCCACTAGGGCATGAAATTTTCATTAAACTGTTGTTTGTTTGTTTGTTTTTCATAGCAAACAGTATGGATGAGCAAAGCATCTTGTGGAAAATGTTTGCCATCCTTAAGATAATCAGAAAATTTTCAGGATACTGCAAGCCTAAACAATTAATTATTTTGATTGAAAATATTTGGGGTTTGTGTCTACTTTTAATTCTTACCCACTAGGGCATGAAATTTTCATTAAACTGTTGTTTGTTTGTTTGTTTTTCATAGCAAACAGTATGGATGAGCAAAGCATCTTGTGGAAAATGTTTGCCATCCTTAAGATAATCAGAAAATTTTCAGGATACTGCAAGCCTAAACAATTAATTATTTTGATTGAAAATATTTGGGGTTTGTGTCTACTTTTAAAAAGACTTTGTGAATGTTTTTGAGGTACTGACACACGGACTACCCATTCTCTTCCAGAGTATTTAC
>NW_008795041.1:2072581-2077819 GCF_000699145.1 Aptenodytes forsteri | reverse complement strand
GTGGCAGAACAGTCCTTGCATACAGAAACTCAGTCCAGGTGACCACTGCCTGGCACACAGGAGCCCCTGCACTGTGAGTCATGCCGCAGAGGCACACCTTTCCCTTTATCAGCTGTTCTTACCCACTAGGGCATGAAATTTTCATTAAACTGTTGTTTGTTTGTTTGTTTTTCATAGCAAACAGTATGGATGAGCAAAGCATCTTGTGGAAAATGTTTGCCATCCTTAAGATAATCAGAAAATTTTCAGGATACTGCAAGCCTAAACAATTAATTATTTTGATTGAAAATATTTGGGGTTTGTGTCTACTTTTAGAAAGACTTTGTGAATGTTTTTGAGGTACTGACACACGGACTACCCATTTTCTCTTCCAGTATCTACCAAATACTGTAGAACAGAAAAAATATGGAAGAAAACAATATGTTGGACACAGAAGGAATTCACCTAAAAAAGAGGAAATAATCTTTGTGTGTGTACCCACTTCTAATAAACATCAGCCTTTTTGCAGAAATCTCAGTGGGATTGTCCAGGGAATTTGATGTAACCTGTGGTTAATCATTGATCGTCTTCCTATGTAAAACTGCAGGTCGCATGACTTGGTGAATAGCATATAGGGGAAGAATGTAATAAGTAAATATTTAGCCACTAGCTGCTTATTTCCATTTGTATCATGTAGAGCAAACAGTACTGTGTACAAACTGCCACTTCCTTAATAAGAAAAAAAGGTAGTAATGCCAATAAAAGGTGATTTTTATTACAGAATAGTAAAGTGGTTACAGATTTTTCATGTTTTAACTTCACTTATTAAAAGAAGATTCTTCCATTAGTGGGTAGCTTAGGTATTGCCTTCGTTTGCAGTACAGTTGGTATACTTTCTTTGAAAAGTGTTGGAAACAATCTGTGAAGGAGTTGCCTTCAAAAAAGAGGAGAGAAGACTTTAAAACAACCTCCAAGTATATAAAAATTAGTGCTCCAGAAATGTTCAGGGCACTTTACCTTGGGATGTTTCCTGTTAAATGCTTTTTCCAGTATACAATCTATATGTTTTAAAATGTTACGTGCTGTTATTACGAAAACAAAGAGATTTACAATGATCTCACTGCATGATTTATAATTATAAGTGTAACCACACATGCTTCATTTTCTGAAGATCCTCCAGAGAATCAAAACAACAAGAACTTGATCTTAGCACCTGCACCCAACCACAGCCTTGGAAATATGTGTCATTATGAAACCAACATGAGCAAGCCATTGAGTCGAAATTGGGAACACCCAAATTGGCTGTGCACGCTCAGATGGAAAGACAAAGAGCATGGGTATCGGTGTGTTATAAAACACACACAGTCCAATTTCTACCTAGAGTAAAATGATGACAATATTAATTTAAGTAACCTCAGCTGGAACTTAAACTTCTTTTACAGTGGAATGTAACTTTAGATATATTCTGGTGCACAAGCAGCGTCTTGTTTTACAGAGTACATGTTCTAATATACTCCAATATACAGCAATCAGAAACTCTTTCAAGAACACTACTTTTGTTGATTATTCAGGATGTGATAATCATCCTTCCTTTTTCTCCTGTTTTAAAGCTCTCAGGCATCTGGGCAGTCAACTAGAAAATGTTGCTAGACATCTGTGACTAATCACATATCATTAATAGTGAAGAGCCAATAGGCAAATGAAGTACTCTTTGGAAAAACAAAAACAAAACCAAAAAAACCCTGAAATTTATTTCCTAAGCTCTTCGGCACAAGCTTAAGGATAGCAAAGTAGGTTAACAGTGATCATGGTGAACCTGTGAATTATTCACAGGTACCTTCCTACCTGTGTGAATTATTCACAGGTCGGAAGAAGATCTTTTTGTGAGAAACCCAGCTTCATAAGCCTCATAACCTCATAGCTGGAACGGACAGTAACAGCAGTATCCTGGGCGTCCAGCAGCTACCTCAATTCAGTTGAATTAACTTAGTGGGAGTGTGAGCAACCCCAGCCGGGGAGAGAGCTGCATCCTGATCTGACCAGGAGCGCAGATGACCTGCCTAAAATCTGCTGGACTAAGCAGCATCCCCAGTTCAAGCATTAGCTCAAGTATCAGCCGATGGTCACCTACCTTCAGTTTAAGTAGTGCTTAACAAGAGTTAGCGATACTGTCCGGTAAATGAGAACTGCCCCAGGGGAACACTTGAGTTATAACTTAAGATAAGAAAGCATTAAAGGTAAGCAAAACTGGCAAAGAAAGACCAGAACAGATAGAGGCTAAGGTCATATGATAAGACCAATGATAGCACAAAGCTATATATTTATGTTACTGGGTGGCCTGGCCAAGGTGAAAAGATTTCCCACCCCCTTTCCAGAAAGATTTGGAAAATAAATCTGCCAGTCCTAAAGAGTACATAAGCCTGAATAGTGTTTGGGTTCTCCTGGAACCAGACTGATATTTAATTTCACGTATCCCCAACTCCATTACAGCATGTTTTCATTTCCTTGTGTTGGCCTAAAGACTTACAGAGGATGTAATTATTTTCTTTCAAATTGTTAGCTGAATGTATGTCTTAATGGAATACAAGTGTTGTAGGCTTGGGGTATTTTTAGGCTGGAGTATTGGGTTCCCTACAATATTTCTTCCTGAACTGTCAAATTTATATACGTTCTTGAAGAAACACTGAGAGAACTTGTTTATACAACATTTTTGTGGGCCATCCCGTTCCGTATTTGGCTGATCAGGTAAAGAGAAAAAAAAAAAAATCTGTAGAAAGGACTTTCTGTCAGTCGCCTTGGCACAAACTGTTTACTTTTTAACAGTTTCCCCAGCTCAGTTTCTGATCCGTAATGCATTTGAAACTCCTTTGACTGTGGTGAGCTTGGGCCTTATTGTTGATTTTTTTATTACAAGTAATTTTTTATTACAGTAATTTATTGTTGCTGCCTATGTAGCTACAGGATATCTCATTATTTATATGTTTATGCCAAGCTGCTAACCATGCTATGTCATATAATAACTTGGGCATAACAATTAAAAAGGCTTAAAAGCAAAAAATCTAGTCTTTGGATTTCTTCAACCGGACAAATGTTGTTGGTGCTTTTTTATGTGCCAATTTCAGTGGACTTTTAAAAGTTGATTTGTGCAGTTAATGCAGACAAAAGTACACTGAGTTTCTTCCCTGAGGTTGTCCGTGTGAGGCTAGGAAAGCTCGGATGAGAAACCCCCCAGGCTGAGTTTCCTCATTCAGCCAGCCGACCTGCGCTCATGCTGTGGCTGATGAGGACGGTTCTTTCCTTCCCCTTCGCCCCGGCTATGATTTCCTACCATAACGCCGGTGTTGGCAGCAACAATCATGCAGCACACGGCTGACCGGCTCAAGCCACTCCTCTGACAGCTACGTACTTTTTTATGGGCTCGTTTTCAGCTCTGTTCATGAGCTGGTCTGTCTTGCCATGTGGCTGGACGCTGGCTGGTGCATCTTTTTGAGCCATCCCCAACCAGAAGTCAAGCCCAGACCCAGAGGTGAATGCACGGGATCCTGGCCGCAAGGCCACCAGGGAGGGCTCCGGCTGACGCTAAGTAGGTGTTGAAAAGGCCTCGTTGGGTTGGGGGAGCGCATGGGCTGGCCACAATTTCCAAGGTCTGGGGCACCACACCCTCGGGCTTGCTTTTGCGAAGGCAGCAGCTGTGCGGTCCAAGGAAAATGGAATGAGATGCAGCTGCTGGGTCCAGCGGCGAGCTCTGCTCTGACACTCCCTAATGCATCCCAGAGGCCGCCGCAGCTCCCGAGGCTTTCCAAAACATGTTCCTAACCCAGATATGATACACTGACTCTGGGCCCTTATCAAATGTTGATTCACTTTGAATCATGGGTACATGTTGAATAAATTAATTCATTTATTCATTACCAATATATGAAATCACCGCTTTTTACAAAAGCAATTCTCTTTTAGTCTTGTCATTTATCCTTTTCCATTGTCTCCAACTCTTAACTATCTTAGCCCACATGAGGGGCCAGAGAGATTTATAACATATTAAAGCCGGGCTCTTTTTAAGGCAATCAGCTCCGGGGAGGTAGGAACCACAGACTTAATTTCTTTTTCTGTGTCCTGTAACATGGAACAGTCATATTAGTTGGGGTTTTTTTGTTTTCTTTTTTTTAAATCTCTTTGGCGCTAAAAGGTTCTCTGCCAAATGTTACAGTATACCAAAAAACACCTCAAAGTAAGAATTTAGAATGGAAAGACTGACACACCAACACTAAAAATGCCAGAGGCTCTGCTCTTATACTACTTCTCTTGTGCATATTGTTCCAAAAGAAATGGACACGTCATGATTATTAAAGTTGAACATTGACTATATATTTAATTTCAAAAGTTCTGTGGTAAAATATCCAGTTTAACGGAGTAGCTGAAATCTCACTCTCCTGAAATCAATGAAGGGCTGGATTTCTGCAGCTGTGCCTATGATGCAGAAATTTTAATAGCTCTAGAGAAACAAGAACTGAAGTTGGCACATTCAAATTGTAAATATGATTTGATAATTATAGTGTCTGTGATCTCATGTAACAGTTTTTCCTTCGTATTGCAACATTTTTATTTCAATATTTTTATGTTGGCTCACTGCTTTTATTTACATATTCTGATGTAACCAGAAAACACTACAAAGTCTCTGAAAATATTTTCCTTTAGTAATTATGGGATGCTTTGCTTCTTTAACCTAATCATATTGCAAAACTAATGTGTTTAGTTTTAGAAATGGAAAGTTCTTTTTATAAACTTTTTACTGTACATAATGGATGCTGCTGGTGACTTGCTAGGAAATAAATCACTAGAAAGAGATTGTTCAAATTGCAGAGCATTTTAGCAACTACCGTTTTATTTAGTAGAAAGCTGCAGCCCTCAGAATTCCGGCATTCTGGCGTGCCAAGCCCTAGGTTAAATCAAATGGCTTTTTGAATTTCCGAATCAGACAATCACTTTCCCTAATACTTCACCGATGTGATCATAATAAGCGATGAAACGCTTTTCCTCCTTGGATGTTCTTGGGAACTTTGGCAGAGATCAACAAAGAAGCTGTACGTGTAATGTTTCTAAAAGGAATTATACAACCTTCTCAGTTGACCAAATGTGAATTATGGAAAATGATGATGATTATCTCTAGATTGGAGGAAGCAAAGAAGTCGTTTAAAGCTCTGTAAAATAATCCCCTGTTCTGAACCGCCCCCACCCTTGGTAGCCCCCTCTGCAGCTGGA
>NW_008795041.1:2043113-2066708 GCF_000699145.1 Aptenodytes forsteri | reverse complement strand
GATTTATAATTATAAGTGTAACCACACATGCTTCATTTTCTGAAGATCCTCCAGAGAATCAAAACAACAAGAACTTGATCTTAGCACCTGCACCCAACCACAGCCTTGGAAATATGTGTCATTATGAAACCAACATGAGCAAGCCATTGAGTCGAAATTGGGAACACCCAAATTGGCTGTGCACGCTCAGATGGAAAGACAAAGAGCATGGGTATCGGTGTGTTATAAAACACACACAGTCCAATTTCTACCTAGAGTAAAATGATGACAATATTAATTTAAGTAACCTCAGCTGGAACTTAAACTTCTTTTACAGTGGAATGTAACTTTAGATATATTCTGGTGCACAAGCAGCGTCTTGTTTTACAGAGTACATGTTCTAATATACTCCAATATACAGCAATCAGAAACTCTTTCAAGAACACTACTTTTGTTGATTATTCAGGATGTGATAATCATCCTTCCTTTTTCTCCTGTTTTAAAGCTCTCAGGCATCTGGGCAGTCAACTAGAAAATGTTGCTAGACATCTGTGACTAATCACATATCATTAATAGTGAAGAGCCAATAGGCAAATGAAGTACTCTTTGGAAAAACAAAAACAAAACCAAAAAAACCCTGAAATTTATTTCCTAAGCTCTTCGGCACAAGCTTAAGGATAGCAAAGTATGTTTACAGTGATCACGGTACGTTCCTACCTGTGTGAATTATTCACAGGTCGGAAGAAGATCTTTTTGTGAGAAACCCAGCTTCATAAGCCTCATAACCTCATAGCTGGAACGGACAGTAACAGCAGTATCCTGGGCGTCCAGCAGCTACCTCAATTCAGTTGAATTAACTTAGTGGGAGTGTGAGCAACCCCAGCCGGGGAGAGAGCTGCATCCTGATCTGACCAGGAGCGCAGATGACCTGCCTAAAATCTGCTGGACTAAGCAGCATCCCCAGTTCAAGCATTAGCTCAAGTATCAGCCGATGGTCACCTACCTTCAGTTTAAGTAGTGCTTAACAAGAGTTAGCGATACTGTCCGGTAAATGAGAACTGCCCCAGGGGAACACTTGAGTTATAACTTAAGATAAGAAAGCATTAAAGGTAAGCAAAACTGGCAAAGAAAGACCAGAACAGATAGAGGCTAAGGTCATATGATAAGACCAATGATAGCACAAAGCTATATATTTATGTTACTGGGTGGCCTGGCCAAGGTGAAAAGATTTCCCACCCCCTTTCCAGAAAGATTTGGAAAATAAATCTGCCAGTCCTAAAGAGTACATAAGCCTGAATAGTGTTTGGGTTCTCCTGGAACCAGACTGATATTTAATTTCACGTATCCCCAACTCCATTACAGCATGTTTTCATTTCCTTGTGTTGGCCTAAAGACTTACAGAGGATGTAATTATTTTCTTTCAAATTGTTAGCTGAATGTATGTCTTAATGGAATACAAGTGTTGTAGGCTTGGGGTATTTTTAGGCTGGAGTATTGGGTTCCCTACAATATTTCTTCCTGAACTGTCAAATTTATATACGTTCTTGAAGAAACACTGAGAGAACTTGTTTATACAACATTTTTGTGGGCCATCCCGTTCCGTATTTGGCTGATCAGGTAAAGAGAAAAAAAAAAAAATCTGTAGAAAGGACTTTCTGTCAGTCGCCTTGGCACAAACTGTTTACTTTTTAACAGTTTCCCCAGCTCAGTTTCTGATCCGTAATGCATTTGAAACTCCTTTGACTGTGGTGAGCTTGGGCCTTATTGTTGATTTTTTTATTACAAGTAATTTTTTAATACAGTAATTTATTGTTGCTGCCTATGTAGCTACAGGATATCTCATTATTTATATGTTTATGCCAAGCTGCTAACCATGCTATGTCATATAATAACTTGGGCATAACAATTAAAAAGGCTTAAAAGCAAAAAATCTAGTCTTTGGATTTCTTCAACCGGACAAATGTTGTTGGTGCTTTTTTATGTGCCAATTTCAGTGGACTTTTAAAAGTTGATTTGTGCAGTTAATGCAGACAAAAGTACACTGAGTTTCTTCCCTGAGGTTGTCCGTGTGAGGCTAGGAAAGCTCGGATGAGAAACCCCCCAGGCTGAGTTTCCTCATTCAGCCAGCCGACCTGCGCTCATGCTGTGGCTGATGAGGACGGTTCTTTCCTTCCCCTTCGCCCCGGCTATGATTTCCTGCCATAACGCCGGTGTTGGCAGCAACAATCATGCAGCACACGGCTGACCGGCTCAAGCCACTCCTCTGACAGCTACGTACTTTTTTATGGGCTCGTTTTCAGCTCTGTTCATGAGCTGGTCTGTCTTGCCATGTGGCTGGACGCTGGCTGGTGCATCTTTTTGAGCCATCCCCAACCAGAAGTCAAGCCCAGACCCAGAGGTGAATGCACGGGATCCTGGCCGCAAGGCCACCAGGGAGGGCTCCGGCTGACGCTAAGTAGGTGTTGAAAAGGCCTCGTTGGGTTGGGGGAGCGCATGGGCTGGCCACAATTTCCAAGGTCTGGGGCACCACACCCTCGGGCTTGCTTTTGCGAAGGCAGCAGCTGTGCGGTCCAAGGAAAATGGAATGAGATGCAGCTGCTGGGTCCAGCGGCGAGCTCTGCTCTGA
Source organism: Aptenodytes forsteri (assembly GCF_000699145.1). Classification (NCBI taxonomy): domain Eukaryota; kingdom Metazoa; phylum Chordata; class Aves; order Sphenisciformes; family Spheniscidae; genus Aptenodytes; species Aptenodytes forsteri. Next base: position 2,064,103 of record NW_008795041.1, on the reverse strand, counting down.
CACTCCCTAATGCATCCCAGAGGCCGCCGCAGCTCCCGAGGCTTTCCAAAACATGTTCCTAACCCAGATATGATACACTGACTCTGGGCCCTTATCAAATGTTGATTCACTTTGAATCATGGGTACATGTTGAATAAATTAATTCATTTATTCATTACCAATATATGAAATCACCGCTTTTTACAAAAGCAATTCTCTTTTAGTCTTGTCATTTATCCTTTTCCATTGTCTCCAACTCTTAACTATCTTAGCCCACATGAGGGGCCAGAGAGATTTATAACATATTAAAGCCGGGCTCTTTTTAAGGCAATCAGCTCCGGGGAGGTAGGAACCACAGACTTAATTTCTTTTTCTGTGTCCTGTAACATGGAACAGTCATATTAGTTGGGGTTTTTTTGTTTTCTTTTTTTTAAATCTCTTTGGCGCTAAAAGGTTCTCTGCCAAATGTTACAGTATACCAAAAAACACCTCAAAGTAAGAATTTAGAATGGAAAGACTGACACACCAACACTAAAAATGCCAGAGGCTCTGCTCTTATACTACTTCTCTTGTGCATATTGTTCCAAAAGAAATGGACACGTCATGATTATTAAAGTTGAACATTGACTATATATTTAATTTCAAAAGTTCTGTGGTAAAATATCCAGTTTAACGGAGTAGCTGAAATCTCACTCTCCTGAAATCAATGAAGGGCTGGATTTCTGCAGCTGTGCCTATGATGCAGAAATTTTAATAGCTCTAGAGAAACAAGAACTGAAGTTGGCACATTCAAATTGTAAATATGATTTGATAATTATAGTGTCTGTGATCTCATGTAACAGTTTTTCCTTCGTATTGCAACATTTTTATTTCAATATTTTTATGTTGGCTCACTGCTTTTATTTACATATTCTGATGTAACCAGAAAACACTACAAAGTCTCTGAAAATATTTTCCTTTAGTAATTATGGGATGCTTTGCTTCTTTAACCTAATCATATTGCAAAACTAATGTGTTTAGTTTTAGAAATGGAAAGTTCTTTTTATAAACTTTTTACTGTACATAATGGATGCTGCTGGTGACTTGCTAGGAAATAAATCACTAGAAAGAGATTGTTCAAATTGCAGAGCATTTTAGCAACTACCGTTTTATTTAGTAGAAAGCTGCAGCCCTCAGAATTCCGGCATTCTGGCGTGCCAAGCCCTAGGTTAAATCAAATGGCTTTTTGAATTTCCGAATCAGACAATCACTTTCCCTAATACTTCACCGATGTGATCATAATAAGCGATGAAACGCTTTTCCTCCTTGGATGTTCTTGGGAACTTTGGCAGAGATCAACAAAGAAGCTGTACGTGTAATGTTTCTAAAAGGAATTATACAACCTTCTCAGTTGACCAAATGTGAATTATGGAAAATGATGATGATTATCTCTAGATTGGAGGAAGCAAAGAAGTCGTTTAAAGCTCTGTAAAATAATCCCCTGTTCTGAACCGCCCACCCTTGGTGTAGCCCCCTCTGCAGCTGGATTTTTTAACCGCCCCCACCCTTGGTAGCCCTCTCTGCAGCTGGAACTGCTGGTGGCGCACAGAAGAGAAACTACTGGAAATCTTCGATGACGTGTTTCTTCTGCTCTAGTTGGTATTTTTGATAATGTTGAATTATGTCAAGGTACATTTAGATAAAAATATAAATACAATTAACGTACCTAAAAAAAGAATTTTAAACATTTTGATCATTAGGTGATTTTTTTGAAATAGCAAACCAAATTAAAAGTAAGATTATGAAAATATGCTTTGAATTTTAAGACAATTGATTATTAAACAATGTGTATGTGTAGTTAGGTAACTGAAACAATTATTTCAGAGCACCACATCTTACAGAAATAGTAGGTCCGATCTTACCACCCTTTACTTTTTTATTGATTAAAAGAGGAAAAAAAAAGTTTCCTATTTTTTTCCTAAGGCTTTCTTTACATTGTCCACATTAATTAGAGGCCTTTAAACCTCTAGTGGTTTCACCATCATTTATTGTCGGCTTTAAATAATGTTCAGCTAGCTCACATGGTTTGTTATCTCCCTTTTAGGTGTACCTGATGAGCTGATGGAACTGAAATGTCTTTCTATGAGCTGGATAGTTTAACCCCTCTCAGCCCTAAAATCCTGACAATCCTAAAATAAAAAAAAATCCTAAAGTGCTTTGCAGGCTGTGGCCAGAATTTTCCAAGTCATCTTCCTATAACAGAATAGATTTAGGCATCCACATCTGGATTTAGATGTCTAAGTCAAACAGCCTCTTTTTTGCATGGGAGAAGGTCAATGACAAGAGCGGGCATTTGCCGTTTCAGAGATCCACCTTTGTTTAGATGCCTAACATCAGGCATGCAGAGCTGAAAAGTCAGATCAGTGTGCAGCCAAGTATGTTAGTTGCCCCTGCAAAAATTGCCACGGTGGTTACCTTGCATGTTTTATTTTAGAAGATAGAGTGAATGGTTTACCAGGTGGAAATGCCAAAAGAACTTGACTCATTTAACATTCTTGTGGCTCTTACACTGAAAATCAGTTCTGCTTCATCTCTGGATCAGGTTGATGGTCCTTTTCCTTGACTAATAGGCACAAGTGATCATAGAAATACCTGAGGACCTATTGTTGCTGCAGAAATGAATTCTACATCCTCTACGTAACACAATTTCCGCAGTCTCCTAAAAACTCTGTAACTAATTCAAGATGGTGGGTTTTAGCAAGGTTTTGAATACAATTTCTAAGCAGGCACATATTACATCTGCAGTTAGGTCACTATTCTGTCATTTGAAAAATCTTGGGCAGTTGTCCAAGAAAAATCAGATGACTTTAGATACTATTGTGAAATCATCCAATTATTCAAAAAATGTTAGAAGTTATCTTGGCACCATTACATATCACTGAGCCAAGAAGATGTCATAATTGGAATACACTGGAAATAAACTAACTTGTATTTTGTGCAGATCGCAAGTTAGTTTCACAATACCCCTTGGAATTGCCATCAGTTATTGAGGAGAAACTTTGCAAAATTCACTTGTTAAAAACTCTGATTTAAGAGACAAGGAGGTCATCAAAACATAAAGATCCCATTATTTAAGAAAAAAACTAGGCCACTTTATACTGACTGTAGATCTTCTGTGTAGGAATTCTAGGTATTTACACAGCTTCACGCTGAAGTTTGATACAAGTTTTATAAAACTTTGGTAACTGTTCCAGTCCTACGGTAAAGCTTCCCTTACTGGGTACCCGTTGGACTACTGCGTTCAGGCCCGCCATGTCAGACCATGGTCTTAAACTTCATGAGTTTGCCTCAGCATACACCTTTTCGTCTGTCTGCAGAAGTAGGACCTTGCTGTCCTCTGGTGTTTGGCATCAATCCGGACGCTGACTACCTCATCTGGGAAGCGTACCTCTTCTCATAGGGAACTGACTGGCTTTCCAGTACCGTGTTTCTACTTAAAGAGCCAATAGACGTCTGTGGAAAAACCAGTAGGTCGCAGTAACTTCTCTCCCCCCACAACATTCAGTACTGTGTGGACTACAAACATGGGAGTAAAGGGGAAGTTTCCTCCAGAACCTTCTTATCTCAGGTAGCCTCCTTGCCTTTGATTTGCCCTAACCTGTTTTTCTTATCCCAGTGGCTCCTTGTCTCTAATCCTTTCTGCTTTTGATTTCTTGTGTACATACTGCGTGGGCAGGGCTGTGCATGAGAAAATACGTTACTAATGTTGCTCTTTACCTTCCCAGGAGCATGTAATGATTCAAATATATAAAAATAGGCTTTACAGAAGTTTCCCAACCAATTGTTTCTTAATTTAGCAAGAAGCAGATCCACACAGAATTGCAATCTACCCAAATACAGTGGTGTAGAGTTCTTTGGGTACAGACCAGAATTACCAGGACTTGGGTCATCACCACACACGATGAGCTCCTGGAAACAGTCTCTCTCTGGTAAAGGATGAGAAAGGTCTCGGTCATTGCTCAGGCGTTCTGATGCTTAAAGAAGAGAAGAGAAACCCCTGAAATGTATAGTCTGTATACAGTGAGGTGATTTTACTGTGAATTAATTAAAACATTTTCAATAGCTCCCTAAGAAACTATTGTCTCCTATGAGCATTTTTCTTATGTCTGTGTCCACAAACTGAAAGACAGGCTCAGGTTATCATTAAACTTCACTTGCTTTTATCACAAATAGTTTAAAAATCTATCTATCTATCTATCTATCTATCTATCTATCTATTCTACCTATTAATCTAGCAACATGTATTTTCCAACCTCTTATTATGGCCCAGTAAGCCTTCACTGATTTGTAACCTCACTTTGGGAACCACTGACTTAGGCAATCAAAGAAAGGCCCAGATGTCTTCAGGCAGGAAGCCTGGAACAACACATGTTTTCTCCTTCCACCTTTGTTTTACTGAAGTCAAATGAATGAAAACACTCTCAAATCACGCCCTTTCACAGAAAAATATGTGTTAAATGGAAAGAGATATGGTAAAAACTGCGATATTGTAAGCAATTTTTTTCTACCACCTGTGAACTAGACCACAGTGTCTTATAGAAAAAAATATACTTTTGTTCTGGTTTTTTGGATGTCAAGAAATTAGTAACTTGTTCTATTCAGGCATCAGGTCCTGCCTGACTTCTCCTCCCATGCAGATCACAAAGTTTCTCAGCACCCAGGAGTGTTTTACAGGGTTTGCAATTCAGGCACTGTTTCTTTGGGATGTATATACACGGCATACAGATGAGACTGGGAATTTAGTCACCTTCCAATCACTCATGCATACATTAACTGAATGCAGGGTTTTATTTGTACACCTTTTTTGAAGGGGTATCTTGTGCCTTCTAAAGTGAATCTCCAAACAAAAAGCCTGCATACTAAATATTGGGACAGAAGCACTATGTCCTGAGAAAGACGTAACACATTTTCATCACCAAAAATGAAATTAAAATAAACGCCATGAGCTTGTTAAGAATATGCCTGCTTCTGTGACTGAGCCCTCAACATAATTTGAATATATAACAACAAACATCTAACTGGCTGCACATTTGGTGCTCATTATTTCAAAAGGGAGGAATTTGCTAGCAGTTACCACACAGCGATATCTGGCATTACCATTTTCACTAAATTTAGAACAGGAAATGATTGCATTAACTGACACAGCAGTCCCATGAGCACTTCAGGCCGAGACTGCCACTGAAAGGAGTGGCCCTGCCTTGCCCCCACCCTGCTGCTCCCTGCTCCTTCACCAGAGACATCCTCCTCTTTTCATGCAAAAGCATCCCATGTGGTCCCTCATTCCCTCGGCCAAGGCACAAACCCGGGTGAAATCTACCCTTGCAAGCAACCCCAGTTCACTGTACCAGCACACGGGTAGCTGTGCTGGTACAAAGCAGGACATGATGTGAAAAGGGGAGAAGGAACCACGGAGATGGGCAACTGGAGAAAAGCAGAGGATGCGGTGCGCTGGCTTAGCCTGTCTTAGACGTCGCATGAAACTGCAGCAGCAAACGTTGACTTCTGCTTCACACATGCATGGGGACTGAATATCTTTATAATTGCCTTCTTTATAATTGGATATCTCTATTTGTTGCTGAGGAAGCTCAGGTGTATTTGGCAATTTCATAGTTATTTATTATGGAACCATAATATCAGTACAATTAAAAACCCAATTTCATATCTGAAAATCCTGTAGTTTGTGGTAAACACAAGAAATTATTAGCATCCTTTCACAAAGAATAATGATTCAAGGGGTATCAGCAGATGTCTTGATCCTGCACTCTGCGGCAAGTATGACCAGCATGAAAATCCATGAATAGGGAGCAGGTATGCCTGGGAATTAACATTTGCCTTTCTTAATGAATTTATCTACAGACACTTTCTATACAGTCCTTAATTGTAATGGCCTTTCATTGCTTACTTTTCCCTGTAGAAAACTCCATGAGGACTTCCTCACCCTTTATACTTACTGACTGCTCCTGTGGGAGACAGCAGTATCTAAGTTGTGTATATGGAATAATTCACATTAATTTTTAATATTTCTGAAGCTAAACATCAAACATTACTAAGATAAACCTGGATGAATTTCCAGGCTTTGTAGTTAAAAACATGATTTATATTTGACAGTCATTCTTTAGAAAGCTTATTACATTTCCCCAGCACATTTCATAAGAGTTTTCTCCATCCTGTTGAGATTCTAGATTATTTAATCCTCACAGATATGTCTCTATTAATCTTCATTCATTCATCTGTAAAAATGTCATTATCTGTCATTCTTGGTCAGAGTCAAAGTAGTAGCTGAAAGTAGCAGTATTAGCTCCCAGCCTCTCTTTTTTGTTACTGCTCAGATAGTTCAGTGATGGGGGGAATATTCAGGGAGACAGATCAGTGAAGGCTGTCAAGCTTCTGATTCAATATATGTCAAAATTTGGCATAGAATGGTGGAAAATTTTTAATCAACAAAGAGCAAATAAGTACTTTTTTTTGGAGAAAACACAGTTGGTTCACTCAGAAATATGGATTATAACAGAAGAAGAATGCTCTCACATCCAAACACAGGGCTGGGAGTCAGAAGGGACAAATAGTCTCTTTGTTTCCCCCACAAATTTCCTGCAAATCATGCTTCCTTGTAGCTCATTGTCTGCGGAGGGAGAATCATCCTTCTCCTATTTGCTCTCACGATTTGAGACTGGGAGGCATTTTACTTCCTTTTCTCCTCCCAAACTGAAATGAGCTCACAGTTTGTTGTTATCGAATTGAAACAAGACCTGTAGACACTGGGTTGCCCACATCTCTTCAGTGCACATTCACAGAGTAGCTTGGGCAGCTTCTCGTTCAGCTTTTCACTCTCTGGTGTCTCTGTTACAAGATCTTGTCAGAACCTGCCAGAACCGGAAAGTGATTTTCTCTCTTGCTCTTTGAATGATGCCAAGATACATTCATCCGCTGTTAGCAGGTCACTAGAAAGAAACCGGGTCATCTTTATTCCTTTTCCAGCTCCACCCACTTGCTTGCAATTACACTGTTGTTCTTCAATCTCTTACAAAATTATTGAAAACCATGTGTGTCAAAGAGATACTACGCACCCCCAAGAAATGCTTTCTCCTCCGAACAGAAATCCGTCAAAAATCGTGGCTCCTGACTAAGGTGCAGAGAAGATGAAGCTCAAATGGTAGTGCATCATCCATGTGTCTGCCAACAGCAAAGGAATATTTTTCTTGTTTCAAGGATACAGTAAAATATCCTGGATATGTAAGTTATAAGGGAGCATGAGCATGTTTCAGATTAAAATTGTTTGAGCAGGTTAGTTCCTGATAACGCTGATAAAATCACTTACTGTTTCTGTGCTATAATCTGTGTTACAGACAGCCTACAGTAGCCATCGCCTTTTCCTTCAGGAAAAACACTATTGGGAAAATATATAGAGCCTGGGAGAAACCAGCAGCTGTGAAAAAGCTTTCACTCAGGCAGTCATGTCTGATAGCAAATTCCAACCTTTAGCTTGTTTTTCAGTGGATGAAGAGGGCAAGCATAACATCTAGCCAAATGTTACGCCAGATTTACTTCAGTATTTGGAAAGAATCAGGCCCTGGTTTGCTCACCAAAGGCCTGAGCACTATATACCTGTTTTACCTGCAAGCAAAATGAACTGTGAACAGTTAAATACTTTTCTGAGGCCACTAAGCCAAGTTTCAGTTTTCATTTCCCCACTCTGGCCATTAAGTTGCCTGTAAATAGTGCACCTGAAGCTATCAATAAATGTAAATATTTGGAATGATAATCCAGTTTACACTGACCACGAAGTCAGTGGAGATGAGCCAGTTGAATGGATCTAAACCAGTGAAGACTTGGGTGTTTAGCCCATGCAATGGTAGCATGCAGATGAACTTGCTTCCTTCTCTCCCCAGCAGTACTTCAGATCGCTGCAGGGAAATAGATTTGTCCAAACAAAGCGAATACCTTACTCGACAATCAGACACTCTCATTTTACTTGTGAATAATACTGACCTAATAAATGAAAGTAATTCAAAAGCAAATGAAAATAGTAGTTTTCAGACAAAAGTAAGTGCTTTCAGATAAACTACTTGCTGAGAACAGTCACTCAAGGGTACTTCTCAATTCAAGTTTGGGAATATGCAGTCGCATACATACGTAATCAAACTCACTTTGTTTTTACATTTCAGAAAAAGTTGATGAATTTCTGGTTTTATGATGCTAAATAATTAAAGCCAAATCGGATCTTTTAATCACATTGATGATTATCCTTTATTGTTCACATATACACATACCTAAAAGATAAGCATAAATTCACATAGATATTAAATGCTGTATATACCTCACACAAGGAGTAATACATGTTTCATGGTTGTAACTGAGGCTAAATTTACATTTTTACAAAAGCAAACTGAGAGTAGAATCAGGCATTAAGAGTGTATACTGCAGGCTGATGGAGACATATTATTGTATTATCATATTATCACATATTATATGGTATATATTATATAAAGTATACATTACATGTGGAGAGATATTTACAAGTCAAGAGCTACAATATTGCAAAACAAGTCAGAAGAAGAATCCAGGCAGCAAGTTCCATTTTTCCCAGTAAATTACTTTCCTGTTGCTAGGTTTATTGTATCTTAAGATAAGTAGTTTCAAGATTTTTTGTTTCCAGCTGTCAACTGTGAAAATAAATTCCAGTCATGCAGGAACGCTTGAAGTCTCTTTTTGTCCTCCTGGTCACATCACAATGGCTTGAAGACAGAGCTGAAACATCTGCTACCAGGATTAGATGAGTTACCAGGGTCTAAAGAATCTACATTATCTTTAATCCGATAACATCTTTGTATTTCAATAGCTGCATCTTTTAAACCACAATTATATTTTTAATGGAACGCTGGAGAGCCAGTACATATAAAAGAAATCTGAAGTGACAGCAAATTTAAATTAAATGGAATTAGAGATAGTCAACTAAATTGACAGAAATACATTTTTATTAGCTTTGCAGAAAACCGGCCATTTTTTCAGCCTTCACAAAAAACAAAGGGCTTTTTTTTCATGCGAAATGTAATTATTGGACTTTGAAATGTTTTCTTGGCAAAATGATCAAGTTAGGATGTGCAAATCATGCTTTTCAACTTAGGTAACTTGTGAAAATATTTCATTAGTCTATGGTAGAATTTTATTGCCATAGCAGTGTGCAACTGCCACATGAACCATAATAAATCTGTTGTTTCAGCAACATCTTGTGGCATTAGGGAGACAGTCTGTACCCTAAAGTGTCAGTGCCTCACTAGAGGATGTCTGGGGTCCGTTCTCTTCCCATTCAGAGCTGTTCTTAAACTGACGTAACGTAACTCCACAGAGCTCAGAAAAACTAACTCTGATTTACCGTTGTCTGAAAAGCAATATTGAACTTTAATGCAATGCCTTGGGTGTTGGAGGCGAGGTTTTGGTGGCGGGGGGGACTGCAGGGGGCCTCTGTGAGGAGAGGCTGGGGCTGCCCTGTGCTGGACACAGCCGGTTCCAGCCGGCTCCAACAGACCCACTGCAGGGCACGGCTGAGCCCAGCAGCCATGCTGGTGGCACCTCTGGGAAAAAGCGTTCAGCAAAGGGGAAAACGCCACATGGCAATGTGAGGAGTGAGGAAACTCAGTGAGGGAAACAGCTCTGCAGACACCAAGGCCAGTGAAGGAGGAGGGGGAGGAGGTGCTCCAGGCACCAGAGCAGAGACTCCCCTGCAGCCCCTGGAGGAGACTACAGTGGGGCAGGTATTTCCCTGCAGCCCGTGGAGAGGGTCGCGGTGGAGCAGATACCCACACTGCCGCCCATGGAGGTGGATATGTCCTGAAGGCACGGCAGCCCATGGAGAGCCCACACTGGAGCGGGTTCTCCTGACAGGAACTGCATCCCGTGGTACTGGAGCGGGTTCTCCTGACAGGAACTGCGTCCCGTGGTGGACCCATGCTGGAGCAGGTTTATCCTGAAGGACTGTAGCCTGTGGAGAGGACCCATGCTGGAGCAGGGAAAGGTACGATGAGGACAGAGCAGTAGAGAACTGTCCTAAACTGACCTCAAGCCCCATTCCCCATCCCCCTGCGCTGCGTTGGGGGGGTGGGGAGAGGAGTTGAGAATGAAGAAGCGAATTTGAGCCTGGGAAAAACAGGGGGTGGGAGAAAGGTGTTTTCGTTTTTTCCTTTGTTTCTCACCATCCAACTCTATGTTACTTGGCAATAAACTAATTTTCCCCAAGTCGAGTCTGTTTTGCCTGTGACAGTAATTGGTAACTGATGTCCTTGTCTTTATCTCAACCATGAGCTTTTTCATCATATTTTCTCCCCTGTCCTGCTGAGGAGGGGGAATAAGAGAGTAGCTGGGTGGATGCCTGGCAGCTGGAGAAGGCCAACCCCTCACATGCTCTATGGTAGTTTCTGTTATCTTTTATAAGCAACAGTATCTGTTTTCTTTTACAATATACTGCCACTTCTTAAGTGTTTTTAGTGCAGCTCAGACCATGTTCTCACTTCACAGTGCTGCAAAATATGGAACTCGAGAACTGTGCAGATATGGCAGAGAGAAACACATGCCAGATGCTCGCTGTGGTTTCTGGCTTAGCTTGCCCGTAGTGACATTAATCATTCTTACACTTCTTATGCCCAGTACTGTCTCTGCAACTAAGAGACCCCAGAAATTTCCTTGCGAATGTCATACATTTGAAATCAAATTATTCAGCTTCAAGTATTTTAATATCATGAAAGACAAATCTTGAAGACAACTCTTTGAAAATATCATAAAGCTAAGTTAATATTTTAAAGAGCCAATCAATTTAACACGACTAATTTCTTTGAAATGGAAATATTTCTGTGGGGCAACATTTTAATGTACTAAACCATTGAATAAAATGAAAAATGTTCTTAACAGCAAACAAAGAAACCACAACTAATATGTGGATGAGTAAAAACTTAGCAGATAAAAAAGAAGCAAGGTACCCAAGACTGTATTGCCAGAAAACTTGGCAAATGTGATGTTCCTGAAGTTACCGGAAGGTATAAAGTTAGCCCTTATATTGCTGATGGAAAACTTCTGCCAAGACCACATCTCATGAAATGTCATGTATCGTCCCTAAAGATCATATATGAATCTCAGTGTGCAATGAATTTAAGAATAATTAGGAATATAAGGCCAAACACAACTACTGAGAAAAAAAATTTAGATTCTACTATCTGAGTACAAACATCCATATTCTTGATTATTTTTTCATTATACTATTCTATTATTCCACAGTATTCTTGGAAAACATGAAGACCATTGTTATATTCATTCTGGTCTGCTCCAAGCAACTATCCTTACGCCAAGCTCAGCAAAACTGTGTCTTACTGAAGCATGTTCCAGGTGTCAGCTGACATGATGATCTCAGCTGGTCATTAACTTTGGCAATATTATTTTCAGACATGTAACACAGTCCTATTTTGTCCCTTTTATTTATTTATTTGCTTTTGTGGCCACAGTCATTGGCATTTTGCTGACCCAGGAATCTAGCACAATCAACTACCTTTCCAGGCCCACTTCCATTTGAATGGACCTTTCTGAATAAAGGGGACTAAACAAAACACCTCTTAAGACCGTAGTGATTCTTTGGCAAACCAAAGAGATTAATACAAAGTGGCATAACAAAGTCTCCGTTCAATACTTTGCTGGAAGGTAGAAGGGACCATCACTGGGCCTTTCCTGAAAGGCAGAACAAAGTTCTGTCAACATAAGTGAGGGGTATTTTGCGTCTTTGCAAAAATTAAGCTATGATCAGTGCAGTAACCAAAGAATGAGATAATTTAGACAAAATAATTTATCATACGGAAAAGATCCTAAAAATAAAGTAATGTATAAGTTGGTTTTCTGTGGAAATCTCTTGTTTGTTCATGAAGAAGAATCATATAGTTCTTCAGTTTTGCCATGTGTCTCAGGTTAAAAGTCATACTCAGATGCCATTGAGAGTGAAAAGTACCCAAGGTAGTCATCAGATACTGTCCTAAGCAATGTGTACCTCCTTTCCAAAAGACAGGACTAGTCCAATTCTACATCCAAAATGCAAATACAAAGAATGAATTTCACCTATGTTCAAAAGATTTGCACAAGACCTAGTAATAAAATAAATAATACCTAAATCCTCAAAACAGACATTTAACTGCACAAACTATGTGTAGGCTTTCTCCTGGCCTTTTGAACAGGAATTAATTATACTTGAAATATATATGCTATTATTTGGGATCTGTTTACTCAGAATAACATAAAGATTCAGGACCTTGATAAATTTTAATTTAATCTTGGAGGTAATATATTTCAGAAAATTATGTGACATCCAAATTTGTGTCAGAGCCACGCTAAGTTTGAAGGTGACAAAAGATAATTCACAGGAAAAAAAAAAACAAGAAAACAAAACAAAACAACCCCCCCACACCCCCACCACCCCTGAAACTCCCAAACAAGTTTGAGGACTACAAAAGGGGAACCTTGGCAGAACAAAATTTTTAGGAGATAGTTAACATATCACATTGACATATCAGTTATGGTGGTTTCAATTTTACTTTTCTGCACTGCAAGTCCAGTGCCACTACTCTTCTCCATGTTTCAGCTGCCTGGTCTCAAAGCTACCAGACTGAGCAAGGCCTTGCTATAAAGCACAGAAATGTAAGCAGAGCTTTGAAACAAAACAAAGTTTGAGAGCTTTGGAGCAAAATTTGGGGTTGCATAAAGTTATGGAGAATTCTGACTTTGTTTTCTCTAAATCTGTACATTCCAGTAACTTTACATGAAGAGACAATATTAATTTGTCCACGAGTTTGTCACTGTGGCAAGGTGGACTGTAAGACACAAACATTACTTTCTCCTGAGTATCTTCTTATTTTCTGTGCTCATAAAATAAAGCTAACCTAAACTGAAAGCTTAAAGTTGCTCTTTAGTATAAAGAAATACAGCAATATCATCTTTTTTGTAATATGATGGACAGGTATATGACTGCTTGCCTCAAGGAGAATTTTGCTAAGAGTTTAAAGATGCTGTGAAGGACAAGGAAAGCATTCCCCCAAGCATAACAGATACAAAAGGACGGATCTGTATGCTCAGTAAAATGGCCATTTGATTTCAGTACGATAATTAGCAACATGGATCAAATTCAATGTTGAAGTGAGTTCTATTTATGCAAAGCTGGATTTAGGGGAGTACCATCCTGTGTTTTCCATGGCTGGCCAAATCACTGCATTTAGCTGAACAGCAAAATAGGGTGGGTAGGAAGAGGGAATATAACGGTGAACTGGAGATATAAAAAGTGGTTAACAATACAATATAATAAGTAATGTAAGCAAGCAATAGGACTAAGTAAGGCTTCAGGAGTAGAAAAACATTTGTAGAAAAGATACAATGGTCTAGAAGCAGGCTGACAGTTTTCTTTCCAAGGTTTTATTCCCTTAAGCTCTGCAGAGCTTCACCGTGCTTATCCCAATGGAGGCTTTCATCTAGATAAAGACATACAATATCTGAAAAACAGGGCAAATAGCAAAGAAGCCTGGAAGAAGAAAAGTCAAGACCAAAAATAATTGTAAGAGATTCAATACAGAAAAGCTCTACAGCCAAAAAGTTGTAATTCTTTAAATTAAAAAAGATTCCCCCCCCTGCCATGACACAAAATGTAATAGCTTCTATTATAAAAACATGTTTTATTCAATTGAGTCATTACAGTTGGAAAAACTATTTTTTTTTAGAATAAAATCAAGTTTTGTGAAAGATCTAGAACTTTTAAGAAGACATTCCAAACTATTTGAGGAGACAGGCACATAAGGGTAAAAGAAAACATTAATTTCCTGGCACTTGAGGCTTTATGCGCTTCTTTTTTTATCTCAATCATCCAGTATTATAGGTTGTTTAATATTTAATATTGCAAATTATTTGACCTAGGTAGAAACAAGATGTGGATTTTCTGCACAGAGCATTCAGAATGTCAGTCAAATTACAACTAATGGCAGTGCTGAGGTTTATTAAAACTCCTGTGGTTCACTTAGCCAAAGAGCTTTCTGGTACCACCAAGAATGACACATTAGCATCGCTGTTAACATTTTAAAAGATTAAATAAAAAGATATTTAGTATAAAACAAGTGATGTATACAGGAGAAGGTTGAAATATAATTTCTGGTCTATAGATGAACAACCAAATTGCTATCATTTTATTGTCCTTTTCCATCACACATCAGACATGCCGCTAGTGATTCCAATGCATCCCAGATGAAGATAACTAGCCATATCTTAAGTGATGGCTCTTGCCATGCGTAATACGGCTTCCAACCAGATGTGAGGATTGTTGAAATGTAGTTGACCTGTAGTAGGTTGTCTAGCTGCACATAGCCTGTCCCAGAAGCTGCCACTTGAATAGCTCTTGAAATTCCAGTCTGCCTCAGAAATAATTTATTGTGAAGTGTACATATGCTGAAGTCTTTGGAAAGCTAGATACCTCCTTTGCCTTAATCCTGCCACAGAATACCAGTATTACCAGCCGGTTCTGTGACTTCCGTATGTATATACTCCTGCACCCCAGACAGAGCGTGGAGGAAGGGCTCTTCTGAGCTGAAGATTTTTCAAACTCTGGTTTTCTTCCCAAATGTTCTAGTATGATTAAAAAGAAACTTTATGAAACAGATTTATGCTGGTGTAAAATCAGAGGCAGCATGGATTAGCTGACCTTTTAGGAACTACTGTCCTCCCTTCCAAACCAGTAAAAGATTGAAAAATGGACGAGGTTGAAAAGGAACATGGTCAGTGGCATTAAAATTGTAGGAGTTGAAACTTCAGCAGAAAGGTCCTCCAGAAGTACTGCAGCAGTTTGCCAAGGTCTCCCCCCCACTCCCCAATTCAATCACTTGCTGTAAAGTGTGGGCAGAGTTCAACACTGCAAAACAGGGGAATAAATTATAGAGTTAAACTGGGGGAAGGAAATCTCCTCTCCTTTGATACATCAAAAGCAGGTTGCCTTCCTTGCTGATTCTCAAAACATGGCGGCATCTCACATTTTACTCTGCCTGACACCATCTACCTCTTATTTTACAGCTGAGATGCACATACTTTGTTTAAAAGATACAGCAAAGCCAAGAACGGAGTTTAGACAGGACAACTATGAACGCAAGTTTTCCTCTCAAGAATAGAAGAAAAAAGTGTTGTCAGGGACGAAAGGACTTGGCAGGAAAGCTAAAATCCTTTCCCTCATACGTGAAAGATACACATTGCAGACCATGCATTGACAAAGCGTTCCCTGATAAAAAAAGATCCTTCTCTGTTGCTTTACAAGTTACATAGACCTGGGAAGCAACAGGGGTATGGTAACCCCCTTGGATTTATTTTAACAGTTCATGCTATGATCAAGGTCTTATTACACAAGAGCATTTAATGTGGAATTACTAGAGTCAGTGTAAACTTACAGAGGTTAATACAGGTTTTTTCTAAATTAAGTTTTTAAAAAAGAAAAAGCAAAAATGTGAAAAGTTCCCAGAATGAGAATATGCCTGCCAAGATCCACACAGACTCATTTTTTATGGACAAGTTACAACTCCTTTAAAATGTTTGTTTAACGGAAATACAAATGTTGGTACAATTTAAAGAGAGTGAGTGCCATAAATAGGGAATTGAAAGGTTTTATAGTCTTTTCCAGGTGTTCTCTTCAGAATTGCTTTCCTTGGCAACTCTTCTTTGTAGTTCCCCATAATGTTAATTAGGACCTCGGTCTGGGCTTTGGAGTACGTGAGCCTTTCGTCACCTTCAAGTTTTTTACAATTTGAGAATCATTGTCCTTTGCTTGGCCAAAAGTGTATTTTTATACTGAGGGAAAGCAGAGTGTTAGCTGTTCTTCTCATAGCGTCACAGACTGGCTGAGGCTGGAGGGCATCTCTGGAGATCATCTAGTCCAACCTCCTGCTCAGAGCAGGGGCCGCCGCAGCAGGTTGCCCAGGACCGTATCCAGATGGCTTTTGAATACCTCCAAGGATGGAGACTCCACAACCTCTCTGGGCAACCTGCTCCAGTGTTTGATCACCCTCACCGCAAAATAGTTTTTTCTTATGTTGAAATGGAATTTCTTGCATTTCAGTTTGTGTTCCATTCACTTTTAACTCCAACAGGTAATAATGAAGGCTCTCAACTCCACAAAATGGAGCGTTGCAAGAAAACATACACAGGGGGTGAAGTGTTGAAGGGCTGGTCACCCAACAGAGTAGGATGCTCATCCTGCTGCTACATATAACCACTCACTCTTTGTATAAGTAGTATGAAATTTTGCTAAACAAAACAGCATCAAAGATTTCTCTTTTCTTTTGGCCTGGGTACCTAACAAATTGCCTCCCACCTTTATCCCATTTTGGACTGTAAATGCAGTAGGGACACTGATCTGGAATACAGTCTGATATGACATGGCTGTGTGTCTGTAAGCAGGAGAACCTGTAGCATGGAATTCAATATGGCCAGATAACATGGTGAACATAAATATCACTTGTCATCAGTAATGATACAAGGCACAACTCTCTAAACGTGTTTTCTTTCAAAAACTAGTGAAATGCATATTTCTTTGGTGAGTTGAAGCTCAGAAGTTAACCACAGAGTTGTTGTTGCTGCTGTTGTTGTTGTTGTTATTTTAATATCCTTCCTGGACCTTCAGTAAAGAAGATATTACATATTTCTTTTTTTATGAAGAAATTGCAACAGTCAGAAGAAAATCTTACCCTGGGTGTTGTACTTGGTATTTGACAACGTGTAAAATCACAGCTGGATAGACTAAACCTCCTTATTTAATGATTACATATCTAAGAGATTTCTTTTACATGTTGGTTCAGTTAACATTCAGCAAACACTGCACTCATGGTATCCACGCCTATATGCTACTTTCTGACAAAAGAATATTAGTAAGCAGTTATTCTATCAGAATGTTAGATAGGTATATCTACTCCAAGGACTCTTTTGTAAGATACGGATTTGTTGGTCAGGCACAAATTTTGAACAGAGGCAGCCCCTTTGTCACAAACCGAGCTCTCAACTTTGTGCTAAATATGTGTAGTTTTAAGATTAGACTTAAGATCCTCCTCCCTTGATACGTTTAACTCCTTTTAGCATCACAGCTAGTCTGTATCATTTCCTTATCCTAAAATTGCTCACTCGTTGTTTACATCTTAGCAATGCTGAAAGCAGAAAATAGACCAAAAGACTCAGGGATGATTTTATTTAAACTTCGGGGTTACCACCAGTTTAAAAAAAACACCTAACATTTTTTACTTAATAATCTGTAATTTGCATGACTCTCATAACTAGTACATGAGATTATAGAACAAAACATGAGCGATTTTTTGGGAGGGCTACATTTATATATTAAACAGAGAAGTGTAACCATTTTAATTGCTTCTTTGTGCCTCCAGTCAGTTTCTGGTGTTCACAGAAACCTTTAATGTGGCAAAGAAGATGACAAAATCCCACAAAATCCAGAGTCATGGAAATTATCAGAAGGTCTTTTTGCTCTGTTTTTAAATTAAGTAGATTTGCCACAAATGGTGTTATGCTAACGTGATTCATTGAAACAGTTATACCCCTAACTTTATGCTTAGTTCTTTTTAAAAGAATAATCTACGTCAACTCCCTGGGATTGACCATATACATATCACAGGGCAAAGCAACCTCCAATCCTGTGCACTAGGAACAGGGAAGGAGTAGAGAGAAGCAAGCACAGGACAAGTCTATCCTGTCAAGCACCTTTGTGAAACAACAGCATCCTACCTTCATAGCACAAATGAAAAGGCAAACAGACCTCACCTCTCCCACCACCTCTTCCCTTCACTTTCTCTTGTCAACAATTCATGTTTTTTCTTACTGAGACATGAATTACATCATTAGAACAAGTCCCATTTGGATACATAAGCTATAAACATGAAATGAATGCTGCAATATGTCACAGTAATGTCTTATCTCCCTAGGAAACACGTATACACACACACATAAATAAATAGAGAAAGTTTAAAGAAAAAAATAATAATAAATCCCAAACCAATTAGAAAGCGTAATATGAAATTCGGGTTAAGGTGAACTTAATGGGAATTTAGGCACTGGCTTTGTTGGAGTCAGTGCTGGGGTTTCTACGTTCAATCTTGTTGAACACAGGTGAAAATAAAATGCTTGAATTGTCCAGCCCTTGAAATCCAGTATTTCTCTACTAGGAGGATGGATGGCCAAACTTATATCAACACCAGTTTATGGTATCCATGCTCCCATTTTCAAGTTAGTTGCCTTTTGATAAGCAAATTTCTGGAGAGTCTTCCAGCTCCCGGAACTATTAGCTTTATTCAAGATGTTATTTAATACGATCATTTTGCCAGGTGAGAGAAGATTAGTCTCCTTCTCTCCAAGGGAGTATCATTCTCTTAAACCTGCATATGTCACCTGCCATTCCTACTAAGCCAGTGTTCAGTACTGCACAAGCTTACAACAAAGGAGGCATTGAGCAATCTGAATTAAGACAATGCTCTTTTTTTGCATTTTCCCAAAACCATGACAAAACTAATGGGACTGAAAAGTTCTTTGTCATTGCTGTGATTTAACCCCAGCCAGCAACTAAGCACCACACAGCCTCTCGCTCACTCCCCACCATGGTGGGATGGGGGAGAGAATCAGAAGAGTAAAAGTGAGAAAACTTGTGGGTTGAGATAGACAGTTTAATAAGTAAAGCAAAAGCCGCGCACGCAAGCAAAGCAAAATAAGGAATTCATTCACTCCTTCCCATGGGCAGGCAACTTGGGAAGACAAACACCATCACTCCAAACGTCCCCCCTTCCTTCTTCTTCCCCCAGCTTTGTATGCTGAGCGCGACGTCGTATGGTGTGGAATATCCCTCTGGTCAGGGGTCAGCTGTCCCGGCTGTGTCCCCTCCCAACTTCTTGTGCACCCCCAACCTCCTCGCTGGTGGGGTGGTGTGAGAAGCAGAAAAACCTTGACTCTCTGTAAGCACTGCTCAGCAGTAACTAAAACATCTCTGTATTACCAACACTGTTTTCAGCACAAATCCAAAACACAGCCCCATACTAGCTACTATGAAGAAAATTGACTCTATCTCAGCCAAAACCAGCACAATTGTTCAGTTATCCATGCTTGTTCCTCAGACCTGCTACAGTCTAGGTTTTCTTGGTAAGTGCATAGGAGTTTGCCTTTGGCTTGCATGTGACACTGGCCAGATCCAGCGTAGTCCTAGAACTGTACAGCTGGCGTACTGGTATCTGAGTGAATATACATAGATTTCAGGAACTTTTCCAGCTAAGCACAGCTATAAAATGCACTTTGGGAATTAAGTTCTTTACTCCTGGTTTTTAGGTCATTACCAACAAATTCTGTTTAGTTTCTCTGTACGTTACTGGACACTACCCAGTTGTATGTAATACACAGCTTACATAAATAATTACAGATATAAATTGAGTGTTTTCCTTTTGTAAGTTACACAGTATTTGCTCCTAATAAATGAGCTTGATATGAGTGGAAAGGGAATAGGTATTCTGAGGTAATTCCTCTGCCTGCAGTTACATTTCAGTGCTTGAAAATTCAGCAACTGGTTGATCTTTATCCAAAAGAACATGTCATTTGTCAGAGGTGTTGGGTGGACAGAAGCAGACTTCCATTTATCTCTACACTATTCACACAACAAGCAATACAGTAAGCTTACTAACCCTGCACTGCCAACATGCCCAGGGGTAAGCTGGGCTTCAGTTTCCAACCTCATTCAACCTTTTAGCCTTTCTGTTGAGACATTGCTAAGCCACATTGGTAAAGCACACTGTTTGTGGATGTGTCAAAAGAGCACTGATGTAGAACCACTAGGCAAGTCTTTTCATAGGCAAACAACATTCTCCTATATCACACCCCTAGCATTAACTTCAGGACAATTTTTCTCTTCTTCCTTATTGACCTCAGACATCCAGATCAGAAGTGAAGAAGGAGACATAATTCTCACAGGTGGTATAAGCTGAGAAGGGAAGGGAAGGGAAGGGAAGGGAAGGGAAGGGAAGGGAAGGGAAGGGAAGGGAAGACCATTTGTGGTACTTAAACATTCGAGGAAGTTAGCGGTATCCCATTAACGAAGGCAGAGAAAAATAAGTGCCTCCTGTTTTCTCCTGTGTGAGGAACTGCAAAAGCACACTGCCTTGTGTTCTACTAGATGGCAGCTCCAAAGCACCCAAAGACACCATCAATCTAAACAAAATGAAACAAGCCTCTTCATCTAACCCCAGCTCTTCTTTACAAGTATTTCTCTATGAAATCCTGCTCATCACGTGGACTCATCACACCCTGCATCCTCAGGAAGACCTGCTGTCTGTGGAGTTTGTAGAACTTGTCCCTGTCTTATCTTCAGTGACACTGAGAAGAGCTGTTGCTTAAAGCTCCAGCCTTTCCCTCAGGATGTGCAGCGTGAACTCCTTTCCCCAGCTATGCCCTAGAGCCAGGCTTTTCTCAGCGGTGCCTAGTGACCAAAGCTCCAGCCCACACGCAGAGAGCAGTTCCTAAACCTTTTGGTATATTAAGCAGTTAAAAAAAAAAACTAATTGAAAATGCTGCATTTTCAGAATATGCTTCATTCCAAACAATTAAAAAGAGGGAAGAGGAGGGCCACAGCTGCAGCTTAGTGCTGTCCTTCTGACGGCTAAGTGAAGTTCATTTACACCATCAATAATCTGAACTGACTGAAGGTATGAATCTCAAACGAAATTGAATGAAGGCTGCTAATTCTGAAAAACTACATTTACATTAAGGGTTAATGTAGTTAAGTCTGTTTTAAAAGTGAAGTAAGTTAAACAAGAAAAAAGGCCATTTTAACACTGAACATGCTGTCCACCAGGGAATTTAAAACAGTTTATTCAAAGTGGTAATTCCTCCCCCCCAAGTTTGTTGTATCCAGCTGCAAAGTGTCCCCACGTTTTCTCTCAACCCAGCCG
>NW_008795041.1:2031838-2042243 GCF_000699145.1 Aptenodytes forsteri | reverse complement strand
TGGCTGTTGTTGGCCGTTGGGACTTGCGGCCGGGCCGGTGCGGGGTGTGAGGCCACGGTAAGGGGCTGCGGGGGACACGTTTCTAAGTTCATCTTGAGGGGGACTGCTTTTCTTACCAGGTACGTTTTTCGGTGCTGTTGGTGGAAAGGTTTCCTTCTGGTTTCCAGCCTTATTTTAAGCGCTTAATCAGTGGTGATAAAAAATCAGTAACGTATTTAAATCGGCTTAAAAAGTGAATGATTTTGAGGGATGTGTCAGTAGGGTTTGAATGCGGTTTACGATAAAGAGCTAGGGCAACGTCCCGTTGGGGCTGTATTTCTAGTCTGGGTCAGGTTTTGCTCTCACACACATTTTCTGTGGGAATGGGTGCTGAGAATATATTCAGCTCAAAAGCTTTTGCTGCTTGTTTCTTGTACATTCTGCATGGTAACCTGTATCACCGAAAGTAGAATGTCTTCAGAGTCACCTGTTGTGCACAAGAACTGTTTTGGGAGGTTTTTTGTCTGTTTTTTGTCTTGTCCCTTTACAGTGGTCAAGTGAGGAAAGATCAGTGTACTGGAAGCATCCTTTCCTGGCTGCATTTATTTTTGCTTTGCTTTGCAAATACATAGATTTTGTCATTCGTGGGTAGCATGCATAAGAGTACTGAACTCTGTTGCTTTTACTGTGTGATTGTCTTGCATTGATTTATGCAGAAATGTTGAAGAGATGTTTTTAAACTAATTCTCTAGCCTTCTAAAGGCATGCCTACCCAGCAAATTAAATGTGATTGTACAAGCCCGGGCTGGTTTTGACTTACATGAAATCAGTTATAGTAATGCTGAAAACATGGTAGAATGAGCTTCAACATGAGCCAAAATAGAGTTTACAACCTCAGGCATGCAGATCTACGTGTTACTTGGTTCCAAAGCAAACTATTTGGGTATTTAGCTCTGTCACTTGTGCTGAAAAGGTAAAGCTGGCATTATGTGTCTCCACTCAAAATACATTTCTTCCTTTTGCTTGCATAGGCCAATAGTGTACATCATCATCATCAGAGAGCTGCGCAGATTGATATTCCTGTTCTTAAGCTTTAAACTTACGGCTTTAGCCATTCCTTCCTAAGCTGGAAAGTATACTTCTGTAACTGTTTGCATGGGGGAAACAAGCAGGATTTGGTCCTCTGCCGGGTGACCGGAAATGTGTTTGTTGAATCAAACTAAAGAACAGAAAACATGTCTTTGCTTAGGAGGGTCTCCAAGTACTTGTCTTCACTGAGGAAGTACACTTATGACTTATTGATAAAGACAATCCCTAAAGTGAAATGCCTTGAAAGAAGATGCAAGAAAGAAATTGCGTGTAAACAAAGTTTTCTCAGATGTGAATGAGGGCCACAAAATTTTCTACTTACACTGCAAGCTAGTATTATTTTACTTCTGCTGTGGCAGTCAGACACCAAGTGAACTAATGTTATTAGTATCTTGATTAGTATTGCTTTAGTATCTTAAGGTAATTCTGTGGATCAGATGGAGTTTGTGAGCACGTTTTTTCTCTTCAGTGCCTTCCAAATTTAGTGTTAAACTTCTATTTCTAATACATCAACAGAAATTGGCTCAAATTAGAGCCAGCTGGAGAGAGATGAAGGACTAAATTCACATTCTCAAGTTAATTGCTCAATTTATACAGTTTTTGTGCTGTGAATGCTTTTAGTCAGGTCTTCCACTAATAACTGTGGAATGTTGGCAGATAGAGAAAGTTTTGGACTTCATGAGAGAATAATGGTTGTTAAATTTGGACAATTTTTAGTTCTTAATATGTAACATGATTGGTGGCCTTGGCAAACACAGTATAGCTTTAAAACTGATCACTACACTTCAGTTTGAAATTTTATGTTTTCAGTGGAATAGTAGATTAGATTATTTGAAGGCCAAAATCAGGGTAGCTCATACAATTAATCCCGTTGACTTCAACGGAAGAATTGGCATGAATAAGGCATACTATTTGGCCTGAAATGTTAGCTTTCTGATAAATGGTAAGTTTAGTAGTATTATTGTATCTAGGTTCAATTAAAAGCTTTGCTCTTTTTTCAGATGCATGGATTTAGAGAATATTAATTTGTTGCAGGACACTGGTAGGTGCTACTCAGCTTGTGAAGAAGAAGGGAGCAGAGTGAATCATTTCATGTTTATTAGATAGGTGCTCATGATTACGAGGGTCTTATTCTTTCCAGTCATAAATTCCTGGTGGAATTGCAATTTGGAAAGGATCCATACTTGCTCCATGAAAAAATAGGCTTGTGTAACTATACGGTAATTAATAGGACTCAATTATTTGGGAGTCTTGCATTCCTTTTGTGCCAAAATATCTTTGAAATTTATTGTTCAGGGTGGACAAAGGATCCTTTGTAGTTGATGTTAAATCAAAGACAGAAAAATGGATCTCAAACTCCTCCCCGCATGAGTCACATGGATTTGTCTCCAGCTGTGAGCTGAACATCTTGTATACCACAGGTGCTCAACCTGTGAGTGTTACATTGGCTTCAGGACAGTTTTATTGCAGGTAGTATGTAGTGGAACTGATACAAGATTTTAGAAGTGTATTTGGCAGCTAAAGTCCCAGCCTCAGCATTTTCTGTTTTTCTTTTATCGATGAGTGCTGTAGCCCAAAAATCTAATTATTGTTTGACATAGCAGATGCTTTTCAGCTAGTGCCTTATTAATACAGTGATTTTGTTCTTTTCTTCTAGGTCCTCTCCTGCTGGCTACTGAAATACAGTGTTCTTAACATCTCAGAGAAAAAACATAGTTTGTAATGTGATTTACTCATTTTTGTTTGCTTTAAAAGAAAACTAGAATGTCAGTTATACTAGATGAGACAGTGTATGGAAAAGAAATAGTTTATAAAGTTCCCCAGTCTACTTAAAATACTTTTTCACTCCATAGAATTTAGAGGAAATTACTAGAATTTATCATATTATTTCTGTTTTCTGAAACTTGCATGAGATGAGTACCTCAGGTGATGCCTTAGTTGCCAAAAAAGAACAACCACTCACAAATTAAGCACTGCGTATGTTCTCATTTATGGTGTTCCTTAAAGGAATCATTGAAGAGTTAAGGCCTAAGAGATCCATCAGTAGGTTTGCCAGACGTTGTCACATTTGACAAGATGTGACACATTTAGAAATGGTAGAACTAGCAAGAAAATGAGTAATGTGAGTATGCCGATTATGGAAGCATGATTGTGCACACGTAACAAAACTCAAAATCTTTTTACTGATGCTTTTAGTGTTTTAAATTTTCTCTTAAAAATCCCTTCTATATTCTTTGGAGAAAAAATTACTGTGGCTCTCTGCCTGGATTTACTAGACATCTGGGCATGCCTGATTGTGAATGTTGCCAAATTCCACATTTAATTTCTGAGTTCCCAACCAGACTTTGAGTATCTTTGTTTCTTTTGCACCAAATTAATTATGGACATAAGCTAACTGAATGGGTTTCTGATAATACTTGTCACTTCATGTTTTGAAGTCTGGGGGGCTTTGTTCCATCATTACTTATTCATAGCATAGTCCAAGTATTCATATAACTTGAATTAAAAAGTGTTTTTGTTTTTCATCCCCCTTATCTATGTTTCAGCAAGTCAGCATTGTGGTTAGGGTGGTTTATTTGTAAGAAGGCTAATCACTTTTTGTTATACAGGTGGTGATGGTGAAATAAGCCATGTGGAGTGTAGTTGTACAAAGTAAATTTTCTGAGCTGATATGTTCGTGGGGGCTGCAGACAGAAATGGTGCTGGTTTAAATAAATCATTCTGAAGTTGCTTTGAAGTCATCAAAGTCATCTTGTGTGACCACTTCCAAGTATTTAAGAATGATTGCTATTAACTAACTTGTTCCAGTTGTGTTAGTCTAACGTGGGCTCCAGTCTCGGAACTTTGCCTCCCCTTCTTCCCCTAACAGTTGGTTATGGGGCTTGTCCTGGCAATGGTGCCATCTCCTTTCCCCTGTGCTCTGGCATAACCCCGTTTCTTAGAATGCCTTAATAGAGGACTCCCAAATATTTACCCCATGTGAAGACTGAGGTGCCAAAGTGACTGTATTTCCTTAGGCTGTATAGGGTAGTGATGACATATTCCTAATCAGAGTTGTAGTGGGGCTCTGGAAGATGCTTGCTTCAGTGCATCCATCTTTCAAAATTGATGAGTTTTATTTCTTTGATACAAACTATTAATTTTGGTCATTGGGCTGTTGGTTAAAACAGTCTGAGAGATTGTTTAAAGAAAAAAAACACAAACAAAAAACTCCACCAAGTATTGTGCTTCTTAGCTTCCAGAGAAATTTTAACAGCTCCAAGTGCAAGATCCAAGAGACCTATTAAGTCCATAAAGTGAAGCTTAGGATGAAATCACAATATAATTTCTTTTTTAAGACTTTGGGGGGGAGATGGTGCTGTTCAAGCCAAGAAAGCATGGAAAGGAGAGTGGGGAAGGGAAGTGTAAACTGAGCAGAAACAACTGTTTCGTTTTTTTTTTACCCACTTACAGTGAGATGAAATAAACTTTCAGGTCTCATTTTTGAAAAGTAGGAAAATTGAAAGCATGAGCTGAACAGTCTTCTCTCTGGCATGCCTAGCCCTCGCTTGATTCCTTACAGCCTGCTTACATTGTTCACTGGTTTGAATATTCCAGCCTTAGAAAAGTCTTTGTCCTTGCCTCTTTCTCTCTGCATCAAATTCAAGTCCTGTTACTGAATATAAAGGTTTTGCAAAACTGTGTTTGTCTGCTTTTCTGTACTTATATCTTTATACACTCTTCCTCATCCCTTTTACATGGCTCAAGGTGCATGTCTAGCATTCCTTTAATCTTTTTTCTGTGTGCCAACTTAAATGTGGTCTTTGTTGTACTTTCAGTCTTCTACTCTGCAGAACACTTCCTTTGTTATTCCCCACCCTGAAACCTGTACACCTCCATACCCCAAAGTATTATTAATGAAAATGTAAACAACCTGCCTGTAGTTGAAGTAACCAGACCTGTGACAAACATAACTACTTTTATTACATCTCTGCTTCTTATGCTTCATCAGTACTTTGTAAACTCTTTGAAGTGGAAACCTGCTCACGTATTGTCACTGAAGGGCTTTTTAGTTTGCTCTAGAAGATTTACTAGAGTGCATGGATAATGCTGTTCTCTCAAGGGAATACACAACGCAGAAGAGGATTTCCTGGATAGTGTAGAACTTTTATAAGAGCTAGAAAGGGGCCTCTTGCTCATCTCCCAGGTGACTGTTGGATATGAGGAGGTGGAACATTGCCAAACTGGATAAGAGGGAACAAAAACTTGCTTGAAGTTGTCCCCTGTTCCATTTTTGCACTATATACAATGACACAAGTTACTGTAAGAGAGAATTAAGTACTCAAAGTGCTTTTTGGCACTGAGGTCTGTAATGGAGAGCATATTACACTCGTGAATCCACTTACATAAACCTTAATGATTAAGCTTACACTTTTACACTAATCCAAGGGGAGATCTGTGAGTTGAACTGAGGGCAGACCTTGGCTTACACAGCGTGGTATTTGTAAAATAAAATAAAAAAATAATCTTTCTAACACCAGTATCCTTGCAGCAGTTGAAAGACTAAACAAAAGAATGGATTTCTCAGAGAATTTTTCCTCCTGTTTATTTCTGTTAAGAACTGAACCAATGAGCTATGAGTTTTGCAGAAGACTGGTGTCTGTAACTAAGTGGCTTGCTGCTCTCTGTAAGCCAACTTATTAAAAAGTAAAATATTTAATATCTTTGGAAGCAGTAAAGATTTATGTCAGGAGGACATGTTTGGAAGGTCCTTGAACTGTCTTTACACATTACCATTGCAGTCTTAGGAAAAGCTGGTGTTCTACATAAAGTGACACAGTATGCCTGTTTTTACAGCCTTTGATAAACACTGGGGAAAATTAATGAAAACCAAGCTATTATCAGACAGTAATAATCTTATTACTGTCTTCTGGAAAAAATGCATTAAAAAAACCCCCATGGAACAACTTTTTTAAAATCAATGGTGCTACTTCTGCTGTTAAGTCAGTGGATACTGTGTGTGCCAAAATTCACAGTGACATAAGACTTTCCAACATAAGCGTCCTCCCTATTACATCTAACTCGCTTCAGCCAAAATTTAAAAATAGCATAAAAACTTTACTACATTTTGGTTCCAGTCTGGAAAATATAAGGGGTTGATGGAAGAAGTCTACAGTCTTATGTTTCTGAAAGTAATTAAAGGCATCAAGAAGTTCTCATGCCTGGGCAGTATGATGTTTCTCTTGCTCTTTTCTGCCTTTTATCACCTGGTATAGATTTGAATAATGCAGACTGTCACAGAACAACAGCCAGAAGCTTACCATTCATTATTACCCTCCTACTCAGCAGTAAATTCTATACATTTGGGAAATATTTTTATAAAAATCCAAGATTTTAATAGGAGATAACTACAAAAGTAGACAGAATGAGCCCCAAAGACTAGGGATGAAGTAAGTGTGACTTGAACAAAACAGCTTGAAGTGCAGCAGTAGACAGCATGGTGAGAAGTAAATGATTGATTGCTTTGGGTCATGATTTCCAGCCTAAGTTTCTGTTACCAACAGTTTATGCGTTGGCAGTGAGAACCTGCTCTGGCTAAAACTTGGCATAAAAGAACTAATAGTTTTTTAAATTTTAAAGACTGCCAGTAAATAAATATATTCAACAGGAATTGTAAAATTTGAATGTATTTTTCAAAAAGTGATTTAACAAAGTACACTACAGCACAGTACAGCTGTGTTTATGTTTTGCACTTTCTTTGGTTTTAAGCCTATTGAAAATATATCTGCTGTAATACAAGGCAAGCAGTGGCTTAAGGTAAGCCCTGTATCTCTTGATATGTCACCTGTGGGTGCACACTTGGAAAGCAGTCCAGGTTTCTCATACTGCAGTTTGAGTGGAGCTGCACCATGCAGTCCCCCTTGAGGCTGGTTGCAGAGGCACGGACTCCATCTCCTCTGCCTTCCAGTTGTGTTTGTAACACAAGCCCAGTTTCCTGGGGCACCTCAAAGTCCTTTCACTGTGGATACCTGTGACTGACTAGCTAGCTGAAGGGCTTTAAAAACATCAACTTCAAACAATGTTACTTATCTTTCAGAGGTACAAAGCTGGGTGCAGCAGAGTAAACACAGTAAAAGCCTTACAGGCCTTGGTTTTAACAATTTTCTTTGCCTGCTTTTGTAAGTTGCTGTCAGCTTACTGACCTTCATCCCTCTATTCTGCCTGTCCTTCTGCAACAGGCTGCACGTCACGGTGTTTGTCTTGGTCAACCTGTTAGATTTCAGTAACTTCTCTTGCAGAAACTCTGTGCTTCTTAGGCAGGTAAAACTCCCATTGTGTTGAAGGACAATTTCATCAAAAAACTAGTAAAATAGTATGACATAAGCTAATTAATACTAATGTAAGAATAAAGACTCCTCTTTATACCATCTTCCTGTCTTCATTTCCAGTAACCTCTTTAATTTCCAGAGAATGTGATATTAATGCAGAACTGCAACATGTATAACACAACATACAAAACAACCATGTAATGTTTCAAAGTATATTTGTTCACTTGTTTTAAGGAAAGTTCTATCAATTCTAGTTTCACTTTCAAATTAATGACATGGTACGATATATTGTCTGAAACCTGGGTATGAATGCTACAAGATTGTTGCTGGTCAAAATAGAGCACCCTTCATGGAGAGCGAACTGGAGGGAACAGATTTATGCCTGAGCCCTTACTTTCTGTTTTCTGAATTTCCATTTTATCCACTGACCATAAAGGAAAGTAATTGATTATATTCTTTTCTACTTCAGGCAGTTAGCTCTTTGTAAATAAAAGTGACTTAACTGTTATTTGAGAATATTAAGTGAGAAAGTAAAGGCAGCCAGTTATATCTTTACCTGTGGTCTGTGCATAGAATTCTTTCCCACCCCTGGGTGGCTCAGTAGTTGTGCCCAGTAGCTGTTGTACTTGATTAGACTTGCTTGATTTAAAAGTGAAAATTTTTCATCCTACTGCAAAAACTGTGCAGATTCATTCTGGGCTCTCTGAGTCACGCTGTATGCATCTCTTATAATGAACAATAAAAAAATTCATTTGAAAAAATGAACAAACTTAATAACAAATGAAAAAAAATCATTTATGCCTAATTCTATGATGTTCACAACTACATATTTACAATTACATTACTTTTCAGGATCATTATTAAGAGTAGAGCTTTAGAATTCCAATACAAAGAAGGGCTTAAATAAGTTTAAGAGAAACATAATATCCAAATGTTTTGTAATGTATCATATGATCTTTATTTCAATAGATATGGTGAAATCCTATTTTACATCTTGCTTTTTCTTTAAAAAATCTAAAAAAATCTATCAAAGCTAGCAGCATCCTTTTCTTTGGTAATGTCTAAATAGCATTGTTGCAAAAAGAAAGAAATACTAATGTTATTTTCCTAACTCTTTTAATTGCATTTTTTTATCCGGACATTGGAACAAATCTTGAGCTAGCATAAATGTCCAAAGTCTTGCAAAAAGTCAAGTGAGCTGTGACCCTGTCAGGATTTCACTTTATACATTTACTTGATTTCCTGCTATCTGGATTTTATTGCTGTCCCTGGGACCATTAATCTGCATTCATAGCTTTGAATAGCTTCAGAGTTCTTGATGTGACTGTATTCTGTCAGCAAGAAGCTGTGCCTCTGTCCCCATTTGTCTTTGCCAGGCCCATCTCAGGAAGTGAGAACAATGTCAGAAAACACAGAGGGGATAAAAACCTAAATGTGCTGAAAGTACTTATTACAGCCTTTCATTTAAATACTGGACAAATATTAGCAAAGCTCAGTCTGGAAGGCCTGAGTTAGAGGAAGGTCCATTCAAACTCCTCAGGGCTAGATAGCACTCAGGCAGAGTTGGAGTCAAAACCAGGAATTTCTTGGCTCCTGCCCTCAAATTTAGACTCTTGGAATGCAGTTGCTATTTCTGGTGGATGAGGCAGTAATGTGATTGTCTAATGAGGTCTACCAGACCAAATAGAAGGCACGCTTGATGGTACAGGATTAAACCTTTGTCCTAGTCAGCTCATTTCATGTATCTCTCTTTGCAGAACTGAGGTTTAAGGAGGAAACTAAATGCAGGGAATGTAGGAGCATTCTGAATCAGTATTCTATGTGACACAGAGCAAGCAGTTTGCTTCAGTATTTACCAGCATCGATGGCTAAACTTGTGGGTGCCACTGAGTATTTTTGGGCTCCATTCCACTTGCATTTCAACTCTTGATGTCTAGGTAGTAGAGGCAAGGGATGCTGGAATTTGTGTTTGGTTTGTTATCCAAATATATCACTGGTTTACTATACGAAAGAAGAGATTTCCCCATAAAATGGAGGAATAGATGCGCAGCTTGGCTTTGCTTGGAAATGACCTAATTTGAGACTAGAATGGGAAGCGCGAGTAAGCAAAGAAAGGAAACACAGCTTTTGGATGGGCATCTCTTTTAACCCTAGTAAATTATATTGTAGATGCACAATCCTTGACGTTGTCAAATATATTGAAGCATGGCAGTTTTCATTGTCAGGTTCTTAGGATAATTAATGTAATTCTATTACTTAGTTTACTGACTGAACAGCTTTATTAATACTTGATTTTTAGGCATTCGAGAGAAACAAACTGAAGACAGGTTTGGACATGTTTCCTGTGAATCTTTAGAAAGCTAGCTCACCTTTGACATTTCTTGCTTTTTTTACTTGTTTTTGGTTGGTTTTGCTCTGTTCCTGCATAGGATCGGGTGTATTAGCTATGTCCATTGTTTTAGCATACCATTTATTTTCTCTCAGCTTTAATATGCTTGATTTTTGTATTCCTTTTATCAATAGCCTGTCTTCCTGCTGGTTAACATCTGCAGCACCCATGCAGATGTCATTCATGATGTTGCCACAATTTGACTGTTATTTCTTGAGTGTATTTCAATTTTAAGTGTGGCATCCAGAATCTGCAAAGTGGAAGCAGTATGTGTCATCATCCAGATTGGTCTGTTTCAATGCAATCAGTATGATCTTATTTTTGTGCTAGAAATACGGCATACTTGTATAATTATTGAAAACACTGGCTGGCAACACTGTTGCAGTGCTCTAATTTTTAAAAAGCCTTTGCTTTATGTTTTCTATGTTATGTTATCATATATGTATAATTTATTTGCATGTACATTGTCCTGGTTTCAGCTGGGATAGAGTTAATTTTCTTCCTAGTAGCTGGTATAGTGCTGTGTTCTGGATTTAGGATGGGAATAATGTTGATAACACACCGATGTTTTAGTTGTTGCTGAGCAGTGCTTACACTAGTCAAGCGACTTTTCAGCTTCTCATGCCCTGCCAGTGAGAAG
>NW_008795041.1:1977459-2031693 GCF_000699145.1 Aptenodytes forsteri | reverse complement strand
TATTTTCCCTTCCTTTTCTGTCCTATTAAACTGTCTTTATCTCAGCCCATGAGTTTTACCTTTTTTCCAATCCTCTCCCCCACCCCACTGGGGCGGAGGGGTGTGAGCGAATGGCTGTGTGGTGTTTAGCTGCCCACCGGGTTAAAGCACAACATACATTTAGTCAATTTCCAAAATGTCAATTACCTAGCAACTTCACTGTTTCTCAGTTTATTCCTCCAGCACTTCTCTTGGAGAGTTCAGCCCATAGTAACCATTTTATTCTAATAAATATTGACATTAATGTGAATGCTTGCAAAAAATACATTTTAGCCCAAACCTTAAGATGAATTTACAACTCCTGAAAGAGTTCACAGTTCACAGTTTCTGAAAAGAAGGGAACCTATTGCAGTCTGATACAGCATGTGCAAAAATACAGTAAAGTTTGCGAGCAGTATGAGTGCTAACCAATACACTCACACATACACCAAACTTGTGATGGCAAAATTTAACTTCTGGTGTCATGCAGAATGCTCTGGTCTACCATAAAGCTGATACATTAAAGATAAACAATACATAAAGTTTACTGCTTTGCATTTGTTTCAAGACTCAATTATAGAATCACTTGTAACTATGTATCTCTAAACCTTTTTATTTAAGAAATAATGCATGCAAAAAGCACATGAATGTTTCACTTAATGTTTCTTTTAGCATGCAAAATATTGAGATGTACCTTTTTTGAAAAGATCTCTTTAAAAAAAGTGTATCATTTCATAGAACATTATCTCTTTTAGTAGGAGGCATGTTCTTTGTCCACCACCATGTCCTATGCTTACATTAGGCAACCATCACTAGGAAGAAACGTGGACAAACCAGGTTTTGATGATACTCTCCATGAACTGCCCACAGTGACTTAGAGCATTTCTCTTTTTTTTTGCAGTAGCTTCTTGCCTTGAGAATGAGATGAGGATTGGGAATCAACCTCTTGCTTCTTCCTTAAGAGTTCACAGTGTTGCTATTAAAATGTCAGATTGTAGAACCTGCGGGTAGGGGACCGAAGAGATGTTTTCTATATACTTACTGACATTAATGAAGCTTTTGGATAAGCTCTCCGAGCTTGCTCTCTGGCTGTTTTTGGTTGGGGGTTTTTTGTGTGTGGTTTTTTGTTGTTGTTTGTTTGTTTGTTCGTTTTTCAACTGTTGAAAGCCTTATTTGTTCAAGGACTCATGGCCATGCTCTTATGTATTTGTGAGTCTTTGGAGAATTAGAGCTTGAGTGGGGTTTTTTTGGTTTTGTTTTTTTTCCTTTCAGCAAACAGCTCTTTCTTTCTTGGTGACTTGGCAATACTCTACAGAGTGTTTGTGCATTTCTGTACGATACATACTCAACAATATAACAGGGTTGAAAAGATTTACACTCTTGGGTTGGAAACATAATTTGTCATACTATCTGCGCACCTGCACTTTTTCTAGTCACTGTGGTTTATTTATTTTTTTTTTATTCTAGAATGGTTGCCTGGGGAAAACAGCACTGCTGTGTTGGCAGAATAGAGGACATTTTCTTGAGATTCAGGATTGTTCTAGCAGTCCTTTTACTTCATTTGTTCCTGGCTACAGCAGACAAAGGTAAGACAATTTTTTCCTGATTTACCTAGTGTTGGTATTCCAAATAAATAGCATTATTCTTGATGAATAGGACTTTTGAATGTATTCAGAACAGGCAAGTTTCTGTCCTCCTGAAATCAAGAGGAAAAACTGCCATTAACAAGAAATGAAACAGTTGGTGCTTAGCACTTTGGGTATACAAACCCTATGTTTACATATTTGTTTTCATAAAAAATCTTCAGTATTAGCTTCTTTTTGGCTGTGGATGAGGAGAGAATGTAAACACAGTATGTAATAACAAGACAAATTACTTTCTTGCTATTTTTTTGAACTGGAAGTGTTACTATTCAGAATGTGTTGTTAAATCTTTTACACTGCTCTTACACAAACACCACAAGATCCTTTGAGCTTCACTCTACTTAGTGCATGTATGAGCATAGAACATTTGCATTGCTCTTGGTTGTGGATCTGAATACGGCTAGGGAAAAGGTAGTAAGGTCCAAAACATGTAACAGAAATGATGTATTTGAATTTGACAGTCTATGCTCTTTATATAGCAGTAAATGAAAAATAAATTCATAAGGTTCTTGTACAAATTGGGTAACTGACATGGTGATGCTTTTGCATGAGGTACAGTAGAATCAGCAATTTGTGTTTTATTCATGGCTATTCTGTAAGCTGACAGATACAAGTCTGTCACTACTCTGGACCTCAACTGATACAGATAACAGTGCTTGTCATTTGTAAAACCTCCTTATATCAATAGTGTGTAATACATTTATCATGTTGGTAATGTGCATGGAATATTAAAAAATTAGAAGTGTTTTTTGCCATGTACTTAATGGCTAGTTTTAGAAACTGCTTCCTGTGTTGTGGCATGTTATTTTACTCTAGAAGGTCAGAGTTTCTTGCAGTTCCAACGTACTTAGTAAGTATGCCTGCTTAATGACGTTGTACTAGCAATGAAATTTCATAGGTTTACAGACTAGACTAATTCTGATTCTAATTCTCCAAATGTAATTATTTTCATTAAATGAAACTTTTATTGAGACAGAATTTGAGATTCAGGTGATAAAACTGTTACTAAGATGGTGAGGTTTTAACCTCATGTACTTTGAATAGTGAAAAGGACAGGGCTGCTCAGCAGGTGGGCGGATGTCATACAAGAATTTTTCCAGGGAAAATTCAACTGCATCTAGAGTTCTGAGGAAGCAAGCAAAGAGGGATTTCGTCTTTCACCTATGTATCACTTGCAAGTGTCGGTAATCCATCAAGAAAAGCTAAACTGATGCAAGGGTTTACTTATGGTTCCACCCTATTTTTTTGTTTGTTTTTTAGGCTGTTAGCACTGTCAGCAGCATCTCTACTCAGTTCTCTCCTCATCTAAGGTGCCAAAGTATGTTTGTATTCTCCAGGAAATAGGAAGAGAGAAGAACTGCCTGTGTTCTTTCCGATGTCTAGGACACTGGATAACGTGGCATAGTTTATCCCCAGATATCCAAATACAACTGTGAATGAAAAGGAGGGATGAAATTAATTTTGAGGAAACAGGTCTTAGCTTCAGATTTCCAAAACGTTCAGCAGAATCAAGTGACCCACATGTAAAAAGTTTCAAGTTTTAAACTTTTTATAAAGAATAGTTATGAGCTCTAGGCAGAATACATAAGGGTACAATATTCTTGTGATGTCATTTTAATGGACTGTAGCAAGCCATATGTGTTACAGGTGGCAAACGCTTGCATAGAAATTAATGACTATTGTTGTTACTGGTTAAAAGCCAGGTTGTGCAGACACATAGACTTGTGGCTATTTTTATTCAAGAGAATAGTCAACTGTATTAATGCTCAACTATACCGATACAGTAGCTATTAGTAATGTAAGCAAAATAACACTGGTACTTATGTACTGAGAGGATTTGCTCCTGTATGTCTACTTCTTACTACCTATGGTTGGCTATCTCTTGCAAAGATATCAATTATTACTATCTGAAAATGTTTGAAAAAAGAGAGATTACATTTTTGGTTTACATTTGCATTACCTTGTCATTCTCAGAAAGTTTATTTTAAATGTTTGGAAGTATGTGCATACATTTCAGGGTTTCTTTTAGGGCTTAAGAGAACATGCTTATTAAGTGGATGCTCTTAGTTTTAGCGAGGGTGAAAAACCCAGTTCTTGCATCTATTAGAGAGAAATATATTAAGAAGGAACAATTTGCAGTTCTGAAAGAGGTTAAGTGCACGAATACAGCAAATTACATTGAAAAGTCAGCCCACAATTACTATTGCATGGAGTTTCCTTGACTCCAAGTTGTGATTTTTGCTTATTTTTCTTACTCTGGAGATGTTTTGAGCATTCTTTCTACTATGCTACCTTTTCTGTGCTGTGGTGATAAAGGTATGTTCTGAATGTGATTTGTATTGTCTGGACCCAAAGGAACTAATTGTAAGCCAGGAATGCCCCTGTCAGAGCACAGCCCTTTTCTGTGCTGTGGTGATAAAGGTATGTTCTGAATGTGATTTGTATTGTCTGGACCCAAAGGAACTAATTGTAAGCCAGGAATGCCCCTGCCAGACCCCAGCCAGTTCCACCTCCTCGGTTCTATGGTCAAGGGTGGGCCGCAGCCCACAAGTACCATTACTAGAGAAAATAAATGATGATTAACAAAACTTCCAAAAGCTTTAAAGTAATGTCATCTCCTACTTACGTTGCATCCATCCACATATCAAACAGACTTAGCCAAGATGATGTTGGTAATTAATTTGTAACTAATTTAACACTGTAATACGTGTGTTCCACTTGGAACAGCAAAGTGCATTTTCTGACTATGGTTATGATTTCCTTTGTGCTTTTTCAGCATTCTTTGGGTAGACAAACCATATAAAATTTTCCAAGCCTTTCTTGTAACAATTCAGATAGTATTGGTATCTGTTCTCTTAACTTTGGCACCCCTTTTTGGCACTTTTTTTTTTTCTTTACTGTTTGCAGCAAAGTGGGCCAGACTTTCCAGTTTCCAGAAAGGTAGACCTCTCTAAGTAAACTCTGTTATTAGTTTAAATTAATTCATCAGGCCTTGCATACTGATCAACAGTAGTCTTTTTGAATGATACAAAGCAGACTAGGAGAGTCATCAGCAAGATTGATCTCATTTTGCATAATTTCTGTTGGTTACCTGCCTTAAGACTGTTTCCACCTGCAAGTTTATGTCCACTCTGGGTCCCGTGACAACTTCATAGTGTCAACTCCTCTAAAGAATGTAATAGGATTTTTCAGCCCTTTAATT
Source organism: Aptenodytes forsteri (assembly GCF_000699145.1). Classification (NCBI taxonomy): domain Eukaryota; kingdom Metazoa; phylum Chordata; class Aves; order Sphenisciformes; family Spheniscidae; genus Aptenodytes; species Aptenodytes forsteri. The sequence continues at coordinate 2,026,830 of NW_008795041.1, read as the reverse complement.
AATTCGCTGTTGGCACATAAACACTGATTTAATGCTTGACATGAAATCAAGCCTCTCTCAGAATTTGTTCACTTCCAAAATCAAGTCTGCTGATGGAACTTCAAGTTTCAATTAACATTTTTGCTCAGGAATGGACTTCCAATCTTCCAATCTGGATAGTTAACAGCAACTTCAAGTTTTGAAGCTATGTCAGGGGACTTCCTTAACTGTTCACTTTGGCCATCTCTGCATGCTCAAGATTGCTTACAGGAATTTTGGAGGGTATATGAGTCATGCAACTATACTTTTGACATATACTCTCTGAGGAACAGCAGCTGCATCAAATCTTTCAAAACCTTCAGAATAGTTCCTACTTAATAATGAAAGACTTGAGCAATTATTTTTCTTTGGAGAGACTGTGTCACAAGTGTTGGCATATAATTGTATATCTAGCTAGCTGTTTCCTTTGTAAAATCAGTTTCCTCATGATCTGTCCAAACTGGAAGGTAGCAGATCTATTTTAATTGCAGTCATCCTTTTACTAAAAAAGGTAGGTACATTTGAGTCTGTATCTAGAAATCTCCACTTCTGTGACACTTCCACCTCCCCCCCAGTCTTCCTCACCCCAGCTTTTAAGTCATGTTTTAAAAACTGATTTTCCATGCTGAACTGTTCTTAGCTGAGTATCCCAGATTTTGCCTGTTAGGCTCTGACAAATGGCCAGACTGAATGAGTGAATTCATGCGTTAGGGTTGGGCAGGAGGGAAGTAGTTCTACTGCTTGCTGTTGAGTCAAGTGTGTTTTTCTTCTCCATTGCTGTAGAACCATGCTAAGTGTTACCTTGCCATTCAAAATCCACTGTCTGCTAGTTAGGATTTTCACCTAATTCAGCCTGGTCCCTGAGAGTTTTTTGTTTCGTCTATAGCCTTGTGTGGCACTTCCATGATGTATGTTGAACTTCAGGAATGATTCAGGGTTGTGAAAGATGCCTACAGGTTTCTGCTAATTAGCATCACAAAGGGAGTCTCAAAGCTATAGTATGCAACAAGAATAGTTATCAATGACTTTCCATGAAACTGGATTGATATATTTTGTATTTCGAACTTTTTCTGGTAGCTTGTACCTATCAAGCTGCACTTGGAAGTTAGGAACATCCTCCTGTTTTTCATTTGTTGCGATTGAAAAAGAAATTTGAGAGCCCTGTGGTCAAGAGACAGAGAAGTTGAACACATTCCTGATTCAGAATTCGCCTGATGAAAGCTGGTGTTCTGCTTGGTTGAGAAGATCACAGAAGAGCTGGCTATGACCTTGACAGCTAACTAGGACTATGACTGTAACCTACCTTGGAAAAAAAAAAACCTGATCCAAGTTGCCTGGAAATTTGTCTTTTCGGAGGGGAACTAATGGAAAAGCTTTCTTCCTATATTGACCGATATTTTCCTGCTATCCAACCCTGACCAATCATGATTAATCACATGCTTCTTCTGGAGGGTACATAATAAAAGCTCTGCATATATTGATAAATAAATGCCTCCTTAAAGGTGTCAGTAATGTCTTCTCTTGCACTGGCTGAGCATCTACTGGGCTGTTTCATTTTTCTGTAGTTCCATTTCATGTCCCATAGGAGTTTTTCTTAGTTTGGATTTATTTTGTTGCTGATGGGTGCACCATAAAGCAAGCAATCATGATAATGGTTGTGCGATTGGAATGTGCATTTTTCCACAAAATAAGAGTCAGCTCCAAAGAGCTTACATCTACAGCCACAAAGCCTGTACTTTTCCGTAGTGGGACAATGGAGGAAATGAGGCATCTACAAGAACTTAACAGTTATGATCAAGTTCCAGTGTTTGGGGCATTCCCTGGCACTATTTGTTTTACCAGCATTGACAGAGCCTGACACCTTGTTTTCACCAGCAAATTTACTGTTAGCACCTAAAATTTTATTTACCGTCACAGTTGAACTCCGGGTTGCCACCATCTCAATGCCTCAGTAGATTTGAGATTCTCAGACCAGATGTCTCTCTAAGTAAATGCCCTGGTAGAGAACAGGGAATGGGGGTTGGATGGGATTAAATTTAAAATAAACCAGTGGCTCCAAAACTCATTTCCTGAAAGTTACCTAAACTAATTCTCTTCTAGAATATGGCTATTTTCTACCTTTCTTGCTGAAACTCTGCCAGTATGCAGCAGAGGATTTAAGAATCTCAGGGTTGGAAAAAAATGGCATGGAGAAACATGATCTTGTTCAGAGAAGGAGGGTGCAAGGCCAGGGCATGAGAAGGCAGTAAGGGCTATAGTCCCTTCTTCTAGCTCCATTTCTGTATTTTATCCAGTATCTATTAAATGCAAAATACCTGTGCAATCCTGGGAATAGGAACCAGGATCTGTGATTCTCTTTTTGCTTCCCACTTGTTGTTTGAGTGCTGCTTTAGAGAGCTACATGGTCATCCTTTGTCTTGTGCATGAGTTTTACTTCAAAGCTTTCATGAGCAGCTAGGATTTATTGACTGCCTCCAAATTTGCTGCTTCCCCATCACAAAAAAAACCAAAAGAGAAGGATACAAGGTTGTTTCTTAATGTGTTGTTTTGAAAACTCCTAGGTAAATGCCTAGGAACAGTACTAGATGGAAGAATAACATTCATACAGAAGATCCTTTTAAAAACAAAATCATTTTACAAATCACCTTTTCTTTATTTAGATCAGGAGGATTTCCTAGGACAATATAAAGCCGTCTTTAAGACTGCATGTGAAGATCCTTGGACTATGTCACCAAGAATTTCTCTGCGTCCCTTGAAAGAATTCATTGTCTGTGTGCACCTCAAGCTATATTCCTCAAATAGTCCCTGGACAGCATATGTATACAATCAAGAAACACCTCGCACCAATCTTTCTGCAAATAAGTATGATCTTGGACTTACAGGAGATCATGGTAAATTGAGGATATGGTTGTTCGGAAATCAAATAAATACAACAGCAAGACTTCATGAAAACACTTGGAACCAAATATGTATCCAGTGGAAAAGTGAAGATGGGGAGATGAAGGTATTCATAAATGGAACAAAAGAAGTAAACAAAAAACTAACTGGGAAGGTTAATTTCCCTGGAAAAGGGCAGTTCTTACTTGGCTGTTCAAAGCTACCAGGTACAGCTATGTCACCTAACCTGGGTATGACTGGGGAGCTGTACTTGTTCAGAATGTGGGATAAAGCAAATATAAAGCAATCTCTGGACTGCAAAGATAGTGGTGTTATACGCTGGAGAAAGGAGGACTGGGTCTATAATAAGACAGTAGAAGAGGACAGCTCTTTGCCATGTGGTAAGTACCATTGCACCCCTGTTTTTAAAATAGTATTTTTGTCAAAAGTTGATCTGAACATGTCTAACATTTCTCTTCCAGATTTTACAAAGTCTTTGTCTATTAGTCATTTCTAGCTAAATGCTTAATGAGATCATGTGAGGATCTGCAGCTTTTACCAGCTTTTATTCAAATGTAAAAAGCATAGCAGCAGTCCTTTAAAGACTTTGAACTAGCTTCAACTTTTGTGTCTGTCTACTGTCCATGTAATGGTAATGAGAGCAGGATGCGTCCAACCAAAACTCCTTGGAGTATTAGGACTTTCTATCAATATAATCTTAAAATAATTAATTTACACACCTTCTGTTCAGGGAATAAATACAGAGGTAAGCATTGCTGGTCCTCATTTTGCACATTCGCTGGGCCAGAACTTCAGCAAATGCAACTTTTCACTGCTTCACTGGCACATTACACCATCTTTAGCTGGTATGGTCTACATCTCTAAAGATTACCAGAGGCTCTGATTTCTGCTTGTTTCTGTATCAGTAATGTCTTCCTTTATTAAAATGGCCAAATGGTTTTTCACACATTTCTCAAAATTCCTCTCTGCCCAGAAAAAAAACATAAAAAGCTTTAAACCAAAACAAAACCGAGGCCAGTTGTATGAGGTTCAACAACGCTAAGTGTTGGGTCCTGCACTTGGGTCACAACAACCCCATGCAGCGCTACAGGCTTGGGGAAGAGTGGCTGGAAAGCTGCCAGGTGGAAAAGGACCTGGGGGTGTTGGTTGACAGGCAGCTGAATATGAGGCGGCAGTGTGCCCTGGCGGCCAAGAAGGCCAATGGCATCCTGGCTTATATCAGAAAGAGTGTGGCCAGCAGGAGTAGGGAAGTGATTGTCCCCCTGTATTTGGCACTGGTGAGGCCGCACCTTGAATACTGTGTTCAGTTTTGGGCCCCTCACTACAAGAAGGACGTCGAGGTGCTGGAGCGTGTCCAGAGAAGGGCAACGAAGCTGGTGAAGCGTCTGGAGAACAAGTTTTCTGAGGAGCTGCTGAGGGAACTGGGGTTGTTTAGCCTGGAGAAAAGGAGGCTGAGGGGAGACCTTATCACACTCTACAACTACCTGCAAGGAGGTTGTAGCGAGGTGGGTGTTGGTCTCTTCTCCCAAGTAACTAGTGATAGGACAAGAGGAAATGGCCTCAAGTTGCGCCAGGGGAGGTTTAGATTGGACACGAGGAAAAATTTCTTCACCGAAAGGATTGTCAAGCATTGGAACAGTCTGCCCAGGGAAGTGGTTGAGTCCCCATCCCTGGAGGTATTTGAAAGACGTGAAGATGTGGTGCTCAGGGACATGGTTTAGTGGTGGACTTGGCAGTGTTAGGTTAACGGTTGGACTTGATGATCTTAAAGGTCTTTTCCAACCTAAATGATTCTATGGTTCTATGAAAACAAGATTTTATTTTCAGAGAAATTGAGTTTTAATATAGTTGAAATGGAATTAAAGCAAGAGAATAATCTTCTTTCTAGCTTTCTAGCTTCAATCATATCTGTTGACAAGAAAGACAAACTTGAATCAAGCTTGGGTGGGATCCAATTTATCAACCATATTAAATGGTATTACCCCCTAAGACCTTCAGAGATTTTGAGGTGACTAGCTCAATTGGTTCCTAAAATTCTTATATAGCATAGGTACTTCAGTTAAACTGTGGCACCAATCTTAGTCTTCATCACCTTTACCCTTAAAAACTGTACCTATCTATTTTGTGCAGACTAAAAAATATCTTTTAGCTGTGCAATGTTATAATCACTGCCTGGCTGGGTAGATTAAAAGTGTCTTAGTAAGGGCATTAAAATAAGGTGACCAGATTTCTTTTTCTGGGAGAGAAAGAAATCTGTCTGACAAACCAGGACTCAGGGAGAATGCCTCTAACACTGGGTCATAATGAATGAAATGCCTCTGCTGGCCTGATGCTGTAGTTGGGAGCATGCTGTTGGGTTGTGTGATTTGGGAGAGGAGCTGAAGAAAGGATGTCCTTTTGCTTATGTGTGACTGTGTTTGAAGGAACACAGTCCTAGGGCTGAAAGGGGGAACATTCTGGCTACCAGACAAAAGTTTGGTACAAATAAAGTCTGAGAGACATCTGTCTGGATAGTGGGATAAATCCTAGTCAGAGTGGAGCATCTGGTTATCTTTCACTGAGGCATAGAAAGGACAACCTTCTTGTTTTCAGTTCCAGCACTTTCTGCCCTGAATATAGAGCAACCTTGAGCATCACGGGGCAGCTTGGTTAGGCAATGCCCAACTCCAGCCCCAACTGATTAATGATTTTAGAATTAGTGATTTAGGGGCTTGTGGAATTCTTTGTCTAACTGCAAGAGCTCTCTAGTGAGTGTGTAAGATGCATGGTTTCCAAAGCTCTGTTACTTAGCCAAATTGATCTTTAATTATGCTGACAGAGGTTTGTTTCAGTACAGAGGCCATCTCTACTGCCAAATATAAGTTATCTCCTCTAGGTAACTTGGAAGAATAACCGGTTTTCGAAGAAAAGTTCACTGGATTTTTTTTAACTGTTTTTTTACCTATTTTCAGGAATAGATACATTTTGGCTGATTGCCCTCCCCCTCCAAGTCAGCCTGTGAAAGGCATATATTTAGCAAATATCAGTCCAACAATTAAACAAAAACAAAGCATTGACAGTAGGAGCATATAATAGTCAGTGTCAGGCAATTTTAATTGATGGTGCTACTAGTCTTATAATCTGATTTCTTTCTGTAAGTTCCTCTGTACACCTGTGTAAAAAATTATCTGATTTGGGGGGCTTCTCTGTTTTTGTTAGAACAGAAGGACTTAGAGTAGTAAGTCTTCAGAAAGGTCTGATTTTGCAAAGAACATAATTAGCAACAGGCGAAAGCTTGGGAAAGGGCTATGCCTCCTGGGTAGGCACAAAAGGTGAAAAGGAAGTGGTTCATTACAGTCATAATTGTGCCAGAGGACAAGTTTGAGAATTTTTTTTATGATCTGGTTGGCATTTTGTGCCTACATAAAACAACAATTTGTAAAATATTTGGTCAAAGGTTACCATGATTTCTGTGATTTCTCCCTTGTTTAACCACTCAAAATCTTTGTGCAGTGTAAGCCATTATCTAACTGGTGTCTCATAGGCAGTGATGCACTCCATTAATAAGTCTAGATTTACTTAACGTCACATTATTAGCTTATGTTTCCTTACCTCCTTTTCCCGCCTTTCTTTTTGTTGACTCTTTAGGTTCTTTTTCTTTTGGTTTTATTATTTATTTTTATAATAATTATTCAGATTACCAAAAATGTTTTCTGTTTTTTCTTAACCATGTGAGATCTAATAAGGACCAGAATCCCAATTCTGGTAAGATTTGCACACATGCTTAGCACTTAAAGGTATGCTCAACTTTAGCCAAGTTGTTTGCTCCCCAGAAGTGGATGGGATTACCTTTGCCGTATCTTGTATCTTATGCATCTGAAGATTTGCAAGAAAGGACATATCTGACTGCTTCCCAGTTTGTGATGAGGGCTGATCACATTTCTTGGACTAATGGAACTTAATAATAGAAAACTTTTAGATCTGAGTTAAAGATGCAACTCTTGCTTCTTCCAGTCACACAGTCTTCTGGTTCTCCTCTGCTTGGTGTAGCCATTGCATGCTGAGCAGGTATAAATACTGCAGGTAGGGCCAAAGAGGGAAGGAGGCCCCACACATTGTGCGTCACTAACCTTCCACTTACATTCCTCAGGTTCCTGTGATAATTCCCCTTTTGCTGAGAATGAGAAGTAGCCTAACAGCTGTGGTATGGCAAAAGAGTGCCACAGATTGAATGTATCTCACTTTAAAGATCATCTCCCGGTATTTAAAAATATGTAAGTGAAGAAAGATGTGCTCACTGTTCCAAATGCCAACTTTGGAAATTTCTTTATCTTGTTCCTTGATGAATGATTCCTATTTAGCTACATACTTTAATGTGGACAATGTGAGTGATACCACTATGGTCTCAGCATAATCCAAGAAAAAAGTGCACTAAGTAATGTAAAGCTCTGGGTGATTTAAGAGAATACAAAGACACAAGAAAATAGGTGAGTTTAAAATGCTACATGCTTGAAAATAAACTTTAATCATCTGTGAGGTCCGCCTCTTCAGCTGTAATTTTTACATGGCATATTTGCAAGTTGCCTTTAATAATAACTTGACAACTAGAAGAAATGTACTGTTTAAACATTAATCATTTCAGTTACACATTAAACAGTAACATTCTTAATCCAAATATAAATATTCAAACTGTTACACTGTGCATTTATGCAAGGAGCACAGAGATGACGGGATATCTTTTACAAATTCCAATGAATAAATAAAATAGATGATTTATGGCATAACTGTAAATAGTATCACTGACAGTAAAGCACTGTTTGGTTGCATGTTTTTGCATAAATACAGTTCAGTGTTTATATTGTGGCATTTTAGATTTTTCTAAACTGTCCTGTCCAACGTTCAGGATTAAGGTATTGCCCCCTCTTTTCCATGTATCCTTTTCACTCCCAATATTGCTGAGCCTGCCACTGGTGTTGCTGGAGGAGGTTTCCAGGCTTGTGGGAACAAAGCAATTTGATGCTGATGGGAGAAATGAGAAGTGACCGGTGTCCCGTGTGACTGTTTTGCCTTTGCATGCTCAAGGAAGAGGAAAGCTTCAGTTTGGGCTGTTGTTCTAGTTTGCAGGTGTGGGCAATAGGACGTATGATTTAGGCTCATGTAATCCCTTTTAAAGATTACCCGAGCTGTGTGCACTTCTGATGACAGAATCGGCTTTCCTGGAAGGGAGAGTGGAGTCCCAGTCTCCTCTGGCAGAAGGTGGAAATGTAGCTGCCACTCATGCAGTCATCCGGTCTGCATCCCAGTCTGTTGGGTACCAAACTTTGGGCCATATTGTTAAGTTTACTGAGTGGATCATGAAAGCTGGAGATAAAAAAATAAATTATTTGACCCAATACCATTTTCTTTCTAAAACTTTAAGGACAGGATACTGCAGAAACCTCTAGAAGCTCTTAAAGGAAGTAAATGTGACAGGGAAGAAAATACCTAACTCTGGAGTGCGTATTTGATGAGTCATGTACCACTCTACTTTGTACATATTAACAGAATGCATGTTTGACCTTCCCTTTCTTTGCTCTCATCACCTCCCTCTTCTGTGATATCAAAGGAAGTAGCTTTTTGGAAATCAGCCTGCCAGAGAAGAGGTGATTTGATTCACCTCAGTATCCAATGTACAGCTTTATACAAACAGATAAAAACTGTATTTATAACCTAATTTCCTAAAAACCTGTGTAACATCAAAGCTGAGTTAAAAATATTGCACCTAAATTTTCTGTTAAGGATACTAAAATGAACTGGCCAAAGTGACAGAGCCTGATGTGAATAAGCGCTGTCATCATTTTCCTACATTTGTTTCTGTCCAATAGCCAGTGATAATTCATCCTTTCTTTCATGGTGCCACCGCTAAGAGTCAGAACAGACATGAGGTGTCATGAGAGGCACTAAAACATGAAGTTAAGATTGCATTTAGTTTTATCCTATAAACCTATACCATGTGCCTCGAAATCTACTTACATAAAAAGTCGATAAGGTCTAATGTCTACAGTGGAACAATTGGGGAGGATTTTTACATGTTACTGTTATTAATGCCTTGTGTGACAGGATGGTTCATTTTGGCAGAATGTTTATCCAGCTGAAAGGCTTATCAAATGTTAAAGGGACCCAATCTCTTAATAGAAAATATGGATTTAATTTGAATATGAGAATTGAATGTCATATTTTTGGTGCCTATTTCTGCAAATAGATGGATTTTGGAACAGTACCATTTTGAAATTTTGCTGTTTGGGCTACTCAGTTTTGTTCATGAGCAAGTCCTGTGAAATGTATTAATGCCAGGCGTTTTCATATGGCTGTATCCTAGTAACACTGAATACAAATGGATGGTAGTTACTGCACTAAATTTTATTAATTTCCTGGTATCTTTGTGTGTATTTGTAAGTCAAAACTGATCTTATCAGCGTCGTTATCTAATGCCATTCTGTGGTGTCAGCCAAGTACTGCGGCATGGGGAGACCATATTACATAGCCACCAAGGTGTCCCCTGGGATTCTTCCATTCGGATTCTGCTGTTGATCTATTTGTGAGAGCTGACATGGTCAAGGGTACCTTTAGTTTGAAAGAACAGTCCTGGGTGATAATACAAACTGTTTTCATTTTTGGCATGTTTTTCAGTTAATACAAGTAAAATTTTAGGGACTTCATTTCATAAACCTGTCATCTAGGCCCCAGAACATGTAAGTCCATAAATGTATGTTTTTCTGCCAGTAATGTTGTCTGTGCTTCTACAAATTGCCAGGGCTGTTGCTGCTCCTTAAGCGTTCAGTGCCCGTTTCATGTCTGGACCTGACTAGAAAGCAACTGCCCCTTGCATTCTCTCACCATGTTTCCTGAGAGACAGAGGCCAGCAGGCACGACCCTTCTTGCTGTACCATCCCCTGCCACTTCACACTGCACAGGCTGGGCAGGGTGGGTGTCCATGTGGAGGCTCTAGTTTACTACAGTTCAGACTCTTTTTCTCCTCCTAAGAAAGCACTCTAGTTGCTGTCTCAGGCTTGCTCAAAGAATGCTTTCTGCAAAAGTTTAAAGACGATCATGGAGTGTTAGGTAAAACAGTATTAGTGAGCAGCAACACTGTTGCCCTGAGATCGGGAAGCAAGAAGCAGCTGCCAGTAACTTAGCTCTTGCATAATGTTGTTACCTGTAGCTGGGTTCCAGCTGCTTGTCACTCCTCCACCCTGGAAAAACTGAACTGCTTCTGGCAGAGTGGGTTGTCTGAAGACAGGTGAATCAGAAAGGGTGTTGCCTTTCCAAAAATTTTAAGGAAGGGTGTACTGATCATGAGTTAGATTGGAGGTAGGGAGAAGAAAAGGGTATTTTTCATTCTTCCAGTTGGAGATAGAACATTGTACACTGTTCATGCTTTAAGGGCTTTTTCTGTATCCTGTGTCTAAGTTACTGAACAAAAGGCATGCTGTAAGTGACAGTGCCTTTGGTGCAGGGACCAGAACCATCCATCCCATCTTGACCACTGTGTTACAAAGCCTCCTTCTCCCTTTCTTTCCCTTTGGCCGAATTGATTTTTGAATTCTGCTTTGCTTGGTGGAACAGCTTCAGCAGGACATGTGGAGACCACCCCATCCTCAAAGAGCCAGTAGACGCATAGTTAAGATCTGTCATGCTAAGGAATGCTGTAAGCACAAGACTGTTTTGTAGACAGGGCCAGGCACTGGTCTCTCTCAGAGCTACATCAGTTTGTGGACCTAGCCTTATTAATGGATTTAGTCTCCTACCAGACTGGAGCTGCTAAAGTTACACTGGTTCCCATTGTCATACAAAGTCATTATGGGAAATGAAGGTTGTCACAATGCAAATACTGGTTCCCAGGTAAGCTTTTTGCAGCTGTGGTATGGAGCAATGGCAAGAGTTGCTAAACAGGTTTCATACTAGTGGAACAGTTTCCTCTGCCTACACAGATGGGATTCTCAAGTCTTGGCTTAGCTAGCTATTTGTGTCAGAACAGTACAAAGTGGTATGAAGAGAGTAAGGGACTTGCTGCTTTTGTTTCTAATGATGCATGTTAGTAACAGAAACTGGTGCTTATCTCATTTAATGGAGTTGCCTTTTCCTTCAGAAAAAAGCAGTCCTTGTGGGGACCAATTCTGTCTCCCTTGCAGCAAAAGCAAAGAATAGTGCTGAATAATGTTATTTGCTTATTTATTTGCTGTTTGGATCCTCAGGAATGTTCTCTATTAGAGAAAATGTAGAAAAGTATTACTACAATATATAATGTCTTGTTTTGGAATAGGATATTGGCTATGTTGATTTGATGATCCTAAACTAACAGTGTTGAAAATAACTGCATGGAGCAAATAAAATGAGGTTTCATATACGTAAGGATTTTCTTGCTCTTATCAATAGTAAACAACCTAAGGGAAATAAATTTTCTGTTAGCTTGTAACTAGCATACCTTGAGTTATTTTACTTTCCTTTTTACTTGTCAACTTTAGGATATTTTAGGATTGGACTCTCCAAATAAACCCTATTCACTTTATTTTCTAGTTCTTAAACACAACAAAGGAGGAGGGTTGACAAATATAAGTGAAATTAAATAATGTATGACAGCCTCTCCTCCTTCCCCCTTTCTTTATGCAAAAGTGATTCTGATGAAAGGCTTGGTTAGTGAACTTAATGCTTTTAGGGATATTTTAGATTGGCCTCTCCAAATAAACCCTATTCACTTTATTTTCTAGTTCTTAAACACAACAAAGGAGGAGGGTTGACAAATATAAGTGAAATTAAATAATGTATGACAGCCTCTCCTCCTTCCCCCTTTCTTTATGCAAAAGTGATTCTGATGAAAGGCTTGGTTAGTGAACTTAATGCTGCACTTTGATCAGTGACAAGTCTCATTCTCACGGATAATTTCTAGCAACTGTAGGCATGTGAATATTGTGCTGTAAGAGAAGTCATGGTTAGATTTGTGTCCAGAATACAGTGCCCCTCAGATTATGCATGCCATCATCACTTGCTGCATTTGCCAACTCCATATTCATGACTTGTGTTTAGCTTATTTTGCTCTCTGTATTGCTGGATTTGTTACTAAAAGCATTTGGCATTTTTAGAGTTCACTATCTTCTTACTAACCTACAGTACTAAACATGTTATTGGACAATTTTCTTACCTATCTCAGGATATTACTTGGGTTCTCAAAAATTCACAAAGCAGGTTGAAGGGATATGGAGGATGGGAAACGCAGTTTGTCTACAGTGACTACGTCTACACTGACTCCTCAAAAGTATGTGAGAGAGACCTTAAGGTCAGATTCTCCGGGCAGATTTTTAAATTTTTTTAAGTGGGCAGAAGAAGCAGTGTGGTGGTCTTTTCTGTGAGATGCTGCATACTTCAAGAGGTGGTTTCCTTTTGAGAATTTAATTTCCTCCAGGGCCCTTTGGTTGGAGATAAGGGCTTTTGCACAAGGTGCTAACCACTTAGTAAGACAGGACCAGTGGCAGGTAAATTTTTGGAGATGGAATTCACTTCCTGTGGTAGGAAAGCCAGTTTGCCCACATGTGGAAGGATACTTTCTTCTCTAACTGAAAGTCCATTTTACTTTATGTAGAGTTGACTCAATTATTTTTATTCACCCCATTCTACCTTAAAAACCTGTTTACTGTTTAAACAATACAGACCAGTTTTATCTGACTACTGCTTCAGTTCTGCATATTATTTAAAGTCGGTATTGTATCTTAACGGTCTTCCCTAAACCCACGCTAGGTGTTAAGAAAATGATTTTATGAGTGCCATAAGAATGAGCCCACATTAGGGCTCTAGAACACATACCTTATAGGACCATGTATTTTAACCACACTTACCATACAGTGAGAAGTCCTAATTTTCCTGAAAATTGACTGTAAAAATTAAGGTTATAGCCACATTTTCATGATCTGTGAAGTTCATACAGTGCTAGATATTAAAAAGACCAATTGTATTTCTCTGTAGGCAGAATCCTAGTTGTCTCAAATGAGATGTTTGGTGTAACTTGGTTTTGTCTTTACTGAAATAGTTTAAACTCAGTAGGCTGATACGTGTGAAGGTGTACTTTTTTACTTTACTTAATGGATGTGTATTATTTTACTTAGAATATTGGTTCTCTCTCTCTCTCTCTGTCTTTTCTTTTACATGAGAAAATTTCCACCCAGGACGCAAATCAACTAAAACTAACAGTTAATTTCAAGGAAAACTCCTAAAAAATTAAATGTAGTGCAATTAATCTGATTTCCATGTATTCATCCTGCCATATTTCAGAGCTGCTTCTTTTAGCTTCATGCAGTGTATGACATGCAACAAAAATGAACTGACATTTTTTTACATCCCGTCAAGCTCTCATGTACTCTCTTACTCCTGATCATTGGCCCCAGTATCCCAGCATTGGAGCAACAAGGCAGCAATCTGCTTAACTGGCTGGCAGCTGTAATCTTTGCACATATCTCGCAGCTCACTCAGGAATAGGGACTGTGTGGTTTCTGTCTCTTTTACGATTTCTGTCACTTCCCCCTCCTGTTCTTGTGGCTGTCCTGCTGCAGAACAGGCTGCCTCTTCTGAGTCTTCTTCCTGCATCCCCTCAAGAGGAGCTTCTTCCTCCTTCACTAACTGGGTCAACCTCTACTTCCATTGTTTCCTCTTGACTGCAGGAGTGACTATTATGGTTAGGGTTGTGTCTCTGGTTTAGCCACAGCATCCATTTGTATGTCCTTAGATCCAGAGACCCTCTTGCTCCTTTCAGGATGCTGGACACAGGCCTGGTAGGCATAGGCCAGGCCCCAACACAGCAGCAAAAGTCTCTATCTGTCTTCAGTGTAAGCAAGACATCCTTCCTTCAAGTGGTCTGCCATTTCAACAGGATTCCGTGCCTGTTCAGGTGTAAACTCCTAGGCCATCAGAGGTGAAAACTGCTGTAGGCATCTGCCCAAATTCTCCCACACACCTTGCTACCCAGGAATTTGCTGCCTCAGAGCACTTTGCTGTGTGTCATCCCCAACTGGGTGGTTACTGGAGGTCCCACAGAGATTTGAACTTGGATCACTGGATTCAGAATCCGAGGATGGTCTTGTAGACTGCTGATGCAAGTGGACCACTACTGATGGAAGAAGGAAGGTGTTCAGCATCTGAGGGAATTAGCAGTGGTGGAGGTGGTCTACAGCAACCTAGGCAACAACCAGGTCTCCAAAGATTTGGATGATGTCCATTGCACATGGCCCATGTGGCAGAGGTTAGTACAGTACGCACCAGTGTAATATGCCAACGCCTTGGTGACGATGGACTGGCCAGATATCAAGGCACTAACTGTGGAGAAACTGTCCCACCAGCTCTGGCAATTCAAAGAGAATCTCTCTTCCTCCGCAGCCCTGTGGGCCTGCATCTTGGCTGTGGCTAGAGTGTAGCACCAGGTTCAGTGACTTGAAGAGAATATCTCTTCCTCCTTGCCCCAACAGCCAGGGTCTCAGCTATCAAGGGTGCTGAAGTAGGTGACAGTGCCTTAATTGTACGTCGTGCTATGTTGCCACTTGTTTTTCAAGGCCCAGGATGATGTTTTGGGTGGTGGCATAGGCTGCAGGGTACATTTCTAGCCACCTGCTAGTTGCCTCCACCATGGGAAGCACATAGCACTTGCCTTGGTGGCAGGTTCGCAGCGGTGGTCTGATGTAATCAGTCTGCTAGGCCTCCTCATATTGATAGCCCAGCCACCATCTTCTATTCCAGGGAGACTTTAGTCACTTGGCTCACTTGATTATGGCGCATGTTTCATATTCATGGGTAGCCTGTGCAATAGCTTCAATTGTCAGATCCACACCTTGATCAAGAGCCCATCTATATGTTGCATCTCTCCCTAGGTGTCCCTAGGGACATGTTTCATGGGCCCATTGAGCTAGAAATAGCTCACCTTTTCATTCCCAGTGCAGGTCCGCCTGAGCCGCTTCATTTCTGGCAGCCTGATCTATCTACTCATTGTTTAGATGTTCTTTGGTGGTGCAGCTTTTGGGCATGTGAGCATCTACATGATGTATATGCACATCATGATGTAGATGTATTCTCAAAGTACATCTCATGTAATTTGTAAATATGTATGGAATAAGGCATCCCTATCTTACCCAACTCTCCTTTCCCCTGCTTTTTTTTGGTTTAATTTCTCTGTTTCTCTTTGTATTAATAAAATTTCACTTCTTGAATAATTCATCAGCATCTCCTTTCCACATTTTTGCAAAAATAGCTATGTGAAAGCACAGTTGTGTGTACCTGTTACATTTTGGTTGCTGATATTTAGTAGACTAAACTTCATCTTCACTCAAGCAAATGTGCTGAAAGGGTTTCTGAAGACATTGGCAATGGAAGGGCAGTGGGAAAGCTCACAGCCTAATCCGTGTCTTCCATAAGTATAAAAGTGATAAACTGAGTAAAAAATTGAACTCAAAAGAGTTCAACTTCCAGCTTTCAAAAAGGCTCGACACATTTCTCAATGGGTGCAAAGTAGTTTTGCAAACCAGCTTGAATTGAGGTGAGTAGCACATCTAAAATGGCTGTGTTTAAAAAAGTGTGTGTGTACAAATATATATAAAAACTTCTGCTCCTAAAAAAATCTTCTTCCTTTGTAGTTGAAACTGCTGCTACGTTGCCTGGCAGAAAACAGACAACAGGTATATGGGGGTTCTGTGTAATTTTTTCCCCATTGTTCTTGTATTTTGGAAAATGCGTAGGAAGATTGCTGCTGCTGTTACTTTTTAATCCATGGAGATAGTTAAGAATATGTAAATATTTGCAAATTAATTATCCATATCATCCTTGTGGCTTATTAGCATATTTCATGGTGCAAATAGCATCAGTAATTTTCCAGAGAAAATGAAAATAAGGTCACTGAGGTTACTCCGATTCTCCTTTCATTGCAGAAATTATATTTACATTTATCCTTTGGAAAGAAGCTATTAGTAGTTTTCAGTGAGGCAAGCAAAATAGTCTGAGCAAGGAATCATGTGAGTGATTAGCATTTCAGAAACTCCTTGTTTACTATGTTTAACAAAAAAAACCTGGGTTTCCGCAGAGACTTTTGATATCTCTGACTTAACTCTTCTACAACAGTAGGAAAGGCTTTACAGTATAATTAGTGTATTGTAAGTAACATTATAGGATGACTTTTCAGTTTTCAGAGAAGATGTTGAAATACCTTAAGTATATTTTTTTAAATAGTATTTCATATTTGCAGTCAGCTGTGCTTTAGATAATATTTCTGTGATAACTGTGACTTGACTTGTCCGCGGCACTGTCAAAAAGCACTTAGTGAACAAAAGGGCTAATGTTGAAGTTGCTATGTGAACCAGATATCAAATTTCCTAATTACTTTTTGATCAAAATACTGACTGTAACAACATCAAAGATTTAGTGGCTAGTGTTTGCTAAATAAATAGTTGGCTGTCTCCTATCAAGATCAGAGGTTCAAACTTGATATAGCTTTTTGTAATGCTGCTTTTTGCAGGATAGAAAAGAGTACAGATGTGTATGGGATAAATTTTGAATGGCAAGTCTCAGTGTTACTACGCAAAGTCTGAGAAGACTTCTTCATACCCAACTACAGCCATATTGTTATGTACGCTTGATTCCCATTACCAGAATTAGCGAGACACTCAGGGTAGGCATGTGGCTTTCAGGCTAGCGTGGCACATATCTTGGGTCAATGATTTTTGTTTTCTTAACATTATACGATGCAAACTGTCCATTATTTGTTGAAAAGAAATCATCTTCAGTTGAATTCTATTTGAATTCATTAAAATTGTAATTTTTTTTAATCAGAGATTGTTACAGCTGCCTTTTTTGACAACCTGGAAGTGTTCTTCTGATAAGCAGGTGTTGCCCTCTTCTGGTGAATGCAGTAAACTTTTGATAATATAAGGAAAGGCTGCTGAGGATGGTTATGTATGTGTCTGAAACTTCATTATGGTCCTTTTTTTCCGTCTTTTTTTTCTGTCTGAAACAAAAGCTGCAAATTCAGGAGAATCAGCTGCAACAACCATTTCTGGTAAGAAAATCAGGACTTTACTGATTACTGCAATGTGTGTTATTTCTTGTTAGATAAATCTTCTGCTTTTATCTGAGGTAATGCAGAAAAGTTGTAATGTAAATGAGTTCCAACATTTAATGTTTTCATTGTTTATTTTTTGAAAAGAAAATTAATTTCTTCATTCTACTTTGTAATGAAATAGCTTGGCCTATAGGATCAATCATGGTTTGTGGCAGTGATGCTTGGGGATGAAGTAGGTGCAAGTTGCTTGATCAGGAGCCTTTTGTCCAGTAACCTAAACAGTAAACAGTTTGCAGAGATGGCAGAGGAGGAACACTGTAGTGAGAGAGCTCCCTTACAACTCCTCCCACCCTAGCAGATGTGCATATGTCATGTGATGCAGTGTGGTATACCCTACACATGCGTGTGTGCACACACACACACAAGACTCTAATAACTTCTGGGACCAGAGGTGATGAACATCATCCATGAAAGCATTTTTAAAAAATGAAGAATGTAGACACACAGAAATAGCTGCGTGAAAGCCAGTTGCTTTCTTGCTTAATGTATACTGAGATACCGTGCTCTGGAGAAAAGAAATAATACAGATACAAACACACATGCTTTTGTTCTTTTACAGATACAATCCTTCTCTGGGAATGGTTCATCTTTAATAATTGCAGCCAATTCAATATTTGTTGTAGTTTATACCAAGCCAAATAATACAGATGAAGTCAGCACTTAGTTTTCACTCTGATTCCCTCGTATTTTGGCTGCTTGTTAGTTGCCTTAGAAAATCAGTTGTCTTCAGGATTGTTACTTAAGAACCAAACATGCTTAGCTTTTACTCTGAGTATGGAATTAAGAGGGCACTTTTGAAAAGGCTCAAAATGGCTAGTCTGGTTGAAATAAATATATCAGAAAGAAAAGCTCCCTTTCCCTTTCCATGTAATGAAGTAGATTGCTTTTTTTTCTTGATACGCAACTATCTTTATGCAGAGCCACCAACTTTTCTTTATTATACTTAAGATATTGCTTCTACTAATGACAGTGATGCTTTTAGTAAAGAAGTTTGGGAAGCATAATGTTCTTCTGTTATGAAGGTGCTCTGGCCCATTTTAAAAAAGTCACTAAGTTGTCATATTGGAGTGATATAAAGTGGTCCTCTAACCACGTTGTATTCCTGCACTGACACCTAAAATATGCTTACTAAGCACATCCTTCCTGAGTAATCCTTAAATTTTCTTATATTGCCTTATTGTAATTTTCTTTTTTTTTTTCCTTTGATGTAGCTGAAAAAAAATTTGCATCCTCACTCTATTTTATTTATATATGGTTACTGGCAAAACCAGCTTTTTTTAGGAGACAGTTTGCCAAACCCAGTGTGTCATCTCTGCTCATGAGTGTTGTGAGTTCGTGGAGGAAGAGATCCTTGGGGCTAAGCAGTTATTGTTATTGGATATGCCAAATTCATCTGCATCTGAATGAAAACCGATAAAAGGAACTTATCTGATGGAACTCGATTACCAGCTGTTTGTATCCAGATACTCAGATTTTTGAAATAATGTGAACATTATTTCAAATATTTGATTCTTAACAAGCACTGCAGTTGTTCTTAAAATGGAACTTAGATAAATAATATTCAGTTCCTGTTTGAAGTTTTGCATGCTTGATCTTTTTTCCTCCAAAATTCATAGAAATAAAATACTATATTAATACAGTTTTTACAGTTTTTACTTTTCTCTTTTTTTTTTCCAGACTCCTCTATTGTTACTTTTATCACCTATCCTATTAATCTTTCAGGCAAGATTTCATTAATGTTTCTCTTATTTAATTTTAGTTAGATTTAGATTTGTTTAGATTTTTATTTTATTTTTATTGTTTTTACTGTTATTAATTTTTCTTCTTCAGATATGACTTCAGAGGAGACTACACAAACTGCAGGTGAGAATTAGCATGAAGAGAGTAAGGTCTGAAGGGAGATGTTTGTTGCATTCATGAAAGTTTGCCTTTTTTTTAGTAACTGGGATTTGTTTAGTCCAAATTCTTTTCTTACATGATCTTAAAATTTGTATTTATCTCCAATCTGCATTTTAAGTCTGCATGGGTAGGGTTTTGAAGCACATTTAACTGACACTGAGCTATTAACCTTTCTTTTTTATTCAAAATATTACATTGCTTACCAAAGCCCAAACTGGGCATATTTATTTTTAGCAAGTATGTAAGTTTTTCGTGTATCTATAGATAGAATGTTTTCTATACTTTCTGATACTATTTAAAGTATTTTACAGAACTAAAATGTACACCCCATTCCTTAAAGACACTTACATATGTTCTTGCAATGAGTTGCCAAATAGGATCAGTAAAGACTCATATCAGAAGAACTTTCTACCCCTTTTTTTCCTGATGCTTGCATTTGAAAACAAGGAGTAGGTTCATCCCATATCAGTACAGATTCCTACATGTCTGTATATGAGCTAGACATCCTGCTATTCTTCATAGTTGATAGAGAGAAAGAGACATTTTTAGAACATGATTCATCTTATGCTGAAGTGCCCATGTAGTATAGGTTAAATGGGAATCACACCTTAAAAGCACCACTTTCTCCACTGAATAATAGGGAGCCTAGGGTAACTGGCTCACATGGGCACATAAACATTTGATTGGATGGATCTCACTCTGAAAGCTGCTTTTTCATTTCCCATGCTGAAAGTAACTTAATTCCCTTATAAATGATCATGTGTTTACACTTCTCCCGGGAAGACAGAGTCTAAAGTAGAAATCAGGAAACTTATTTTTGTGACATGTATTTCATAGGCTTTTTAAGTTAAAATGTGAAAACTTAATTTTAAAACTTTTTTTTTTTCTAAACAGAAGCTCTTAACATCACTGATTATTACTCCACCATAACACCAGGTAGGTTTCTTATATCGCCACTGATCTTTTATGCTCCTCAAAATATAAGTGTGTGTGAGTTCAGGAAGTCAGCTCCCAAATATTTTTAGTAGAATCTTTTTTATTGGTATTATGGTCTGTCATATTAGCAGTCTGCCTTACTTTGCATTGATCTCCAGTCTGGTAGAAGGTCTAATTGTGCAATGCTTGCCTAGATGGCCGCATATAGAAGAGTTTGGTTATTTTGTAAGTCAGAACAGCAGGTTACCACAAAGATGTAAGATACACAATCTCAGGGACCGTGTATACTTGGAAAAAAAAAAGATCCTCATGCTTTTTAGTAGATTGAAGCAGACTGAATCCAGTCATGATGTTCTCAGGGCAGGTCCAGTGTGTAGGAGTAGGCTGAATTTAATTTTTTTATTATCCATGTAGGAGCCTGGTAGACCAATTAGAATGTATTTGCACTGAATTAGTGCAAGTGGTAGAATAGCTGGCTTGGAGCCATACTGGCTAGTATAATTTGACTGTGTGAATGTGACCTGCAGGAAGTTTGCAGCTATGTTATCTGACGATCTTTGGGGGCTGGAAGTACTAGTGATTTTTGATCAGTCTTTTATCCTCCACACTGCTTATCTATTTTGTGCATTTTGGTGGCATGCAGAGATCCTAAGCAAGACTAGGTGGCACACAAATGGGTGCTCTGTAAAGAAAAAGAGGCTGATGTTACTCTCTACTTTTGTGTCACTCCTGGATTTTGTGTTAGGTTTTTATAAGTGGTGTTGTTCTTTATGTAGTTAATAATTTTGACTAATTCAGTTATTTATGAACTTTTTATTTCTTTAAAGATATTTTTTTTAAAAAAAGTGCTGATACAATTTTCATAACTGTTTCACTGACAACTGCCAACACAAAAGGGAAGGCAAATTTATTTAAATCTAAATTGCTGTCTGCAAAATATTTTTTCTCTAATAATTTCAATATTGCCACCGGCTTTTTTATGGTGATAAAATTGATGAAGCATCCAGCTATAACAGGCAAATGTTTGTACCACAGAAAAAGTAAACAAATTAAAAAATTCCTATCTCATTTGGTGCTAGCTAATGATAACAGCCAAGAAAATAGCATTTGTTTTTCTGTTAATGGAGGCCAATCTATCCACTTAATAAGGAAAGTTGTGCTGCCACATTGTTTTTATGAACAAGTGTAGAAGTTTTGTCTTGGATGCAAATATCTTTCCGGTCCTTTTTTTTGATTTTATACAACAGAGCCATCTGTCTACAGTACCCTTAATTTGGGAACAGGGTTATTTCTTTGCAGTGTAGGTAATATTAAAAATATGGGAGCAGCCAAAAGCTTGCTGTAACTAACTAAAGACATGTTCTACTAGATGAGATTAAATGTGTTTGCTATCATCATAGTTTGAATTCTCTCAGGTAGAACAGTTTTAGTTTCATGCTATCATAAGTAGCTGTAGTAGGATACAGATAATATCTGTATAAGGCCTAGAAGCAGATAATGTGCTACCTAGTGATTGAATACTGTGATATTTGAAGAGCTTCTTTATGATATGCTGATTTCTGTTTTATTTGGATTTAAAAAAAAAAAAAAGACCACTTGCATGTAGGTCTTCTGTTACAGAAAATTATTCAAAAGTAATTAATCAAAACCAGCATGTTTCACTCTGAATACTGTGTCTTGGAAAATGTCATGGTAAGTGCCCTAGAGAAGTGAAGCCTAGACAGTATGTGAAATATTTCTAAAAGAAAAAGACCTTTACATTTAAAACATTGACGTGATTGTAAATATGTATGTTTGTCAGTACTGGGTTTAAGTTCAACTTTTTTACTCACTAGATTTTTTTTTCCCCAAAAAAACTATAGCAGGAGAAACCATTTTATGCAACATAACACCCGTCTGTAATTTTTCAGGTTAGTGCTTTTCTTTTTCCTTTTTTTCATATAAAAAACTTGCCCAACTATTTTTCTATTCTGAGTAATGAGGCAACTTTTAGTTGCTGTGTAAAAGCTAGCTCTGTAATAAATTTTCTTGCAAATTTAGATTTTGTATAACTTCTAAAAAATTAATACAAAGTGTGGGGGGTTTTTTTTATTTAGTAGTAATGTTTAGTCTATTGTATTTTTGATCTTTGGTTTCTTATCAAAGGATACACGGTTGCAGATAGGAATTACAAGCGTGAAAAAACAAGAAACTAGTATGCTATGGTAGATGCTAATGTTTGCCATATTGACCCTAACTCTCTATCAGGAATAGAAGCTGAAATAGCGTTTAGGAGAATTATTGTAAAAGCCTGTGTATATTTTAAAAGTGTAATGTGACAGAACAGACAAACAAAGGAAAATGGAAAGGGCAGTGATGTTCCCTTTATGTGTATTAACAAAAGTGTAGTAAAAAAGATTTTGTTGATACATGTTGCTGCCTTCCAAAACACTTTGATAAACAGCTTCTGTGAGAAATACTTAAGAAAAAGAAGTCACTTCTACCAAGTAGCCATATGCTGGGTATTTTATAGATTAGAAAGAGGCAGAATAAGTATCTGCGCCCCCGCTATAAAGCTTCCCTACTGGTTGGCACAGTAACTGCTAGATGATTTGGGTGATGTCACGTATGCATTCCTGTATGGATCTTTCTCTATAGCCTGCACTGAATGTGTGGCTGCAGGAAGAAAAGTGTCGCAGAAGTTCCTTTTTGTCTCCAAAATGGGTCTACCAGCTCTCAAGGACTGTTGAATTATGGTATCCTGAAAGTTCTTTAATCCCCAAGGGAATAATTTTCAGAGTATCACTTTGCCTTTACCCACACATTTTATTCTCATTGGAGTTGTATTAATAGTAATGTGCAGTGCAGTTTTTCTGTTTTGGGAAAAAATAAGAAAAAAGAACTAGAAGGAATTTAGAGACAGTCAGCAAAAATAAATATACAGAAAATAATGAAGCTATTGGACTAGTTCATTTGTGGAAGTAGTAAGTTAAGAGATGGAAGAACAATTGCAAAAACAGTGAATGATCAGAAAAGCTAGTGTAAGTGTTCTTATTTCCCTTCTGTTGTAACACAAGACAATCAACTTTTAAATTCTCAAATAATTTTACATCATGTGGTTTAGCATTGATTTTCTTAACTTTTTTTCCTTTTGGTTTTAGTGTTCTATGTGGGCAAGGTAAAACTTCAGGCAAGTGAAGAAAGTAACACGTCACTAAATGTAGAAATAGTAAGTGTTCTGTCTCTTAAAACTTTATTGTAAGGAAGGTTGAAATGAGTTTCTTTGTCTACACTTAAAATACTGATACCCTAACATTCTTATTATGGTTTTTATAGTTTTATTTTATTTCAAATACAGTTTGCAGTACAAGTTAATATTTGCAATGGATGGATCTACTCTCTTCTCTCTTAAACAGCTGCTTTGCAGCTAAATTTTAGAATTCCAGCAAAGTAAACTTCCTACAGTAAGGGCCTGTATTCTCTATATAGCCACTGAAAGGAGGGGGAAGCCCTGGGAAGGCTGGAGAGAAGAACTGCCTAATTAAAAATCTACATTTAGGCATACAGGATCTTCCTTTGGAGATTAATTTAGGCACTTTACTTTAGAAGGCAAGCATCATTAGATGGCGACAGTGTGGGCATAAATTAAGTTGGATTACATCCTGGAAATAATTAATGCCGAGACTCTCATAAATAGGGTATCGTTCTATGCTTTTTGCCATGTGGTTAATCAGTTATTAATTTTGCAATAGACCTACGTGACACGAATGTGCACTTATACAACACAACAGAGGTTTAAGAGAATGATACCATGCAAAGCAAGAACCATATAGATTATTCAGTATCAAGATAGTACTATGAGGATGAGAATGTTTAGTTGTTATAGATGGAAAACTGAAGGGAGGAAAAAAAAAGACATTAGCTTGTAAAGAACCTTGTATATTTCTCCTACACATCCCTCTCTGCACTCAGTCTGAGATTTCACATGTCAATCTCTGCAAGCATGAGAGCAGTCAGCAAAATCACCACAGAGAGCTACTGCATGGGTGCACATGGAGCATTGAGTTTGGGCAGGGGTAGGCCCCTGGCAAAAGCCACTTCTGCATTGTGTTGCGTTTCAATGGTGATAATGCCTACTGAAACGGTCCTAGTGTATTAACATTATGCCTACAGCTATTAGGAAAACGGGTTTCCTGCCTCTTGAAACTCTTATTTCTTAGCAGAATATTTCTTAGGTAATGTCAATACCATATATGTTAGATGACATTTTCATCATGGTGCTCACTGCTTGCATGAAATGTAAAAATAACCAGTAATAGTGGCAACCAGAAGAACATAAGAATGCAGATCTATAAAGGGCCTTTAGATAAACCTTAGTGTATGCCCTGGCCCTAAGGCCAGATCATATATATTTAGATCATTCCTACCATATCTTTCACCTCAGTTCTTGACTTCCTACTCCCAGGATTCTACGTTGTCTGTTACTTATGTCTATTTTGGAGCTCGTCCCATTGCTGCACTTACAGTTAGAAAGTTTGTTCAGTGTCTGGTCTAAGCTGTGTTTGTTGCAAACTAAGCCAAATTCCTCTTTTTCCAACACGAGCTATGGTGAGGTCACTATCCTCTTGCCCGTATCTTTCACAAATCAAATCCTGTTATTCAGTAAGCCAATTCCTTCTAGAAATTGTGACAACAATGTCATGGTAAATATTTGTTGAAGTGTATTCATGAGGAAATTTGCTTCTTATCTTTGGAATTTCATACTGTTAAAATGTGTGAAATGAACATGTTTCTTTTAAGGCTAAAAATTACTGGTTTTACTTAGCCATGGAATCTTTGTTCCTAACAGATTAATAACATAACCACCAACAATCAAGTTACAAAATTAATTGCACTTCCAGCACCTACAGCACAAGAATTGAGGTAAGTAATTTTCAATAAGGATTGAAATCTTTATTATATTTGAAAAAGATGAAGTGAGACCTTCCATGTGGTTAGCAGGCTCTTCACTTTGCATTATTCCTGCACTTTATAAATGAAAAATTTCAGGAATTGTAAGTTACTGTTCTTTAACATAAAGTTCATATTGGTTAGAATAGTCCTAGTTTTGTTTTATGTACCACTGGAGTTTGTTTTAAGAAATGGTACACTTGCTGATTTCCTTTCAGGTCCTTTAGTTTCCTTGGGGCTCAACAAGGCCCGAAGGCCTTGTTGTTTATATGCTGGTGATGTTAATAGTAGTAGTAGTAGTAGTAGTAGTAGTAGTAGTAGTAGTAGTAGTAATAATACTAATACCTGAGGACACGAGCTGTGGATTGTTGAGAATGCCAGTCTGACTGCTGCTCTTCATGAATAAATGTTTTTTATAATTTCAGGGATTTGGTCTGTCTCTTAGGAAATTACTAAGAGAACTTTCATAGCTGCATGTTTTTTAATACGTATTCTCGGAGTCATATCTATATTTTTATTTTGGTGTAGTTTCTTCTTTCACAGTCTTTATAAGGAGAGGTTTGAATGAGTGAATATTTACTGCCATTCCCAAAACTTACCCTGAAAATCAAAAAGATGTAATTGTCCAACAGGTCTTGTTTGTAGAAGAAATCCATATTTCTTACTCATTCTATTTCTGTGGCTTTGAGTATAAATTTAGAATTCTGTTCCAAATGCTTGCTTGCCTAAAGGCAACATTAAGGTTTTATCTTTTGCTCTTTTTAAATAATTTTTAAAGAAGTGGATTGATGTTAAAATATGTGATGACAGAGGTTTAAACTTAGTTTGTGGAGTGACTAATAAAAGGCAACTTTTAAAAGCTTGAATCCTTTGAAAAGTGGTTTTACGATATTAGGATTCACAGGATTTTAAAAAATCACTGATCAACTGGAAAAAATTTTTTTTTTTCTCAGTAATTGGTTGTTCTTGTTGTAATTGTATCTAGAAACATAAGTAAAAATCCTCCATAATAGTAACTTTTAATTTTAAAGAATTTCAGAGTTCAACAAAACCTTGCAAGCAGTAAGTGAGGTAAGATTACTAATTGTTGTTACTGTTTGGAAACCTTTTTTCCAACTTATTTCTGACAATGTCATTATCTAAGTATCAGTCCTGTTTTCTCCTGACAAAACAATTTTTTTTCTATTTTCACTTGTCATTACAGTCTTCTGTTATGGAATGCAGTGCAGAAAACCAGAGGTTTGTTGTTAATTTTTTAAATGCTCATATATTTAAAAGCTCATAAATTGTCTTGTGATATATCAAGTATGAATGGCTATGTAATAGAAGAAAAAACAAACTTTCTAGGAAGTTAAGTTTGAGAAACAGGCTGGAGAAATACATGTAGACTGACAAAGAAATTCTGATCCCATTATTCTCCTAGCACTACTGATTTTTTTTTTAAGTTTTTTTTTTGAAACGAAACTGTATTGCTTTTCATTAATCTTCTGGTGAAGCACAGGCTTGCCTGCCTTATTTCTTCTGCGTCTTTTTATTAGCTGAGTCACATAGCAACTTAACTGGTAAGGCTATGGGATTTGGGACCACCAAACTTAGAGAGCTTGTGAATACAATGCAGTCTTTATGAGGGAATTGCTTCAGACATCCCAAGTTGCTGTTCTTCAGCTTGGGAAACCAGCCATCCTCAGGGCAGGGGAAGCCTGAGAAGGTAACCAGTTCATAGTTTGGAAGCCATGGAGTATCAGAATGGCAAGGCTGCTCCACAGAGGTGATCCTGGAAACCCTGAAATGTAGATAATGTCTGTCAATTTAATTGCTACTCACCACTAAATTGCTGGTCCTTTAAACCGATCAGCTTGGAAACACTATATTCTAAAACAAAATGTGGAACTTCATTTCCCCAAATACTTGAATCTGTGGTTTATCTTCCTGGGTTAGAATGAAAGATCAGTCCAAAACACTCAAATAGTAAAAGACAGAAAGTCAGATCACACCTTCATGTCATATACTGGCAGTAGTTAGGGTACTCTTTTCATTCTTGTTAGCTGGAAAGAAGCTTCACTTCATCTTTTATGTGTTGCCTTTTCATTCACCTGTGTGTGTGAGTTTGAATGTGAAGAATTCTTACTGTAGGTTTGCTAGTTTAGGCAGGGTTTCACATCATTGAACCATAATTGTCAATGTGTAGTTACGTGCTGAAGTGGGTCATTTAAGTTCTCTCTGAAGTTAAGAGAGAGAACACTGGCTTTCCCCAGGTGATGGAGATTTCATATACACTGACATAGCCACATAGGACACTTGCTAGTTCCTCTTTGGAGTTTCTTTACAGTAACAGTGGAGATTACGTTAGTATCTTCACAAAATTATCAACTCTTTAATGGCTAACATTAATTAGGGAGAACCCCATTTAAGAATCAACGGCGTCTGTAGAGAAAAGAGAAAATAAGCTGCCACAAACTGATGTATTACTCTTCTTTTTAGCCTGGCATAGTGTTTTATGTGCATTAAAAAAAGCCCCAAATCTGAAAAAGCCTAGGAAAAATGTGCTTTCACACTTAGCATTTGTGCTAATGTGCTTTCACTTAGCATTTGATGTTAGTTTCATGCGTTGTAAAGATGAGGCAGATCTGTTTCTTGAGTCTGAAGCTTTTTCTTCTCATTATAGTATACACTGCAATTTCATAATGAAGCTGACTGAGAGAGAGAATATAAGCAGTTTAACAGACAAAGCAGAAATAAGCCAACTTGGTAAGTTATGCTTTAAGCATGACCTCATCACAGTTACCCTTCCAGATTAAATTTCATATCTTTACAGGTGACCTCCAAGCAGCTAAAAGAAAAGATTGTTACTTACTTTTAGATAAAAATATTTTTTTGTTGAACAGTATAAATACATCAAAAATGCAGCCTTCTGATTTTTGGGTGGGGAGGGGGAAGATAGAAATATGTTTAAAAAAACTTTGGTATAAAATTGCTGACTACATTAATAAAGCAGACTTTGAAAGGATTAGGTGTAAAATTACTTGAGAACATAAATGTGTTACTGAAATGGCGATCTGAATTGAAAAGCTTATAAAGTAGCCAAGCTTTCTTAGTGATACTGTGATAGTAGGGAGTGGTGACTCATACCATTTGTCCCTTTGTTTCAAAAGATGTAGCTTTGCATTTTGGTTTGTTTACAATAACAAAAAGAGAAATCTGTACTTGTCAGGCATTGAGCAAAAATCTGGGGGTATTGCAATATTCTGGCTGGTCAAGATCTGTTTTGCAAATGTCATTTCAGAAAAAAAACTCAAAATCAATTATGCAATATGCACTATTGTTTAAAAAAACATAAAACACATTTATTTGAATATCCTACTTAACAGTATTAGCAATTTTTATGCTTCAGAATAAATTACGTTAATGCTTCTTTGTCATCTCAGAACAGTGCTGCTGTTCATCACTGAAGTATTGTTCTTTGACTGCGGAAGAATTACAAATGTAGTAAGTATAAATACAAAATTTGACTTGCTTATTTCCTAAATTTCCTAATGCATGAATAGAGTCAACTTCCATGTTGCAGTGTAATAGCTAGGAAGGACTCCATAAGAACAACCTGACGGGCATTTTCCTATATAGCTCCCTCCCCATTCCTCCCTCTTCCCCTCGCCTCCCTTCTCTTCCCTTTCTTCCCCCCCCCCCCCCCCCTCCCCTTCCCTTTTTCCCCCCCCCCCCCCCCTTTTTTTTTTCCCCCTGATGCAGGTAGCTTTTGTGTTCAGCATCAGGTCACCTCCAGAATAGGCAGCAAAGGCAGCAGTAGCATTATGGACTTGCTAGTTAACAACTACAGCAAAATAGAATGTAAGAACCCTCAAAATGTTATGAAATTCATATTTGTTACTAGAGCGTGAAACATCCAATCTGATTGATTTTAAAATATATATTGTTAGTAGTATGTCCATCTCTTTCATATATATTCCTCTATTATAACTCATTTTCTTTAAAATATAAACAATGTGAAATTTAACATGCATTTCTGTGCCTTTTTTTTTTTTTTACAGTACTATACAAGTGCCACCTCATTCTATATGGGTTCCTTTCCCTCATTCTCCTTCTCTCCCTAAAAAGACTTCCCCCAAATCTAATACTTTTATTTCCCCCACTATGCTTTCTACCAAACAAAGCCCCACAGTTAGACCACTGATCCCACCATTCACAGAAATTTCTTTTTCTGGAACTCTCTCCACATCTCCCACTACAAATCCTCTCTCTGAAACTTCTGCCACATCTACTACTGAAACTTCTGTGTCTTCCACCAGTGTTACCACTACACTTTCCTCTTCTGAGTCTCTTGCTCAGCCTACCATGACAACTTTTCCTTCCATAGCTTCTAATAAATCTGTCACTGCTTCCATACCTGCAACAAAATCTGTCACTAATGCTGCTTTCTCAATTAAATCTGATGCTGCATATCTTAGCAAGCCTATTACAATAATTTCTCCTTCTATAGGTTTCACTAAACATTCTTCAGTTTCCTCTTCTGAGCTTTCCCCCAAACCTCCAGTAGCAATTTCCCCCTTTGAGACTACCACCAAATCTGTTGCACAAATTCGTCCTGCTACAGATTTGACCCAACCTATTTCTGGTAACAAAAATGTTACTACAGCACCTATTCTTTCCCTTACTCCTTTCACAATAACTTTGACCCCTACTGTTAGTCCTGTCAACCATTCTGTCTCAGCTTCTCATCCTCATTCTACTGCTGATGGCCATGGTAGCCTGCCTAATGGGAGCACAGGTAAATATGACAAGTAAAATGATTTTTTTTTTTTTAATTTGAATGCCATATACTGAATTTGCTTTTAAACTTTATTAAACAAGATTATATATCTGAGCTGTGACCTTCCAATTACTGTGAAAAGCCTGAGACAACTCTCACGAGGCGTATACTTATTTTAAAATACATTCTGATGCCTTTGGCCATGATGAGTGATACCTCACCCTACAAATTGGTTGGTAACTGTGATAGATAGGTACTGTGCTAAGTTCCCAACAGGTACCTTTGGCAGAAAAAAATTAAGTCACAGAGCCAGGTAGCTATTTTTTTTACTAAGCTAGTATTTAAAATATTGCAAATCAATGTTGGATTTTCTTTAAAATATTGATACTGATTGGGAATATTCTTAGTGGCTGTGTATTTTCCTATGAAGATTGCACGCATCTTCACAAGCTTCTTTTCAAATTGCTGATCTTACCTTGATTTTATTCTACTTTTAGCCATCCAGTGGCTAAAAATCCAAAATAATAGATTATTTAACATCACTAATGGTCTGATGTGAGGAATTTTGTAATCAATAAAAAGCGGAATTAATGCTGCCCATTTGAAACCTTGCTTTATGTTTTCATAAGATTTAAAGTATTGCTATCTGCAAAGTAGCAGAGGGAGAAAAAGGGATTCTGTCTCACATAACATGTTGAGAGACCTTACAAGTTGTGATAAGGTTTGTTGGTCAAGAGAACCGCTTAATTTTTCTGCTTCTCAAAGCTTACTTCATTTATTGAACACAATGTTTAAATAAATGCACAACTTTTCTTTTGTCACAGGAAAGATACTATCAGCTACCACATACACAACTTCTGTATATACCACCATTAATATCACCACAGCTGAGCAAATCGTGTCCAAAATAGAAAATGATTTAGCAGCTGGAAAAGTAGAGCCAAAAGATGTAGAAAGGATGGTTAATGAGGTTAGCAAAGTCTTGACTGCTTCTCAACCATTACCACCCCGAATTTCTAACAGGTAGGTCATTCTGGCAATAGATGAAAGGTGCGTTGTATTGACTGTCTTGATAAATTGGCTTCAGCAAGTTTCATTTTTTCATAATCATAATCCAAAAGAATATTTCTGGTTCTTTAATGTACTTATACAAAACAGAAGGAGTATTATTCTAGTGTTACCAGCTCTACTATAATATAATGCCATGGAAAACAGTGTATTTTTCTGTGTTGACGCAACAACAAGTAAGCAGAGTCAGCTGTATTTTACACTTCGCTTGGATTGCAGCTCCATAACCACAACTTGCCTGAGAATTTTGGGTGTATGCGCTTGGTAATGCTAAGTATCTCTTTTTCTTAACAGAATTATAAAACTGGTGGATTATATTGGCTTAAAACTGAACTTTTCAGCAACGTCTGCTGATTTTGCTTCCCCTTCCTTGGCTCTGGCAGTTGTCAAAACCAATAGCATCCGCTCCAACCAAATGTCTTTTGCTGTCCAGGACTCAGCTGATCTCCAGGTTAAACACTGATAATTCTAAATACTTAGAAATTCTCAAACATTTATTTTTAAGTATTTGTGTTTTTATTTTTATATATAACATGAGTTTGTTCTGTGTTTATGTCACAATTTCAGGATCTTTTGTTCATGTTAGTTTCAGAGAAAAAATACTTTGTTTTTGAAGCCCTCCATAGTTCTTCCTTTCATTTTCTATTATGGTGTAAATAAGCAACAGACTTAGCAGAAACTGGCATTTGACTAAGAAGCTGTTAGAGGGGGTACAGCCAGAACACCGGCATGGACAGAGTACTTGGCGGATAACTTTGCCTCAAAACCCCTGAATCATGAGTCACTTAATCATCCACCCTGACAGTGCTGAAATTTGTCAAGGAGTGTTGCCAGGTGGCTTCGTCTGTTAGAATGCTATTAATTGCAGAGGGTTCCAGGAAAGAACTATTATGTTGCTTGGATAATGACAGTCATACATTTGTCACTCACGACTAGTTGGTCTCGCCAAGAAAGAAGTGCTTAGAAAGTTTGGATCTGCTTTGTCTCACTCAAAACCTCCCTCTTGGTTGAGGAAATAATAATTTGGACAATAGCAGCCATGATGGCTTAAGCAAGGAGAGATGGAAAGTTCTGGACAAATTTTGGCACATTCCATCCTCTCAGAGAAGGAAATAGCTTAATCTAGCATGAGCCATAAGTAATACTGGAACTGTTCTGTGATACTGAAAATGATATGAAGTGTTAACATTTGAATTCTTTTCTATTTTCTTTGCAATATGTGGTGCATGAATGTGAGGTGACTAGGAGGTGGTAGTGCTGAAAAACAGATACTTGCTAAGTAATGATTTTCTGGAAATCTCATGGCACTGGCAATGAAATGCAGAGAATTTTCAGCAAGTATCATCTAGTCCAAATCAGAGCAACAGGAATGCTTTTGTGGAGTTGATTCGGGATTTCTTTGGTGGCTGTCTAAACCAGTGATCTCCAAAGTGGGGTGTGAGTACCCCAGGGTGTATACGTGACAGTCCGTTGGGGTGCAAGAAGAAAATACTTTTTCTATGATTAATAAATAAAAAATATATTTTTTTAAAAATAATGTTTAAACTTTATCTCATCCTTTTAAAATTTCTGTTTTTGTGTATGTTTTATAGTGTGCATAATATATTAGTACAGTAGTATATGCATATAACTTATAAATAGATATATTTTGGGGTGCATGCTCAAAAAATTTTTAGGGGGTGCACAATCAGAAAAGTTTGGAGACCACTGGTCTAAACAGAAGAGTTAAAACCATATTGTTAGGGCACTGTGGAGAGCTCACACTGTTATTCCTATTACAACCATTCTTTGAATACACAGGTAATTTCTTTCTTCAGTTCTGCTGATGTTTCACATCTCTCGGGAACTCTGAGATGATGATATTTGTATGTAAAGTGACTGATGTGTGACAAGAAAATGTTAGAGATTCTGTACTAAATAAAGCTCTCTGTCCTGTAAGTACAGCACAGAAAACTGGGTGAAAGTTCAGATCTTTTTTTTATAATGTTAGATCACTAAGCTCTTGAGATATCTGAATTGTAGCTTACCCGGTTTATTTTTGTCATTTTTGCCAGATGATCATAAAGTTAGGGTTTATGTTCTTACGTTCTGCTTAACCTACTGTACTTCAAAACCTATTGACAAGTAATGGCTATTTACAGTTTTTCTGAATTCTGACATACTTCACATAGGGTATAAAAATTCTTTGCCTTTGCAGGCTTCCATGCTGTGAAATGTTAATCTCCCTACACAGTTACATAGACCTACCCAGGTTGTTGCTCTTCACCCTTTTCAAATCAGTATTATCCACCACAGTGATGTGTTCTGTCCTTGTAAGCAAATGGGTAAAGCCAGAGTATTTTCAATGGTAGGCAGACCTGAAATGAGTTGCATCCTTTTCAGGCCTGCAGATGCTATTTATTCATTGGAGCAGGAGAGGAATGAGAGAGCAGCAGTGAGTTCCTGACAGTGATTACGCAGATATGTATTTCAAAGTTCTAAACTGAAAATAAGTCATAATTTAATTTTCTTTAGTGACTGAAATGAAGCATAATCCTTGCATTTATTTTTCAGATCTCTCTAGGCATTAATGCAATCAATGATTTAAATAATCTTGGATCAATTACACTTCCTTCATCATTGCTGACAAATTTACCCCCTGAAGAGTTGGACTTGGCTTCTAGAATTATATTCAACTTCTTTAAAAAGACCACTGTGTTCCAGGTATCTTTTTGATCTTCTGCTTATAAGGGCTTTAAACTCAAGCCTAGAGCAAAATAAAATATGAATGGACTTTTTTCCCACAAAACACATTTCAGAACTTCCCGATTTAAAAAGTAGTTGTTTTTGTCCAGTGCTCACTCAGCATAATAACTGAGCCTGTGGGTGCTGTATTCTACTATTGTTTTCTTTAAGATTTTAAAATCTGGTTATTTTTTGTCATTCCAGGATCTGTCCTTGAAGAATGCATCTTTAATCAGCAATGTTATATCATCAAGTGTTGCTAACCTCACAATTAGCAACTTAAAGGCAAATGTTATTGTCACCTTACAGAATATCAAACCTAATCAGGTATGATTTACATTTTGGCAGACTTAAAGTATGATTTTGTTGCCTCCGTTGGAGCTTCTGTAGAAGAAATAACGTGCTAAGAATTCAGATCAGTTGGTTCTGCTTTACTAGTGTGGACATTTCATCTCCATCTGGACTTTAAAAATCACTCATCTTTGCTTATTTATCAGTGGTATAAATTTTTGTTCTCAAATGGTTTCAGGTAATTTTGCTCTATCACTTAACCATCCAGTTTTTATCTTTTCTACCTACCCTTCTGTTTTATTCTTCAAATAAAAACTCTTGGATGAAAGCCTGACAGTGGGGGTTTCTACGGAGATGCTGCAATCATGACATTTGTAGGTGCTGCATGGCCAGAAAGCAATAAAAGTCTTTTTTCTTAGGGGGAATGTTGTTTCTTAAACTGGAACACGGGATTGTGTAATCTGGAAGTATTAGGGCTCATATACAGCATCTCTTTCCTAAATGGGGATCAAGGATTAAAATCTTCTATCCCATATCTTAAAAGAGTTTAAAATACTGAAATATTATAAACTGAAAAATGTAGGGATTCCACTAATGTACCTGAAGCTTTTTTGTAGAGCTGGCTTAGTGTAGTCTTTACTTGTATTGATATAATACTGAGTTTTGAGATATAACTGTAGAAGTATTAGTATTCATAGCAGTATAGCGTATTACTGCTACTATTTTTAGGATTTTCACGTGTGTGGTAAATCTATATGTAAACCTTTAACATCATAGTAATATAAAGTGATCAAATGTTTGCAAACGAAAAAGAGTTTTTCCTTTTCTGTATGGTCATTTTCTTGATACTTACAAAATCAGGAAGGATGAGAAATCCCAAGAATTTGTATAGTGTGGGAAGACAATGAAACAGCATTCTTAATGTTCTACCAGGAACAGAATCTTAGCATAAGCATGAGAGCTAGCTCCTGTATGGTGACTTCAGATTTGTTCAGCATATTTTCACATGCATATTGCAATGTTAATCCATTCTATGCACCTAAATTCATTTTGTGTTCATGTAAAACAGGTATATTTGCTGTATACAGTATTTATTCTTGCCTGCATTTTGTAGAAAATTCCTAAGTTACTTGATCATAAACTCACAGTGTACTAAAATAGCTTTTTTTTTTTTTACCTCCCAAACAGGATAATTCAACAGTTAGATGTGTTTTTTGGGACTTCAATAAAAATGGTAAGTACTTGATACCACCCAAGATAACATGGTGTTTTAGCTATGTTAACTCACGTTAATATAAATAAAGGCTTTTATGAATAACAGAGCTGTTTTCTTTAACAGGTGGACATGGAGGCTGGTCATATGAGGGTTGCATAGTTAAAGAAAGTAGAGTAAATGAAACCGTCTGTTCATGCAACCACCTCACAAGCTTTGCGGTTTTGATGGTAATTATTTAAAAAATTATGCAATCTTACCCTAATTCAAGAAAACATTTAAGCATGTGTTATCTTAAGCAAATGAGGATTCAGTAAGCACATACCACTTATGAAATACTACTCAGGTTCTATTCACTTCAGTGTTAGTACATATAGTCATAAAATTAGTCACGTGCTTAAGCTGCTTGTTGAATGGGGGCCCATGAGTACCACTGAAGTAAAAAATTCCTTAAGTGCTTATTAAACTGCAGCTTTTACATTTAGGCAGTTGTTTATATTGTAGGAAATAAAAATTAGGATAAATCAAATTTAAAACAGGTTTTTAATCAAATGGGATTTCACAATTAGAATCATAGACTCATAGATATCTCAAGTTGGAAGGGACCCATGAGGATCATTGAGTCCAACTCCCTGCTCCTCGCAGGACTAGATTGGCTTTTCTGTTTTTCAGTTAACCTTTTATAAGATCCATGATGAAAAGAATGGTTTCCTTTTTTTTTGTTTTAATTGCAGAGGGAAAGGTGCATTTTGGGGGTTTTTTGATTTTTTTCCATTTAATAAACATGTTCTCTGAAATTAGCTTCTGTTTCCATTTTAGAACTTGTATGGAAATACTCCTTTGAATCCCACACAAGAATTGGTACTGACTTTTATATCCTATATTGGCTGTGGCCTCTCTGCAATTTTTCTTTCTATTACTCTTGTGACCTACATAGCCTTTGAGTAAGTACCTGTTCAACTAGGCTCCCATTATTCTTCAATTATAATTGCTTGTAGTCTTCACTGCGAAGTCCTTTCCAATAGTTATGGATTCTGTCTCCGTTAATAATGCACAAATTTGTCCAGTTTACCAGGAAGGTGTTGATTCAGTCTTCAGGAATGTTAATCTTGCGGACAAGTGAATTAATCATGAGGCTCTATGCAGTAAGAAGTGAAGAAGTAGCACTCTTAAATATTTTATAACGGATTATCATAATAGAAGTGTGAAGGAATGTGTTTAAGATACAACATATATAGGGCAGTGCAGAATGATAGCATTTTTGAATGCATTTGTATTCTTTGTTGGTTGTCAAAAGATTTTCTTCCGTTTGAGCCTTAACTCTTGAATCATCCATTCTATGTTTTGGAAATCATCCTCGAACTTATTTGGCACACATTTATTCTCTCATTATCCTGTCATCAAGGACTTACTTGTCTCTATCAAGGTTTTAGAAGCCCAGTCAAAAGCCTAATCTAACTTAGCAATAAAGAACAGGCACATTTTGGTTTTTGGAAGCACTGTAACAAGGAGAAGTCCAACATACAATGTAAAAAAAAAATCATGGTACTGAACTCTAAGAAACAAAGTTATTGTTTGCATTTATGTAACCTTATTATAACAAACTTTATTCATACAGACCGTTAATTTGGAAGTCTTTTGTAAATTACACTCTCCATGTATAAATGCAATATATGAAGCATCATATACGAATGAAAATATATATATTTTTTTCTTGGCATTTGTGCACTAAGGACTACAAGAGAGGAAGTAAGCCAGGGATCCATGGACAACTGATGTCATCTCACTAATTTGCTTTTTTAGGAAAATCCGGAGAGACTACCCCTCCAAAATCCTTATTCAGCTGTGTGCTGCATTACTTCTACTCAACTTAGTTTTCCTCCTTGACTCATGGATCGCACTGTATGATACACGAGGCCTATGCATTGCAGTTGCAGTATTTCTTCACTATTTCCTCTTGGTTTCCTTCACCTGGATGGGCCTAGAAGCTTTCCACATGTATCTGGCCCTTGTGAAAGTCTTTAATACCTATGTACGGAAATACATTCTTAAATTTTGCGTTGTTGGTTGGGGTATGTATTTTTTATTGTAGAGTTTTTTTTCCTTTCGGATGCTAAATAGATAAATCCTCTCATCAAGTATTTCAGTGAATGTGACGCAGTTCAGAGATTAAAATGAAGGAGTCATTAAATGTTATGACCTTGCAGTGACCAGGTATACATTTATCAGTAAACCTGATCCTAGGTATTCCACCTTTCTGAGGTAGGGAACTCCCCCCTAACTGCAGAACTGAGGCTGCTGCAATGCAAATTGATAATGAATTTTCCTTGTGCAAGTACAATAGAACCAATTTTGAATACTTCCATTTCCATTTACCAGACGGATGGCGTCAGTTCTGTTTTGAAAATAAATGCCAATAAATATATATATTCCATTTCTGGGATAGTACTGTTGCTAACAAAAAGCAGCAAAACAGATCTAACTGGTTAAAGGGTGAAGAGATTCTGGACCCGATTATCCTCTCTGGCCACTTGAGTAAACATGAGTGAAGGCACTAAAATCAATAGAATTGTTTACTTAGATGTAAGAAAGAAAATCGGGTATCCTGTATTTGATGTTTTAAATCAGTTTGATGAGTGATGGCATTTGTTGCCTTATTCAGAAAGGTTTGGAGCTAGTGGTGGAGAATAACTCTTGTTTCTTTGCAAGTTATGCTCCTGAGCAGTTTGAATGCTCCAGTTTTTAGTTTCTTTCAGACAGCTAGTAGTCAACAGAATTCAACAGACAAATTTCAGAAACAGGTTGTAGATTTCAAAGAAAAATATAATAATTTCAAGTCATCATAATACTGCCTTTGTCGTGATTTTCACTTATGTGTTTGCTCGTAATCTTTTAGGGTTACCAGCAGTAGTTGTGTCCATTGTGTTGGCAGTATCGCCTGATAATTATGGACTTATAACCACTGGAAAGGTTTCAATAAACAGACCTGATGAATTGTGAGTTAATGGGAGGCGCTTTTTTGGAGGTGGGTGGGAGGGGGGTCCTATGAAATTGGTTTTCTTTAAAGTAAAGGTGGGGAAGGGAAGGAAGCAATGGGAGAGTTTTGAAATGGTACAGCTCTACAGTATGTCATGTGTTTTGTGGTTATTGCCTATATGAAAGCTCTTACCCTTTGGCCAAAAAAGTACTTTTTACTAAAGAGGCAAAAATGGTTTGCATGTGCAACAAACTACACCTTTAACTCGTGTTTATTTTACTTAATTTCTGTTTCTGATAGTGGTTGACAGACTGTTCTTGTGTTCTAGCTGCTGGATTAAAAACAGAATTGTCTTTTATATTACTGCTGTGGGATACTTTTGCCTGATATTCCTGATCAATATCAGCATGTTCATTGTTGTGCTGATCCAGCTCTGTCGTATCAAAAAGAAAAAACAACTTGGTGCTCAAAGAAAAACCAGTATTCAAGACCTTAGGAGTGTTGCTGGCCTCACATTCTTGTTGGGAATTACCTGGGGATTTGCTTTCTTCACAGTAAATGAGGTATTTACTTACCTCTTTACCATTTTCAACACTTTGCAAGGTAAGTTTTTCCTCCATGTGACAGCCCATTGCGTACAATATAATGAATGAAACGTTTGGAAATGGCATTTTCTTGATTCAGCAATAAATATGTAATTTTGATACGTGCTTTAACATGTTAATTAAATTACAGATGATACTGCTTTACTGTAATCTTAAGTTACAGTTACATTACAGTAATGTACAGGAAAGCTATTTATTTGTATAGTATATTTATCTCTACAAATACTATAATTTTAAAAATGTATGCAAACTAGACACCACTGGAAGTGACTGTATTTCTCTAGTTAACAGACCAATTGTAAATACCCAGTTACTGTAAGCATTGAAATAATAACGCAATTAATGTAGTGAAAACTATAATTTCTCCACTTACCCCTAAGGCTTCGGGGTGAGGTGTGACATTCAACAAAGGCCATTGAGACAGGCAAGGCTGCAACATCTAAAAGTTAGTGGTCTAACTCTTAAGCATGGCCTTTAGTACTTGAGAACATATAGGAAGTAGATACGAAGGCATGCAGCTTTGCAAAGGCCAGGATGCTACTGGACATATCCAAAAGCAGAGTTTCAGAGGCTGCAAAAGATTTCATATAAATATGAGGTACCATAGGTGCCTACAGTTACCTAAGTATACCTGAATTGCCCTACCGAAGTTTGGATCCAAACTTCTGCTTAAATGGTACTTTAGATGATTCTGGATGATTTCCCAGAGAGACTAAAGCAATGAAAATTGCAGTTCAGTGTATATACCCCTCCCCTATTTGCTATGTTGATTTTTTAGTACCTTACTCTTTGGTATCTTGAGGACTTGAACCCTCAAGGTCTTGCATGGGATTGTGTTGAACTAATACAAGCCTAGATTCTGTGTGGTCAGAGTAATCTGTTATGTGAAAGTAAGTTCCCCTTTTACCCAGTTTTAAGTTAGGTGCTGGTCAAATTTTGATATTAGAAGTAATAATGGTGCATAAATTGTATAGACTTTAAGCTTATGCCAGTGTTTCAAAGCTGTATTTGAAAATGGTATAGAACCATCTGTGTAGAGCAACACTTACATTCAAAAAGTCATCCTAAAACCCAAAGTTAAGAAAGATACTTAAGCAAAGAAAGATGCGACTAATCTGTTCTAGTGGGATTTTACATGCTTAACTGGCCTTAAAAGCAGTGTAAACATAACATACATGCGTGTCTGCACCAGTCTGATCATTAGGTTTTCCTTCATGTTATTTTCTATTCATTGTAAACCTAACATCTGTTCTCAGGGGCACATTGCAGCGGGAAAATTGTGCAAAGACTGAGTGCCACTCTTCCTTAAAGGGGGATGATGACGATGGACTTTTAAGTAGGGAAAGTTAGGTCCCACCCTGTGTCAGTTAGAAGTAAATGAGAAGCAATGAGTCTGTAATGTGGCACTGGCAAGAGACAGGGATGAGCCCCATCCCTTCTAGAAAATATTTGGCTTTGAGTTTGTGGTAAAAGGGGTACCATTTATTATTATTTTAGATATGAGTTATTTTCTTTGTATGAATGCTCAAAATTTTGTAGCGTTACTGGTTCTGTTACAGTTGCTGGTAACAGGTTAGCTGCTAATAAAAGATGGGACAGTGTCACACCACGTGCTAACAGCTGCATAGCCCGACAGTGTTGTATCATACCCTCTGTTTGACATTACTTTGAATGCTTTTCCAAAAGTGTTAACTAAATTTCAGGATCCACAGAATTTTTTACTTCTTATTTTATAGAAGGAAACGTTATGCACTTTGTGGATTTGGTTATATTTGTTGTTCTTGCATTTGTGTGTATGATTCCTCTCATCTATGTAAGGGAAAAGTACTCTTCAGTGTTCAGAGTTGTAAACTTTTTCACCAAAGAAAGGTGTCATTACTTTTGATGAGAAATTTAAAAGAAATGAAAGGAAACCAAAACATTGTTCATTAAGAAGTAGTAAAAGTCAGTTTTGCAACATTCTCTAACATTGTTGCTTTGCAGGGTTCTTCATTTTTATTTTCTATTGTGTAACAAAGGAGAATGTCCGTAAACAGTGGAGAAGATATCTCTGTTGTGGGAAATTCAGGCTAGCTGAAAACTCTGGTAAATATGATTTTTTTTTTTTTTTTATTCTAATACTCTGTGTTGAGTTCCTAGTATTTTCTAATACTTCTAAAAAAAATTCCATAAATTATGTTGCTGCAGTTGCAGGTCTAATTTGTTATCCAAGGTATAATAAACCTCCAAAATTATACTCTCTAAAGGTGGTAGTTGTTGCAGTTCTTACATGCTGTTGCATTAAGCTGTTAACCGCAGTTGATCTCTTCCACTGCAGTATACAGGCATGTCTTTGCAGAAGACTTTAGATCATAGTTAGAAACTGTAAGATTTGTTCCAGCTTCTGAGTCAACTGTAGTTTTACCAGTGAATTCCACAAAAAGGTGAAGCATAATTTAAATTAAAAAAAGCTATAAATGATTTTATGTTATTTTGTTATTCAGTAGTTGACTTCTTATAAAGCTATATACTTTTTATACACTTTAACTTAGAGGATCAACTGTACTTGAGTTATTTTTTTGATCTGGTCTGCAGTCATAAAACTATGACAGTTGGCTGCTTGTATTAAAACAGGGCCAAGAGAAAAAGGAACTAGATTTAAATAATTTTAAACATCAAGAATCATGAGATTCTCAGGAGAATATCATTCTGTCTAGAATACTGTGAGGAAAGTGGGTAGAGCCTTGTTTTTACTTTAATTCAGTTGCATTATTAACTATGTTTTTATATTTTGCTTGTATGAGTTGTGCTATTTTCTGTAACATGTATCTATTGTAGACTGGAGTAGAACTGCTACTAACGGTTTAAAGAAGCAGACTGTAAATCAAGGAGTATCCAGTTCTTCCAATTCCTTACAATCAAACAGTAACTCCACTAACTCTACAACACTGCTAATGAATAATGATTACTCAGTGCATGCGAATGGAAATGGTATGTATAATGCAAAATAATATTTCTCAAGCTATTTTTTTTTCTGGTCTTAAACCAGAAGTGCTATGCTCTTTCATGCTTATGTAAAATGAAGTGCTGACAAAATATTATTCATAAGTAGAGGGTCAGAATATTTCAGGATGTCCTTACAAATGTTTTAGGGAACTATAGACAAAGTTTTAAAATACCCATTTCTCCTACTCGGGAACTCTTGATTTATATATCGAATAGTAGGTAACATTTGTTATTGGAGCAATTACTTACCAGAAGCTGCTGTTAACACTTTTCTTGTCACCTGAATACATGACAATAAACTTCAAGCATGTTTTAAAACAGTTCATATTTTAAAAATTACTAAAACAAACATTGCCTGAAGAAGAAAGAAATATAGGATAATAATATAGCTTGAAAGTAGGAAAGAAATCATGTAGGAAGTAATACGAGGAAGAACATTCATAGAATGCTCAGATGGAAGCTGCTTATGAGAGGAGAAGTAAGAGGAAATGGCATTTGGACATGCCCTGAACAGCTTTGCAGATTGAGCTTGTAAAATTAGTTCCTTCTTTTTTTGTCATTCCTTTATAAAACCTCTGTGTTTGGATACCACACAATGCAATAATTAACATACTTTTATCTAACAGGTCAGTTGAGAACCAGAATCCAGTAACTGTCACTGTCATCAAATACAAAGCAAGGCAATATTTTTAGGTAGAAGTAATACCTTTCAAAGAGGAATTTTCAGGCACAAAAGCCTGCATGTCTTGTAGGATTTTTTTTCCAGCTACGTTAGTTACTCTGATGAAAGATGCCACCTCTCCCTGCAACATTTGACATGCTTATACGCAGCTACAAAAGCATTTTGGCTACTTTTCTCAACAGAAAGAAAGATAGCAGAAATGTTTTATTGAACTTGTTTGTTGTAGCAACTGAGTGAATGGTCCTGTTGTGGCTTTCCAGAAAAAGTTGTTGTTGATTTGGGTAGTATTTTAGAATGAGATGCAAAATTGATGGTCTAAGACATTGAGCGATGCCAATTCTGTGTGATGTGCTCCAGTTCTGT
This sequence comes from Aptenodytes forsteri, assembly GCF_000699145.1. Taxonomy (NCBI): domain Eukaryota; kingdom Metazoa; phylum Chordata; class Aves; order Sphenisciformes; family Spheniscidae; genus Aptenodytes; species Aptenodytes forsteri. Next base: position 1,984,376 of record NW_008795041.1, on the reverse strand, counting down.
CCTAGCTTATTCACATAATTAGATCTTTCCAGTGTGAGAGTCTGTATGTCCTGTGCCAACAGCTTCTCAGACAAAGCAGCTGAAAGAACTTTTACAGAACTTCGTTCCTATACGCTTATGAACATGGATGTCTCAGATGACCTACCTCATCTCCTCTTTTATTTTATTCTATGTTTTGAATGCTGTGAACCCTGTACCACATCCTCCATTCATATCAAAAGGGTTGTATGATACCTTCCCTGCATAGTTTGTTTGACTAAATAATTCTTCTGGGTCTTTAGGACTTCCACAAGAAGAGGCTAAACTTATGCTTGGATAGAGTTGGTCCTCCCAGCAAAGCTCTTTGAGGCAATTCCTTACACTTAATCTTCCCAACATGGGGTAGCTGTATCTCAGAAGAGCTGGGCAAATACCTCCAAAAAGTAGTTGACTGGTGTTAGGAACATGGAACCTTCTCATTTGCTGTACCTGATTTCCCTGCTCTCACAGCTAGAACTTCAAAATAACATTGCAATACTTCATTTTAAAAAGTGAGCTCCAAAAAGAAAACACTCTAGAAATTAAGACTTATGTCATAAATGTACTGAGCTGTAAATACTTAATGGTTTTGGCTTCACTACTTCCACTGAAGTGCTATTCCAGATGCAGGATTGAATGACTTGCCACGGTAAGTTTGAAGTGTCTATACAGCCTCTGGCTTTGCTTGCCTACTGGACTGTGTAACTTCATCTTTTCATGGCATGCTAGTATTTCCTTGGTTTTGGTTTATCTCTTACAGGTTTGCATGTTTGGGAAACTACCATTAGGTATCACATGGTGGCTGAACCTGCAGATTTCCTCACTGAGGAACAGAAACCACCTTTCTGAATTTGTTCACAGAACAGCCTTATTTTCTTCTCAGATTTTGCCCTAACGTTAGGGCACAGCTGTTTTGAACACTCCCTCTAAAATAAAACAGTTGTAGTCAGGCAGGGGGTTAAACAACTATATATGTACAATTACAGTGTCGGCAAGTACAGTTATTTTCTGTCATTTCAGTCTTTATCTGATTTGACTTCATTAACAAAGCTCTTCTGCTCATCTTACCCTGTTTACATTTGTGCCTGTTTTAGTGCTTGATGGCCTTTTAAATCAATAATTAAATATTAGACTTTATATCTAAGAGGCTTTGCGTAATCTGTTGGGCCATTGCTTCCGTTTTGTGGGTCCAGTGGCAGCTCAGTAGTTTGGCATGGAATTTGTAATCTTTTTTTGACGGCCATCACCACAAACCCACTCCCTTAAACTCCCATCCTGAGATGTTTAAGTTCTGCATTACATTTTCAAACTGGTAGTAAGCTTTATCAGCTAGAAATACATGTTCACGTCTTCCTTAAAAAATGCCATCTCTCATTCCAAAGAAAAGTTTGCCAATGAGACTTTGATATACTGACATCTGCTTGAATCAGTAGGATAACTGCTGAAAGTAATGCAGTCTGCCTAAAGTGAAGGATTAGTTCTAGAGGAAGTGTTTGGGTAGACTGATACTAAGCCTGTGTGCTTGGGGGCCCTGGCCCAAGCAGAATAGAGAAGAGCAGTCCAGCCCAGTCACTCAAGCAGCAGAAGTGCAGGGGAGGGATGTCACCAAATACTTCTCCCTCTGGTGACCCCAACAAGAATTAGTTGGAGAGCATCCTGTAATGTTGCCCTGCCCCTTCTGGAAGGGTTCAGAAGCTTGAGGTAGTGAGAGAGTGAAAGGGGAGGACAGAGCCAAAGCAGGATTCTGCTCCAGGATATTTGAGGTATTTGATGGACTGAATCCAGGTGTACTAGAGAGGATCAGATTTTGATCCCTGTAAGAGAGTCATCTTTCACTGCCTAGAGGTTTCTCACCAGTGTTTTTCCTCCTCCTAAAACCATAAACCACAAGCAGTTTCTACCTTCACTGTTGTGTCTTTTCAGTAGATCTACTGAAATCTACTAAATCATGATGATGTTTGTGTATGAAGTGTTGTGAATATTAACACAAATAGCAAACTTGGATGTTTTATGTTTTTTATTAATTCTGTTTCTGGTATAAATGATAAATGACAGCTCTGCATCTGTGTTTGTAAACTCATTTCTCAGTGTTTAACAAAATCATCCCCTCCCAAAAGAAATACTAGTTCTAGTTTTGGTTTCCCCATCATGGTATTCCTTACAATTTACTCCTACTGATATGATACATACGATATTGGGATCCCGGCAGATCTTTTAAACTGGATTGCTTTGCGGGGGGAAAAAAAAAAAATCCAACCAGAAGCATTTGCACAAATGCTTACAATAAAAAAATCCTAATTCTCATGAAAATTATCTAGAATGTGATGCGCAGAGGTAGGAGATTCTATCCAGTGAACTGAGCATTTGTGGAGCATGTCATTAATAGGCTGCAATCAGCAGTGGTATTACACGTCTTCATTGTAGATTCATCTAAATGCGTAAGATTCTCAGTCTAAATATGGCTTAGACCCATGATTAGACCTAGGCCATGTTCTGAGTGTCCTCCAGAAATAAATGCTGCAAGTTGAGTGCCTTTCAAAGGAAAAAAATATCCCTGTTTTCTCAAACGCTTTCTTGTTTCAGATGCATGTCAAACCTGAGAAACCTTTTAAACTTAACTTGTTAAAGCAAAACTAGAATGAGAAGCATTTTGCATCTTACCTAGTGATATTTATTCCAAGTCACAGTCTACTTTCTGAGAATTGTGACCTTCACTGCTTAAAATATGTAATCCTATTGTGCATAAATAAATTAACATCTCTCAAATCTCTTACTGATTTCATGCAGGAAAAGAAATATATACAGAATATGTACAGAAAAATCCACATTTTGAAATTGTTGCAGGGACAAAACGAGAGTGTGTGAACTCCCTACAGTGACTGAAAAAGCATGGGAGACTTGATTCTGAACCTTTCTGATAGGGGATGCACTTTTTTTGTTTCAACAGGCCATCTTTCCAGTGAGAAGAATGGTGTTTCTTTCAGTGTACAGAATGGTGATGTGTGTCTCCATGACTTCTCAGGCAAACAACTGGTATTTCAAGAAAAGGATGATACAGGCAGCCAAAAAAGCCATATCTTGCTCAGAAGGACTTCAAAGAGGGGAAGCCTAACTTTTATTGAGAAAATGTGATTTCCTTTTAAACAGCACATTGTTTTACAGTGTGAAGTAGAGATTTACTTTAACAGTTTTACATAATGTGAGCAGACCAAAAACTGATTTTATTTCATATATGGTACTGAAACTTCAAGGCAGCCATGCAATGGATTGACAAGGACAATTATTTAAAAGAAAAAAAAACAACACTACTATTTTGACAAGGTGTCTTGGATGTCAAATTACAGCTGGCACATTTCCATTTTGATTCTTCATTAAAGGTTTTTTTGAGGTTGCTTTTTACATTTAAAGGAAAGTTTTGTTTAGACTTTTTTCATTATAACTAAGTTTATCTGGATGTAATGCATAGTAGTATTGTATAAATGTAGGAAGTTACAACTTGTGCGTACAAACAATGTCATCTTTAAAAATGTTAGCTATACTGTCTTCAACTTTTTGTACATTGTAGTAGCAAACTCTGTAGTGATGTACATAAGCAGGAAAATATCAACCTTTAAGCATCTTAATGATACTTTTATATTTATTTCTTGTAATATAAATTTAAATATCCCTATGTATAGAAAAATAATTGGTATTTTGTTTTAACTTTTATTGTAAGTTTGCATTTTTCTTTAATTGAAATAATTAACTTTAACATAGAATGATACAGAAGTTAATTTGTTCAGCAAGTGAAATCACTTACAGTGGTTTGAATATATTCACCAGATACAGAACTGTAAATACAAACACTGTTGGTCTTGAACCTGTAGCGACCTCTTAGTACACCACAGAGGGATAGAAACCAGGTATCATCAAAGTAGAGTGCCATGAATGAGGGAGTGATAAGTAAAGTAGTCGGTAGGTTATTAAATACAACTAAGTAATGTTAGTGGCTTGAGTAAGTCAGTGGGAGCTTTTGCTGTTGGTTTCAGCAGGGTCAGTATTTTATCTTGAGTGGTGGTTCCAGAGATTAAACACACTGCCATTTCTCATTTGCAATGATAAAGAAAAGTAGAGAAGTGTTATTTTTTGAAGAAAAAATACAGAGAATAAATGCTAGCTGCTATATTTAGTAGCCGAGAAATTGTTGTTTCATTGCTCAAGAGCTGCCCCAAAGAGTATTTCTGCTTGTACTTTGGCCCTTGGTTGGCAAGCCAAATCCTGGGGCCCTATCTCAGTAATTCCTGAAGCAAAATTTCATTCCCTTTGTGATATTTGTCTGAAAAAGCTGGATTTTGGCTCTTCATGCACAACAGCTGAAAGAAAATAGCGCCCATACAACATTGTGAAGATTCTTCCTGAACAGAAATTAGCGTGAGCCCTGGTTGTGCCTCTTCTTCCTCACAGAGGTGTGCAGCTGTGGCCATTGCTTTTTTTCCTTGTGTTCTTGGGCAAAGGTTGGATGCTCCTGGAGCAAGAGCTAGAACAAACCGGTGCCACACTGCAGAGTGCAGGACCCTGTAAAGGGGATTTTTTGAGGGAGATGCATGCTGGAGAGGAGCAAGGGCTTTGCTTTCCCAGAGGACTCGGGGGCGTGGGGGGGAGCCCCGGAAACACTCTTCTCAACAAAAAGCATCAGTTACATGCCTCCGATCTGGGGCTCTGTTGTGGTTCAGCAATTGAACCTCTTCAATACTCAAACCCTCTTGTGGTTCTATATGCAATGCATGGGTTCTTTTGGTCACCTATGTCCAGGACTACTCTGAATATGCTTTTAAAGTGAGAATTTAAAGTATTTGTTGTGTTTATCCACAAGGTTTTAACTGCATGTTAATAAAGACCGACCTGGAATGCTAGCAGCTGGATTGCATTTCTGTGAATGCTTTAACTATTTGGCTATTAATTGCCTTTGCACTGTTTCTTGTAAATTTATTTAATGTTCTTGTATTTATATCTTCAACTGTAAAAAAAAAGGTAATAAATTTACAGCAAGTACAACATGTAAAATATATAAACTTTGTCTTTTAGATAAATGTGTCATTATACGGGGCTGTGTTACAACTCTTCAGATGACATGAGCTGCAGTACCTAACCTCTTGGAGAAAATGCTGACCTAGCCCTTACATCTAATGTCTTCCACATATTTTACCTTTCATGGTTCTAGCAAATCTGTTTTTTGGCAGAGAAAACCCTGACATAAGTCTGTCCAGTCAATGCTTGCCCTCAAGTCTTCCGAAGCTTTTCCACAAGAATGCTATGAGCAAAAGCACATAGCTGAGTTTGGCTTCAGTAATTAAATTCCCTATGAAAACGCATATTCCACCATCACGGACCTGCTTGGAGTCCTCCTTTGTTTTTATTTTTGCACGCTAACATATGTTAGGATTCTTTTAATCGTTTTCACTTGATTTATTCCTGGGGGTGGGAAGTCTTTTCTGACTTTGCCACTTAAAAGCACGCACATATTGTAGTAAAATTTTGCACCCACAGCAGCATTTAGCTCCGTGAATAATTATCATCATTAAACTAGCTGAAAAAGCGTTTGCACATTGGGCGTTATAGTATCTTTTTGGTACTTGGTCTCTTGTGCACTGCTAGCAGTTCAGCCATGGCAGCCTGGAGCTCGATAAAAGCTGCAACCCCTTCCCCAGAGCGCAAAGTAAAATTCTGTGCATCAACTTGTGGCTGCAAAGCTAACTCTGTGAGGGACATCTGTGAGGAGGTTTTAAACCTAGTCATAGGTAAACAGCAACACGCTGCGTACAGCTGGCACCACCTTGCTCAGCAAACCTGTTCCCCAAGTGTACGCAATCTTCTCTGTAAGAAGTAGTGCCCTGAAGCGGGAAGCTTGTGCAGAGTTTAGGGGAAAGTGAACTGGCCCATGCTCTGGGGCGGTGCAGCCTTCACTGAGCTGCAGCTGCAGGGCTCTGGCTGATGGAATTGATGAACCTCTGAGCAGTGCCCTGTCCCCTTCCTGCTGCGCAGTACCTACAGAAATGCTGTCCAACAGCCACTGCTGAACGGACAGGACTCCTTTTAAGGCTGTTTTCTTTGCCATGGCTGTCAGTTACACAGTCAACGAAGTAAGCACAGCAAAAGAAAAGTTACAAAATTAACTCTGTTAATGCTGTAATTTCACATGAGGAAAAAAAAAAAGACAACAGAAAAAAAAAATCCTTTCTGAAGTCTGAGTGAATCCCACACCTCCAGCTACTCTGCAACATCCTTTCTGTGCTTCAGCACCCATCCACACTTACCGTTGTTTTTCTTCCTGTTGTCAGGAGCACTGAGGGAACTCGCTGAAGATTTTGCAACTGTATGTAACACACTTTTTTTTTTTTTCTTTCAAGTCTTTGTCAAGTTTCTAAGTCTTGGTTCTCCTTGCCTGACTTCCCTTTCTGCTCGCTCCTGTCCTAGCCATGTTAAGGAACCGCAGCGTGAAAGCACGAGTCATGCAAGGGCAAATCGGGTCAAAAGTGCACGTTGCCTAATGCCCCTAGTGAGGGCCTATGGGAATAGGAGGTTCATTTCCATCAGAAATCTCTAAATCTTGTTTCTTTATTAAGTTGGAAAGCCAAGGCTGGTGCGTGAAGACACCTGATAAAGTCTTGCATTGTTTTGCCTTTCATTCTGTCAGATCTCAAAATGGTATTTTTTAAGGCTGAAAAAAATAAGGCTTCCAACAAATGCTCTGGCCTTTCGCATTTTATCTTACAAACTTACGAAGAGGATGTATAAAATCGCCTTTGTTTTTGACAATTTAGCCTGACCTCTGTCACTTGTCACACTACGTCTCACACTACTCGGCCTTGCCTTTGCTCCTAGCCAGTCCCTTGGGCACTGACACCCCCGGCCCGGTCCGG
>NW_008795041.1:1973070-1976577 GCF_000699145.1 Aptenodytes forsteri | reverse complement strand
GGATCCTTGGGGGTGCTCGCTGGCCGCTTATATAAATGCACGTTGGAAGATACGCGGAAAATACAGCAAGTCAGAGCTTGCAAACAACAATACCGTGTATAGAATGTGTTCATGGTCATATGATACACACCCACCTGTCGTTAACACTATATATATGCATACCCGTAACACTGTTAAGTCCCAGTAACGTGGAGCTCTCTAGCAGGGCCTTTGAAATATGTCTGTCAGCTCGGTGTGAATCCAGGACAGCACAGGGTTTGCAGTGGCTGGTGTGCGTGCTTTTGTGCGGTACGTGTGTGCAGCGGTGCACATCTAAGAGATTCCCGTCCCCAACTTGCTGCTGGTGCAGCTTGTGCAGCGTTGGTTTTAGTGGAGTGACTTCTCCCGGTGTTAATGCTGCTTGGGGCTCTGGCTTGTCGGGCAGGGCTGCCTGCATATGTGAGCACTAAAAGAACGAAGATGTCAGGGCTGGTACAGAAAAAGTATTGCCCACTCTGTGTTTTTTGGCCAGCACATATGCATAAGCATGTAGCATTGTGCTCTCTGTTTAATGCGCTCGCGTCACCCAGGCGGGCTCTGAGGACTCACAGTGTGCTCTTCAGTGTCACGCTTCAGTTAAAACAGTCCAGTACATAAAGATGAGAGCAACAGGGGTTTTTGCACAAATCAGTTCCCAAATATACTTAGTTGCCGACAGTTACAAGAAACTGGAAAGCAGTGAAAGAAGAGGTTAGGACCCAAATCCGCTTAGGTTGGTAAGATTTTTGTTACTGACTGTTGGCACAGGGTTCAGACACCTGTGAATTAATGTTTGTGTACTAATTACTGTAAACTCATTAGAAACAAATGCAAGAACATGGTATAAGTGGTGTGAGAAGATAATTCTGCTCTCTCGCTGTGCTGGGGTGCAGGAGATGCTTTGAGTTGTGCTCTGTCTCTGCCTTTTGTCTGCGGGATGACCTTGGACAAGTCACTGGCTTCAGTGCCTGCCTTGATTTCCATGTTTATAGGATGAGGATGCCAATAATAGCCTCCATTAGAGGAGAGGTGGAGCCTCTCAGATCCAGAGATCAAACATGCCCTGTGAAAGCTATGCCTTAATGGGATTAATAGTTAACAATAATAAAAAGGGTAACTTAGTGGTAATATAGGAGTTTATACCAGTGACCCAGAATTTTGTAATTGCTATTTACAGTGCTTGGATGTGTGTTCATGACTCAGTGCTGCCTTTTCCACTAAGTGCTCAATGCTGGGGAGAGTTCAGAGCTGGGGGAAGTAGCTAAATAAGTTTTCTTCTGTGTGTGGAAAGCAAGTCACAGGCTAGCAGCAAGGCAGAGAGATAACGATATCACAAGAGGGCCCAGAGAGATGCTGCAAGGTGGGTTTCTAGATTTAGTTTCTATATCTATACTCTTTATGGTTTTCCACTGCAATAGATTGAAAATGTTCTGCTCAGCTGGGTGAAGAGATGCAGTGCTTACTTGGGCAAGTTAGGACGGTTGTCTTTGGGCCACGTGCAGCCCTGTCTTGCTTGGGAGCAGAACAGCCTGTGGCGGGGCGGGTTCCCCCCAGCCTGTGGCGGGATGGGCTGGGCTGCTGCTTCACTTGGCACTTCAGCTGGTGTGCTCTGACCGAGGGCAGTAATAAGCTCGCTCTCGTAAGGATGCAGCAGGGAGAACATACAGTGTGCTCAGGAACATTTTGCTTTGATAAGGTGTTCAGTACACCAGGGGTCGGGTTTCTCAGTAGCAGCAATTGATCTTGCGTTCATTCCAATCACTCTAAATCAATGTCATTTTAGGGGCAAATTTTAATTCAGAATATACATGCTACCAGGCAGACATGCATTCAAAGCACAGGTCCAGACCCCTCACCAGGGTTGACAGTTTTCCATGTGCGGCACCTTGCAGGATTGGATCCGTAGCAAACTTCTTGTTTTGCAAGCGTTGCATTCTGCTGATCAGTCCCTGCAGCATGCATGGTGATAGGTACAATCCTGTTAAAGGTCATACAAGGAGGCTAAGACCAAACTACTGGCTCCGGTCTTGTGCCCTTGCATCAGTTATACCGACCTGCTGTGGTGTGGGGTCTGCCAGCTATTGCACATGCCCCTGGGGACAGGGGCCGGAGGGATGCTTCGATACTGTAGCTGAGCAAGCACTGAAGAGCATCACCAGAAGGCTGTTCTCAGCTGCTTATTACACTTGTTAATTTGAATGAGACAAGAAAAAATGTGAATCTTAAGATATGTCCATAAAATAGCAAAACTTAATGTCTATATACATTTTAAGTATTGCTAGGGTACTATAAGAGAAAAGCATATGGAGCTGATAGGGAAAGCACATCTGGCATACATTTATGGGTAACCCCAGTTGTGTTACGTCTGCTTCCATGCAAACAATCTATCTGCAAACTTTGCTAGAGCTTACATGAGTTTTCATCTGATGGATCAATGAAACAGATGCAAATTAAATAGATTTTCAGCAAGATGCTAAACGTGGGCTTTGTATGCTGCTCTGGTTAGAACCACACTATTTTTGTGCCTGTATTGCCGAAGTTCTTATTAGCGTCTGGTCCCCTGTAGGAACTGGTGTTGTGTTTTGGGTTTTTTTGTCTCCAGACTAACAAATAGACTTAAAAATAGGATTGGGCATGATACAACAATTTAAAGTCTTAGTCCAGCAATCAGCTTTCTGTTGCAGTGCTCTCAGCTTGCAGAGACCGTGGGTGCTGGTAAAATTCTTTGCTCTGTGGATCTGTATGTGCAGTGTGATTTGCAGGATGAGACCCTCTAGTCCAATTAGTGATCACTGTGTAGTTGTAGTGCTTTGAAGTACTAGCTGAGCTAAAATCCCTTTGACATCTTTGGGGTTAAGCACACTCAGTGTTTCTTCAGGTTCTTTAGCACGTTGTAGGGGTTGTACTTTTCATATGGTGTCAGCAGGTAACAGAAAAAAAGAACTGTAATTTTTAAGAGTAAGTACTTTATAAAAAAAACCCTTAAAAATATTAATTAACTGATTGTGTTGTTTTGCTAACATTCTGAATGTGCATGAAGAAAGACATCAATGTGTTGTCAGACCATGAGAGCCAGCCCCAGTGCGCCCCAAGAGCTGGGACCTTCTGGTAGGGGAACCAAAGGCACTGGAATGGGGGATAGCTGCACTTGGATGCATTTAATGCAGCCTCTTGAAGGCAGGCAGGTAGGTCCCTCCCTAGGGGCTGAATGGTCTTTTAAAGTCTTGTATCAGGCCCAGCCAGCACGGATTCATGAGAGGCAGGTCCTGCTTGACCAACCTGATCTCCTTCTATGACCAGGTGACCCGCCTAGTGGATGAGGGAAAGGCTGTGGATGTGGTCTACCTGGACTTCAGTAAGGCCTTTGACACCGTCTCCCACAGCATTCTCCTAGAGAAGCTGGCGGCTCACGGCTTAGACAGGTGGACTCTGCGCTGGGTAAAAAACTGGCTGGACGGCCGGGCCCAGAGAGTTGTGGTGAATGGAGTT
>NW_008795041.1:1966268-1972110 GCF_000699145.1 Aptenodytes forsteri | reverse complement strand
GTTGGGTTGACGGTTGGACTCGATGATCTTAGAGGTCTTTTCCAACCTTAATGATTCTATGATTCTATGCATGGGCCATTTTTCCGGGATTTCCATCTTGGTACCTGGAGGCATTTTTATTTTGCAACTGGCAGCCAGCCCAGCATGGAAGGTGGGGAAAAACAAACCAAAATGATCATTTCTCAGGCAGCAGGGCGATCTCTGTCAAGCCAGGGCTGCAGGTACATACACATTTGTTGTGCTGTATGGGAGGAGGGAAACAAAGTGCCCTTTAAAAATACTAGGAATATGCGGTCTGCCTTTCAAGATCCTGGTTTTTGCCACACAGACGCAGCGCTGAACTGGGAGCGGGGTCGCCTTTCTTTGCTTGCTCACTTACTCTTTTTCCGTTACTCCTTGGTTTGACTTTTCAAATTCAGAAAGAAGTTTTTTAAGCTCTTTGGGTTCATATGTGCTACTTTACATATCAATAGATGTTGTTACTTGGTTTGTGAAGACCATGCTGAGGGACTGTTTCAGCAGAACTACACGTTTCAGTGAGCCACTAGACATTGCTGTATTTAAACCATAACAATAGCACTGACTGTGCCCAGTCGTGTGTCAGGCTGTCACCTGTGTCTTGTTCAGCTGTCACATGCAAAGCCCAGGAAATTGTAATTGAAGCTCCTCCCCCTCAAAACTTATTTCTTAAAAATAACTACGGAAGGAGTTGAGCGAACTGCTGTGTGGCAGAAATGAAGAATTGGTGTGTGTATTCTTTTTAATTTGCCTTATCTTTATTACTGTAATCTTTGCCCCTTGTCACACCAGCCCTGGCAACTGGTCTTCGTTCACCCCACTGAAATTGGCTGTAAAGTCTTGATTTGATTGAAACCTCTATTGACCTTTTGCCTCTCTACCTCATTTCTTTGATAGTGAAGAACATACAGCTGAGAAAGACGGTCTTAAAAATTAATGATAATGAAGTAATGGGAATTAATGATGAAATTAAAAATTTAATGGAGTATTTGGGGTGCAGGAGATTACTCAGTGTGCTGGTTTTCAGGCAGCGCTGCGATTCAACACCATCAGAATCGGTCTTTCTGTACATTTTCCAAAGGAGGATGTAAAAAGGCTTTGCATGCATTCATGCTTTAGCTGTCATAAACCAAGCAGGTAAATAAATAGAAATAGTTTTTTTAATTTCCTAGGAGGGAAGTAGTGTTTTTTGACTTCTTCGAGGTTATGCTGCAGACCAGTTACATAGAGAATAGATCCCAGACTCAGTTTCTGATGTTAACTCAGTACCGTCTTTTCCTTACAAATATGTAAAATTTAAATTCCTATTTCCCCAATATATTTCAAATTTCACTCAGTGACTCAGCTAATAATCCTGTGTGGATGAGGATGCCCAGCTGGATGCTATAAGCTTTATATCCTGAAGTGTTGAAAGAAATTTTGCATTTCACTTGTGTGAGTTTGGGAAAGAAAGATGGGACCTCACTTTTGTTGTGAAATTGCAAGCAGCCGCAGTGTGCAAGTAGCGTGAAATCATCTCTGGCTCTCTCTTTTGTTTTGTTACCCTTTGTTATGGAAAGAACTGGCATGTCTTAATAGATGGGATTTCAGGTAGTAATGTTTGTTCTTTATTCTTTCTGCCATGGTTAGAATCCAGTTACGGGACTGCTCTCAGCTGGTACAGACCATAAGGATGCTTGGGTACGGGACAACATCTACAGCATCCTGGCCGTTTGGGGGCTGGGGATGGCTTATCGGAAGAATGCAGACCGGGACGAGGATAAGGCCAAAGCCTATGAGCTCGAGCAGGTATGTCAAAGTTCGGTGTAAACCAGTTATGCTGTTTGTTTTTTTCACATGGTAGTGGTTTTGAACGGTGCATTCACATTGCTGCTGTGTCTAGGATCTGGCAGGGTTTTCCCATCTTGGAGTACGTGTCTTGTTCCTGTGACAGCATCATCCATGCAGCGTGTGGTGTGCAGTGTTTCTGACAGCCTTCTGGCAAGCAGGATTTGAAGAACTGGGTGACAGAGAGGCTAACATCTGAATTAAAATATAAACAAAACAAAAACATGTAGGAGTCAAACTTCCATCAGTTGGCTGATTGTTGAAAATTAGGCTTCTGAGAGATATTATGCCCAGATTTACAAGCCTCTGATTAAACCTTCAGATCCCTCATGAGGTGTATTATGGAGCAGAAAATCAAGCCTAGGTCGCTTGGATCCTAGGGTAGCAATTTATCTGCTAGACCATTCTTCCCTGTAAGGAGAAGCATGCCATTTAAAGTAGCAATCTTTGAAATGTGCACTTGTGTCATCTCACGGAAGCTGTACATGGTGTATAGATATGTCTGATCAAACCAGACAAGGCAACGATCTCCAAACTGGTAAGACTCGTGCTGGAGAATTGGAAGGGGAGGTAACTCACACAGTTAATTCTATAATCTGCAGCTGGCAAAGTGGATATCGGAAGCGAGAGTTTAGAGGTGGGTTAAATGGGAAGTGAGGGAGTGCTGGTGTCAGTGTCTGCTATTGTTTTGAAGGCACTGGGTAAATTTTATGCTGACGTGTACTGCTCAAACCAGGGAGATCAGTGGTGACAGAATAACCTTGACTCAGTTTGCGTGATCGTATTTTGAGGCTATAATAATTTTTGGATAAAAAGATGGGGTTGATTTCTTCGTTTAAGACAAAATCTTGCGCTTCTCTTTGTATGCCTAAAGGCCCTTTCTTGACATTAGTCATCTGCTTTCTGTTGTACTGTATAAAGAGGGGAAGAAGCTCCATAGGTTTTCCAATCATGTCAATGTCTTGCAGTCATCTACCAGTGTTCCCTGGATCTGTCACTCTAAAAATCATCATCATCATCATTATTATTCTTACAAGACATAGCATTCCTCTTACTTCCTTAGCTGGATAGAATGACCACAGAGAGTTGCTCCACTGTTTAGAAAGGGCCTTTGGGAAAAGATTTATTCTCCTAGATAGGGAAGTGGGAATAATAATCAACCAGTATATGAAAAAAAGGCATATAAAGCATTTCAGGCAAACACGTACTTTTTTACCTTTGGCAGGACGTTAGTAGGGGGTGTGAACTTTGTCGCTTTTGAATGTTGTTTGTAACAGCTGATGAGGCTGGCCCTGTGAGGGTGTCACTGGTCTGTTTTGTTCCTGCAGAACGTTGTGAAGCTGATGCGGGGGCTCTTACAGTGCATGATGAGACAGGTAATGTCATAGGTATGAGCTGAACTAGTACGTGTTACATTTACAAAGCGTTTCATCTGAGGCATGTATTCCTTGTGTCTTTTCTGTAGAGTGATTTTTTTGCGTGTGTGTAGGCAGTGGTGTGGGGAGTCTTTTTAAAACTCTTTAGATTCCTTGAGCAAAACTCTGATCTTACTTGCACCCTTTTGAGATTGTACTTGTAGCAAATCACACTTTTGCCTTTGCAAACTGGTTTTCACCAAGATGCATACCTGTAACTAATATCTGAACTCAACAAGGTAGTTTCATTTTAGTCTTTCCCAAAGAGATGTGGATTTAGCTGGAGCCTAAAGTTAGAGATGTGTTTAAGCACTCTGATCAGTCAAAACACACTGAAGTGAAGTAACAAAAATTAGGACCTCAAGTTTCTCCTCACCTAAGAAAAGGTGTTAATTTTGAAATAGTTTGGAGAATTTCTTCTGAAATGTTTCATATTTGAAAGTTGTGGTGTTTTTTAGGTAGATAAGGTAGAGAAGTTCAAACGCACGCAGAGTACCAAAGACTGCCTACATGCCAAGTATAACTCTGCTACTTGTGCCACGGTGGTTGGGGACGACCAGTGGGGGCATCTGCAAGTGGATGCAACTTCCCTTTACCTGCTCTTCTTGGCACAGATGACTGCATCAGGTAAGCAGAAGATACTTTAGACTTGGCTGTTGTTGCAGTCTTTTTTTATTCTAGCTTTTATTTAAAAAGGAAAAAAAGTTGTAGCTAGCTTCAAAGACCTTTACATAGTTATTACTCAGAAGAAAGTAATATTTCCCTGGAAGAGAGATATGGCTTAGTTAGGATTTCATGTTTATAGTAACTGCCTGGGCAGTGTCCATTCCCTTAATGTTTGTTGGCTTACAAATACATGAGATATTCAGAGTCGTGTCAGAGAAGAGTTTCATGTTTGAAGACCACATAGCGCATCCTAACGGACAACCAGGTTTCTTCAGAGTGGCAACATCGAGTCAGGTGCCACTAGTCCCGTCTGTGTTCCTCTTCTTGCTGGCACTGTTTTATTTTGTGCTCTTCTCAACTGTACTCCTCCTGCGAGGATAAGAATTTGTTTCCTTAATGTGTTTTTTCTGTCCTCAGAGCCCCCTGCAATTGACACCTGCAGAGCTGGCTCCTGGTTGTCCTGGTGGTCCCTCGATAGAGCACTAAGCGGGTGGAGGGGTGGGGAGCTGCAGGAATTGGGATGCACTGCTCTCGAGAGCCAGAGCTGGTTCAGCTGTCTCTGCTTTGCACCCACCGTGTCTGAATGCCACCCTCCCAGGGGTGGTTTTTGGTTGGTCTTTGAAACAGAATGTATTGGTGGCATTTGAAGTATTTTATCAGCAGCAAGTATTGAGGCTTGCTGCCTGATCTTTTGAAATCAGCATGAGTTTTTCCATTTCAGTGGGCAGCAAATAAACAAAAGCATCAGCATGAGTTTTTCCATTTCAGTGGGCAGTAGTTGGTAGCAAATAAACAAAAGCACGAAACTCATTGAAGAGTAAATATTTCAGTTCTGATACAGTATAATTACTCTTTTCCCTTCTTTTAATCAGGGTTACGTATTATCTTCACCCTCGATGAAGTTACCTTTATTCAGAATCTTGTTTTTTACATAGAAGCTGCCTACAAAGTTGCGGTAAGTAGTTATTTATATGTAAATCACCTGAACACTGCTCAGGTGTGGGTGGAAAATTATTTATTGATGGAGAAGGAAAATAGAGACTTCTTTTTCCATGAGAAGATATCAGAACCTGCCAGTACTTTACATTGTGAGCAGTGTCTTTGGAGATGGTGGGTGGGCTGTGGAGGATTTACTGCTGCCTGGGTGAGGTATATTTGTTCTATCATAATAATAGTTTTTCTTTATTGATAATTAATAATATTTCGTGATGTCTTATTAATCTTATGGGCCTTTCTAAAAAGAGCAAAGTGTTAATAAACTTTTTGGAAAGTGATGAGCTGAAGGGGCACAGGGAGAGGCATGCATAGGGGGAAGGATAAAGGGCTTTGTGAAGACAGTGATTCATGACTGTAGACCTGATCCTGCTGGGCTATATTTTTATGTGCTGTTCTTTAAGCATGAGGAGGGGCTCTTTGGAGGCTTGGAGCCTTTTTTTTCTTTTCTTTTTTTTTTTTTTAAGGCAAATAAACTAATTTTGTGCAGGGGTCTGGTTTTGTTGTGGGGTGAGGGGGGAGAACACTGTTTTTGTATATAATCATGCCAGTTTTTTCTTGATGATGATGTTGTTGCAGGATTATGGAATTTGGGAACGTGGTGATAAGACAAACCAGGGCATCCCTGAACTGAACGCAAGCTCCGTAGGGATGGCCAAAGTGAGAATATCTTCCTGACACCTTCTTCGTGGTTGTTCTGTCATGCTGAAGGGCTCTGACAAATCTGATGGCTTCGTTTGCATAATCTTCTTGGCCACTGTGATAATTAACTGATTGTATAAGAATTTTTGTTTGTGTGTGAGTGAGTATTTTTAAGTGTAAAATCCTTGTGATCATAGAATCGTAGAATAGTTTGGGTTGGAAGGGACCTCTAAAGGTCCTCTAGTCCAACCCCCCTGCCATGGGCAGGGACATCTTCAACT
>NW_008795041.1:1959432-1965165 GCF_000699145.1 Aptenodytes forsteri | reverse complement strand
GGACGCCACTCGTCACCAATCTCCATCTGGACATTGAGCCGTTGACCACAGCCCTCTGGATGTGACCATCTAACCAATTCCTCACCCACCGGACAGTCCACCCATCAAATCCATACCTCTCCAGTTTAGAGAGAAGGATGTTGTGGGGGACCGTGTCAGAGGCCTTACAGAGGTCCAGAGAGATGACCTCTGTAGCCCTTCCTGTGTCCACTGATGTAGTCACTCCATCATAGAAGGCCACTAAGTTAGTCAGGCAGGACTTGCCCTTGGTGAAGCCATGCTGGCTGTCTCAGTTTTGAAGGACTTCAGCACAGTTGTTCCAGGGATTGCAGGAAGGGTACCAGCTTCATTGAGGCATGAATCTGATAGATTCAGTGAGGTGCAGTCTCATAAAGTGGCCTCTGGTTTTCTGTCCCTCTTTCTTAATTCTCCAGCCGCGGTATTATTTGTGATGTTTTCATGGTAAGATTAAGTCAGATGTAAATTCTGGAAAACAGCAGAATATCAATCTAAGAAATTATTCACAAGTAATTTAGAGAGAAAAATGAGTAGAAGATGTACTTAAAAGAAAGTGGATATTTCTGGTTCCCCCATAGCACAAGGTCACAGAGATACTAAATGAAGCTCAGAAGGCCATAAATGTAAATGTGTAATTGGCAACTACCTTTTTACATGGTTTCTGGGGGACTGACAGAAACCAAGTATCATTAAGGTCAAAGGTGTAGTTGCATTTCAGCAGGATTTATTAGTTACCAGGATCTTGTGTGACTGCAAGAGGGAGAAACTGCTGGTCTTGGCCACAGTTCAGTTGAATAGTGATGGAGCAGTGTCTGTGGGGGAGGTTATTCCTTAGCTGTCCCGTATGAATTTTTTTTGCGCTAAACAGCCTGATGTGGGTTGCTGTGGTCTCTGCACGACTTCTGGGCACATTGATGTCAGGACGATCTGCAGGACTTGCTGCACAGCTTTGCTTCTCTGTGGCTCCGAGTTCAATAGAAGTGCTGTTCGGTGTGGGGACTGGGGGGGGCACGCTGGAGGCCCTGCTGCAGAGGGAGAGACGGATTCTATTTTTTTTAATCTGCCTCAGGAATTCTCCCTCTTAACATTTCTCTCCCCTATCTGCTTTGTGTGGCTACCCGTGGCAGCAGTACAGCACAGAGCGTATGCCTTTGAGTGAATCTCAGTGCCTTTTCTGCACCATTAAGACTGCCCATGGTCCCAGCTATCAATTCCTCAGCAGGGCTTTCTGCTGCTATCAGGAACATCTGCTGCTCTAGCGCTCGGCTAGAGAGAGGTGCTCTGCAGAACTAGTAAACCTATGTTTGTGTCGGAAGAAGAAAAATACCTTTGCCTCTGCAGAGAGATAAGGAAAGCTGTGCTGTGTGATCCTTCCTTTGTCAGAGATTGGCATTACCGTGAACCTGCAGGACAAAAATGGGCAGAGAGCAACACTCAGTGCTACCGCAACCCTGTGAATATGCATTTCAGAGGAAAGCTCTGCTAGCCTGACTCTGGCTATCTGGTCCATGCTCTCTTCCTGCCACATTCCCTGCATAATGCTGCACACCCTGCTTCTGCAAAGCCAGGTTTTGTAGCCTGCTAGGTTAAAGTAGGAGTGCCCAAATGAGTCGGTGGTTGGGCTGCTAATGTTTTCGCTAGGCAAACGCATTATGGCCAAGAGGTATGAGATGTGGTGATTTCACCTGTTGACGTGGAGCATGCTGTGCAGAGAGCAAACGTCTCGTTTCTTTTTCCCTTGGGAAGTGATAGTATCAGAGAGATGATGATGCTCTCTTCTCGGGGCACAGGCCTCTGCTGATTCTGGGGCGCCTTGAGCAAGCCTTCCTCTTTGAACAGCCCTTCAGGCAGGAGGAGTGAAAGGCCGCTGAATGGGGGGTTATTTTGGAATATAGGACAGGAGAAGCATTTCTTACTAAGTACTTTAATATTATACCATCTCCGTGGAAGCCCTGCTCCCCATTGTTTTGCATTGCCTTTAAATTGTAAGAAGGGTCACCAGCATACAGGTGATACAGTAGGTCCTGTATCCTACTAGCAGAAAGACAGAAATATTTACTTTTTCTAAGATATTGCCAAGCTTCCCTTTAAAGATGAAAAAATGTCTGTGGAGCAAACTTCTGTCTTACATAACTTCCTTCAGAGGATAAGCACAGGTACTAGGGTGTATACTTGGCTTAAAGGTATTTAATGGTTTTGGATTGTTTGGTTTTTTTTTGAAGGCTGCTTTGGAAGCAATTGATGAACTAGATCTTTTTGGAGCTCATGGAGGACACAAGTCAGTGATTCATGTTCTTCCTGACGAAGTAGAACATTGTCAGGTAAAAATTAGTCTTCTGTTTCCTTTGCTAGGAGAAAACCCAACACCCTCTCCCTTTTGTTTTTAAATGAAATGTTGATTAACTGAACCAAGAACTTAACGTAGTAATGGCTTCAGACTACGCTGCTCACCCTGTTTCTAGTAGATCATGTGAAAGTGATTGGCGTGAAGCATTCTCATTCTAACTCAGTTAAAAATTATTATACAGTGATTTCTCTGTCAGTTTGCAAGTAATATAGTCTATTCCATTTGCACTTGACATAGTCTTTTGAAGTAGGTAAATTGTTTTACATCCCTCTCTTCTGTTCCTGTTTTGCTCAGTCTATTCTATACTCCATGTTGCCAAGGGCTTCCACATCAAAGGAGATAGATGCTGGCCTTCTCTCTATTATTTCTTACCCGGCTTTTGCAGTGGAGGATCTAAACCTTGTTAATGTGACCAAGAGTGAAATCATATCCAAATTGCAGGTAAGGATTTCCTTTATTTTTATTTTCCAGAGGGAAAGAGAAGTGGAACCTCCCTTTCTTAACCGAAAATCTTAATTAAATAAGGGTTGCCAGATGGTGCATCTGTGCGTGGAAGAGAGGGAGGAAAATCCCTAAGTGACAGTTAAAACTCAGCACATACTTTTATGCTGATGTTAGTCTGTGAGGAAGAACAGTATGTGAAGTTTTCTATAATTTTGTCTGTTTTTACAGGGCCGCTATGGCTGCTGTCGCTTTCTCCGAGATGGTTACAAGACACCCAGAGAGGTACTTCTGATATATATTTTCAGTAGACATTAGGAAGAATTTCATCTCTTGTTTATAGACATTTTTTGTCTCATTTACATGAAGGGATGAAGTTCTGTATTGCTGTTAAGACATGTTAGTGGATTTGGAGGTAATCCAGCTATCCACCCTAGAAATGACACATAGCTGAGGGAGGCTAAGGGTTTGAAACCCAGTTATTAAGGACAGAACTGAATTCATAATTAGAACTTAATTCATAATTCTGTAAGAAATGGACCCTTAGATATGCTTATGGTGCCTAAGTGGAAGCCATGTCTCTGAGGCGTCCCAAAATATCTTTGAACTGAGGCAGAGCCAAGATTATTTGGGAGACACCTAGATTCTGAGACTGGGAAGGGTTGATTTGTCTAGGGAACGATTAAATGAGTTTGAGACTGAATGTGAAAAAGAAGTCAAGAGACTGCATGGAAACTATTTCTGGTGTTTTTATTGGTTTCTTGGTTTTAATTACTTGTATAAAATGGGCTGCCATTATGATTGGAATATGAGTGACTAATTTAGCACTGTGACTAAACGAGTATGGTTGAATTTCTAGGATCCAAGCAGGCTGCACTATGATCCTGCTGAGCTCAAGCTCTTTGAGAATATTGAATGTGAGTGGCCGGTATTCTGGACATACTTCCTAATTGATGGAGTATTTAATGAGGACAAAATTCAGGTGAGGAAAGAAGAAATTACTTTCAATGGAAATGCAAAGCCATTACCCACAGTATTTTGTAGCTTTGCTCCATGTTTATTTTGGGTATCGGTTGGATACCCCATCAGCAGGATGGGAGTAGTCTTTAGCCAATCTCACCTTCCTGGGGAGTTCGTGATGTGGTAGAGGCTGCAGTGTTGTGCACGCTGGGGCCTTGTTGCCCTCTGTCTACCAGGTTGAGTGGCTCTGTTAGCTGGTGTGGTCAAACTGGGCTGAACAGGGTTAATTTGCCTGGTTCTGTCTGATTGCCAACCTTGATGCCCCTTTCCCAATTACTTCAGGATGAGACCAGCTTCTTTTTCCCCAGTCTCTGTGGCTTGGCTACTGAGAACAAGATTCATAGTACCTTTTGTACATTCAGGGAGATTTGGGATTGGATTATGAGGAGCTATTTAATTTTCACTAATTTCCTAAGTTAATTGATGATTCCCTAAGTTACTTCATGCCTTTACTGTGTCAAGCATCCAGTGGTCAGGGGAGCTAAACTGATTGGAACTAAACTGATTGTAGCCCTCCAAAGGTTATAGTGGCACTTGGAGAGTATCAGTAAATTAAAGAGCAACAAGTATCCAGGACTAAATGTATTCATACCAAGACTTCTGTAGATTGGTGGCTTTGAAGGAAGTAAAAAATACATGTGATTTAAAATCGCCTAGCGTGCAGAGGGACAGGAGATTGCTAAAAATAACCTCTTAAAAAATAAAACGGCATCATAAACAAAGCAGGGAATTTCAGACGAAAAAGCCCTCTTTCTGTACCAGATGTTGTAAATCAAGTGAAATACTTACTGACGCTAGAAATGTAAGTTGCTTTCCTGAACACAGTAGAAGTAGTCTGGTGGAGAGAGAAATGGCATTATTTCATGAGGGGGGAAAAATCAGAAAGTTTACTGAAACTTCAGTCACGTCAATAAAATACCACTTCACAAAGCAGTCTCTAGAATTTAGTTGGATTATCTGGGATGGTGTGTACCTGGTTGTCTTTATGGTGTGCAGATGGGCTGTGCTAGGGCATGGTCAGACCGGGCAATTGCTCCTGGTTCCCACTGGTTAAACATAGCTGAGTGAGTCACTGAGACACTCAGGTGAGTGTCTAGTCTTCCCCAGTTACTGCTGCAAACAAGTGGTTGCAATGGCAGCAGTTGTTAGAAAAATAAGCACCCTGGGGACTCAAAAAGAGTCCCTGGAGAAGGACAGGATACTGAAAATATCAGTGTACCATAATATGAACCTGTGGGTACCTTACCTTGCGTGTTCCACGCGTATCAGAAGGGGATAGCAGAAATAGGATTTTGGAGGCAGGTGCTGGTAGTGCTTGAAAACAGCTTCCCTGTAAGTAAAAACTTGGAATGGGATAGTTAAGAAATGGAACAAAATAAGGGATCTGGTAAAAAGAATATTAAATGTTCTTTATTTTGTATCAGTCTGGTATTCCTGTTCATAATATGTTGTCTAACAACAGAAGAACAAGAGGATTTTCTGTTCAGTTAACTTAGATATTTTTAAACAGTTTAAATCTATTTTAAGTTTTCCGTGGGGCAAATTTTTAAGCGAATCAGTTAACAGAAACTGATTTCCCAATCCTGCAAAGCAGAATTCAGAAAATCATAGACAAATGTGCATGGAAGAAAGCTAACAATTTATACCCCTTACACTTTTATGGATATTAGCAGTCCTGACATCCATGTCACTGCATTGTCATCTTTTACAAATTTCATGTAGGATTTGTTCCAGTGACTTCTTGATAGGAATGTGTTAGAAGTTTTGTACTGCAGCGGTGTGTTATAGGTTAAAGATGTGTGTTCATATTTCTGAGACTGATAATGTTGAGATGCTGGAACAGTCTCTGAGAATTTGAACCCTGATCTTCCATCAGCAAGTCATGATTCGCCCTCCCCCCCCCCCCT
>NW_008795041.1:1943328-1959410 GCF_000699145.1 Aptenodytes forsteri | reverse complement strand
CTAAATGAAGTTTCAGCAGAAAAGTACTGTTGGAAAGTACTAAAACTTCTACTTTACTGTTTCTGTTTTGCTGATTGGAATGTGAATTCTCACTCTCTTTTAAAAATATTTCCAGGTACAAGAGTATAGAGAGGCTCTGGAAGGAATACTTATTAGAGAGAAGAACGGAATAGTGCTAATGCCTGAACTGTACGCAGTCCCTCCAGAAAAGGTATTGTGAAAATGCAGCATCCACTTCAGTATGCAAAGTATAGATATCAAGATGAATGTCAGTTTTATGGTTTTCCTGTAGCTGATAAATCTAAACCATCAATAAAAAAAGACTACTGCACATTATTTAAAAACTAAAGAGACGTCTCACAGCTCCCGCTGAGAAATGGTAAACTTTAGGTTTCCAAATTGTCACATTTTTTACTTGGGATCTGGATACCAGATTATTAGAGCAGGTCTAAAGTTTTAAATCCTCATAGCAAGACATATATTTTAGAAGCACTGATGCTGACTTAGGAACTGAAGCTCAAAGAAGAAATAAGGCATAGACTGTCCTGCCTGTCTAGTCTATTGATTGATTGTGCTCTTTCTTTTCCAGAGCTTGTATGTGAGAGAGAAACAGGTTTCAGATGGATTAGGGTTTGTGCTGGGTTTTTTGTTAGTTTTTCTCTCCTCCCCCCTTCCCCCCCCTTTGCTGTTACTGTTTACCTGATTCTCCCATTGTGACAGAGAAATTCAGACGAGCTTATGTGCTCTTCCACGCTAATTGCCTTTGTATCCCTCCCCGACAACTTCTTCTCCTGCTCTAGACTTCTCAGCCCTCACTCACTAAGGGTGTGGAGCCTGCTGGGTTGGTCTGAGTTTGAGCAGGGAGTGTTGACAGCTGATGTCTTGCTCGCAGATCTGAGGTAGAAGCTCTGAATTGCCTTCCTAGTGGGAACAAGCGTGTAAGAGTTCAGAGCCTTCTTTTGAATTTTGATATGATGATGATCTGATGAACATGCCAAAAAAACAGGGTGGATTTTGCCTGTCATTTGTAAATTTTAAAATGGCTATGGTAAAGGTATTATCTAGGAAGGTTTTTCCCCTGCCCTCAATTGATCTGTATACTGCAAAACCAAGGCAGTTTTTCTTTTTCTAAATTAGTAAGAGTCTACTCTTTTTTCCATTGACCATTCTTGCTAACACAGGAAAGGTGGAATAGCCTTCATTTTTAGAAAGCACCTTTACTTCAGGAAGCTAGGTAGGCATCAGTGAAGTTCAAGTGTCATCTTGCAAGGGGTTGGAAAGCAGACACACAATTACCTACAAGCTGCCCAGAGGGAAGGCAGCAAAGGCATGGTGAGAAGAAAGGGGAAGTGCTAACACCAAAGCATGCAGAGTCCCCATTCAACCTCCAGCTTCAAAGGGTGGAGCAGTGTATGAAAATGAAGCATAGTTCTTGTCCCAGAAAACGTGCAGCCTTAAAAGTAAAACCAAGAGATCTGGATGTCAGTAATAATGGCAAGTTAGAAAGGGTAGATGATAGGCCATATTTTTTCAAATACTGCCATGTTATTGATTGTTCTTCACAACTTGAGGGTAATTTTTCTTGCTTATGCGTTTGTTTTCAGGTGGATGAGGAATATGAAAATCCTCACTCAGTGGATCGTATACCAGTGGGAAAATTGCCTCATCTTTGGGGCCAATCGTTGTATGTCCTTAGCTGCCTATTAGCAGAGGTAATTGTTTCTTGTATAGTAGGTGAGCTTGTATTTCATTTTGTTTTGAGATGGCTTGGGCTTTAAGTACAATTTGGTTGACAGGAAGGGGACAATGTGTTTTCCAGTAGAAACGTACATGAACCATGGAGGTGTGACTCTGAGCTTTCAGGAGCTTTTTTTTGGTGTGTGTGTATATATATATATATAGATAGATATGCAATTGTCTGTTTCTAACCAAGCTGAATAAGTTGTCAGATGGACTGGATATACAGTTAGTCTAGAGGAATATGCCCAGGCTGACTTGGCTGTCCCAGAGCTAGGATTTTGCACTGTTTCAGCTCCACTAGGCTATGCCTTACTCTGAGGCATAAAGTGCTTACAGAGTTGTCCCATATTAGCCATGGACTTGTTAAAGGAACCGTTGAGTATCTCTGTGGAGCTGCAAAAAAATCACTGGCCTGGCAAAATTGCGTCAGTTGCTGCTACTCTAAAATCTGAACATGCAGATTGTGTCAGTCATAACCATGTTCTTGTTGTTATGAAAAATATTGCAGCCATTGTTTTTATTGAATGTACTACTTAGTGGACGGGGTAGATAACCAGGCTTTCAGTCCTGCTCTCCTGATGAAATATGAAAATCGGTTAAGATTTCTTCTAGATGTCATCAGAAGCCTTTTACTTAATTTTTGTTCGTTTCCCTTCTTCTTTCTTTCTCTTGCATTCATTCTAGGGATTTCTTGCTGTGGGTGAAATTGATCCCTTAAACAGGAGGTTTTCCACTGGATTTAAACCTGATGTTGTGGTACAAGGTGAGGGAGTTTTTTGAACATTCTGGGTGAATTGGATCATGTGATGGCGAAGTCCAGGAGAGAAGAAAGACTTGTTTAAAACCAATGTGGATTTTTGCATGGGATGTGGATGCTTTGATGATACTGTGAGAAAGAGAAAGGGGTTGTTTGCTTAGCTGCCTTTTTCCAGGAGGGAAGATCGGGTTTAACAAACGTTTTTTAAAAATACTTGTTAAAATTTTAAGACTTGTCAGGGACTGAAAGAGTGGCAAACTTAATCTTGTAGTGAAAAGGAAAATCTTGGTGGATTCTAGCAAGAAAGAGCAGGACTGCCAGGAGACAGGTCAGTTTAGTTAGGTTTCTGTGCAGCCCCTTTTTGGAAGAACCAGAGAGCAATGAGTGGGGAGTATCTCTGTACACAGAGGTGAGGCAGCCAGACTTATGGCTATCTTTTGGCTGCAGCAGGGAATGGCTTCTTTAGTCAATGGAGGAACAGCCAAAACCAGAAAATTAAGCAGAGGGTAAACACCAGCCGATAAGGGCTTGAAGACTTTTCAAGGACCTGTACTGCTCTGGAAAAGCAACCAGCTTGTTTATCAGGAGAAGCCTTAATCAATGATACTGTGACCTGGGCAGGTGCTTGTTTACCCCCTGTTGGTGTATCATGGTGATGGCATTTTGTTATTCTGAAGTGCTTAATTTCTAGTAGAAATAGATGCTGGATTATTTTTAGCATTCTTTGACAAGAATTTATAATGCAAAGAAGAATACTGAAGTATTAGTCCCAAACCAATAAGCCAGCTAACATGGGCAAAACCTCAAGCAGGACAAGGGGTGGGATCAGGGCCTGGATTGTAAATTCCTCTGATTTTGGGACTTTTTTTTTTTCCTACCTCGGCCACTTTATGGCCTCTGTAACATTTATTGCTATACAAGTAACAGCACCTCTTCCCCGTTGACTTGGCTGTGTTGTTATAGTGTACTCTATTAAAACAATGAAGATTTTCAAGTCATGTTTCCTCTTGTTTTACGGGGGAAAAGCCCTATCTGCTGAAGGAGACTGCATGATCCAAACTAGTGGTACTGAAAGAAATCGGAAGAAACTGATAAAGCCCCAGAGAACATGGTCTAGCCTCAGAGCTGATCCTGCTTTGAGCAGGAGGTTGGAGTAGAGACCTCGTGAGGACCCTTCCAACTTGAATTACCCTGTGATCCAAAGTGGACAAGAATGGCAAGACATGTTAAGAAGCAGAGCGCCAAAATCTGTCTGATGCCCTTTTGATCTCAGGGGCTCATAAATTGAGAAAGAATTAAGGCCTTTGTGCCTTTTTAGTCAACTAAATGCAGTAGTTGAGAGGTGACAGTAGAAACATGCAGTTAAAAAGAGTAGAACATTGGTTCTTAGTAGTGTTTTTGTTTTCTGTTATGCAGTAACTGTTTTGGCAGAATCTAATCAAATTAAGAATCTCTTGCAAGACCGTGGAATCAATGTTCAGAGCATTGCTGATATCCATCCGCTCAGAGTGCAGCCAGCTCGCATCCTGAGTAATCTCTACACCATGCTGGGTAGGTATTTTAACATGGAAGCCTCTCACTACTGCTGTGCAAGGTATTTTTTGAGGGTGGTGTTTTGATTTTTGTTTTTCTTGCTTCACACTGTCTCCATTTCTTTGATTTAATTTCTTTTATTTAAATCAATTTCTTTGATTTAAAAAAAAATGCATTTGTGCAAAGAAGATTAACAAAAATGGAACTTCTGTCTTAAATAAGGGACTCCCAACAGGACAAAAAAAAATTGTCTCATTAGAAAAGGTGGCCAAAATACAAGTTTCCCTGTGCCCTTGGAGTTAGGCAAGAACTGTCTCTTTTTTTGTACTGCAGGAACTACTTCCACAGAGAAACTGACTTTAGAAAAAATGCCTGGAAAAACAGAAAAAACCCAAATCTTCTTCCTTTCAGAAGTAAGAGTACTTCTGTTTTAAGTCTGGAAACTGAGCAGTGTGGATGCCATTCTACCAGCAGACAGCCTGGGAAGTTTTCTGCTCCAAATCAGGGAAGCCGTGCTGCTATTGGAGCATCTTTGGGCTGTCAGGTTCTTGCTAATGTTCCTTCCCACCCTGAGCTGAGTTGAGCTGCTGAAGCTCTCTGTCTCTGTTGCAAACTCAGAAGCCTTTAGGGCTTTTCTAAACACAGGACTTTAAATACGGTCCCGTTCCTCAACCATGACCCTAGAGGCCTGTTTTCCCCAGAGCCTGGCAGTTGGATTAAATAAATGTCCCAAAACTCCTACTGGTTCTAGTTTAGTTGAAAATCTTTTGATAACTGTCTCTTTTGATAATCCTTGCTGGAATGAATGGGGTCTTGGTGGAAAATTTCTTACATGTATTCCTAATTGAACAAAGTTTTACTACTTCAAGCATGCCAGCAACTCATGACTCAAAATTGTGGATGTTACTGCAAAGTAAAATGGAGGTGGGGTGAATCAGCACTGGTAGATTCCTTTGCAGCGTGGACAAGGGGAGCCGTATTGTGCTTCTCTGTCAGTCTGGAGCATGTTCCCATGGCAATTTGGTGATGGATAATGCCAAGGGAGAGTATTATTATATTAGAGGTTGTTCATGGGGTGGGTTTTGGGTTTTTTTGTTGTTGTTGTGATGGTTTTTGTTGGGTTTTTTTGTTTGTTTTAACAGGAGGTTTTTTGGAAGCATCCAAAGTAATGGGACCTTCAAATAAGTCTTAGAAAGTGTGCCCTTTACATGGAGAAGAGAAATTGCACGTACTGCTTTTGGGAAAGAATTTGTCTCTTTATCACAAAGAACTTTTAACAAATGAAACATTTGCAGGGCTTTGCTGAAGCTTACATTTATTTCATAATAGTTCATAATAGCTTTCTTTCACTAGTAGGGGTGAGTAGGATGATTTGACACATTGGTGTATTGTTTTTAACAGTGACTTCTTTGGGAATGTTCACAGTGGTATTTTTTCAGGCACATGGTTGTTTGGCTCATATTCCTTGTCAGACAGATTCAAGTCATCTCCTGGCTGCTGGAGCAAAGGTTGCAGTGCAGATCATTTGCTAATAAGCTCTACTGAAAGAAGTGGGGCTTATTAGCCTGATGAATGACAATTTTTGTATTTGGATGTACTTTGTATTTGGATTTAGCCTTCTGTGGGCAAGAATTTTTAAGGTTCTACAGTGAAAGTACTGCAATTTCTGTTGTATGTTGATGGCCTTGTTTTTGAAAGGTCGTACCTCCTGTCCTTGGTGGGGAAGCTTTGGGTGCTGAGCAATGACTATAATTAAAAGACCCAATCCCATGGTCAGTGAAGCCAAAATTTTTATTTTTAATCAGGCCTTTGAAGAACTCTAGCTATTATATTGGTGGTTGCTACAAAACACACCAGCCTCTGTTATCTCACTCTGTTATCTGTCTTCTGCCTTGCTGATACAAATGAAGTAGATTTCCTTGTCTAAAATGGTTGTTGTGGAAAACCACATAGGAAATGTTAGGTGAGGCTTTTTTTTCTTTCTCTCTTCTTTACAGGCCGGAACAAGAACATGAAATTAAGTGGACGGCCACACCGACACATTGGAGTGTTAGGCACCTCCAAGCTGTACATGATAAGAAATCAAATATTTGCTTTTACCCCTCAGGTGAGCATGTAAAGCTGACAGGGAAATCACTGCTTGCTTAATGGCTGATCATTAGTGAAGCACTTTGCTTCTATATGCTGTTACACTACTTTAGGTAGAGCAGGGCTGATAAAGCAGATGTGCTTTTCTTTGCAGGTTTTTTAAGAGCGTTGCATGATCAGCATGGTAGGAGTGCTGATAAATCTCTCTTCTGTCATACAGAGTCTGGCTTCTTTGGCTTCTGGCTTAGAACACAGCAAATCAATAGTACAAAGTTGTTACTAATCTCTGCCCCAACCAACATTCTAGCTAATGAAATAGTTTCTCCGGAAATAGATCACTTAATATATCTTTCTACTGATTGCTTTGGTGGAAAATTTAGTTTCACATAAGCGTGCCAAGTACTATAACCCCCAAGAGGCTAAGATGTAATCTTTTCATTATATTGTTGAAAGGGTCAGTAGTGCTGAGAAAGGGACGTTCTGTCTTTGTTTTCTGTTTAGTGCCTTTTTCAGTGTAGCTGGAAGTTTGGATTCTCCCAGAATTAATGGCTCTTACTTACACATTTAATGAAATATGACACACTCCTGTAGACTTATTCTAGTGGTTGGTACTAGAAGGCTAAGGGATCACCTACTCCAAACATGTGCAACTGGAGCAGGATAAAGAATGCTCACACCCTCCTAAATAGATGTTGGATTAATGTGGTCTTTAAATTCCAGTGGAAGCCATTCAGTGGACTCCATAGATGGCTTCTGCAGTGCTTCATGACGTCCAAACAACATCAGATTTACTGCAAATAATGTGGCTCCCTTCCCGTTCTTCCCCATGTCAATTGATCACAAGAAGCTTTGTAACAGATTGTTTAGTTGTTGTGTTGTTCCCACACACCAATTTTCACTTTTGCAAATTAGGGAAAAATTCCTTAGAGTCATGATTTTTTTTCCAAAATCTCTCTTTGTCCACATTTTACTATGTAAGTAGGACCCAATATTCCAGCTGAAATCTTGCCATGTTTCAAGTATGGATATACTTATTAATACATTCCAAAATGGCATTTATCTTTGCATCAGCAACACACTGTCAGGTCCTGCTTATTCCGTGTTTGACTAAAACCTCCATAACATTTTCCATTGTACTTTGTAGCCAGACATTTCCCCCTGACTTTTTTTTGGGGGGTGGAATTAATGTTAACTGCTAACCTTAGGAAGGTGAAATTAAACTCATCGGTGTTGATCTTGAGTAATGTCCACAAACTGTGTGGTTTTTTAGTTTGTATTTCATCCTGTTCTCTAATGAAACCATTGATTAGGTGTGGAACAAAGGCTGACCCCATTTAGATACCCTCTCATTCTGAAAAAATGGTTGGTAACTACTTTTTGAGAACAATTTTTCAAGCAGTACTGCCTCCTCGGATGTTTTTTCTTCAGCTCACTAGTGTGAAAATTTGTAGAAGTTGAGAGATGTCAGCCACTTTCTTGTACCTACCATCTAGTTGCTCCCAAAGAAGGAAATTTGACTGGTTTGCTGAGATTGGTTTTTGATATGACTGTTTGGCCATCTTGCTTTGTCATTTTGTAATTATCTTGGCAGTCTCAAATCAGCTTTGTTTTCCTGTGCTTTCAGGCACTGAAATTGGCTTGACTGGTGTATGTTATCCCATCTCTTCCTTTTTAAAGACGGGCAGTGTGTTTGCTTCTCTCTGGATTTCTGGGACTTGTTCTTCCTGAATTATCAAAACTAATTGCGAGTGGCTCAGGGATTGTTTTGGCTAGTTCCTTAAGTTCTGTGAAGTAATTTCTCTTGAATTTACGTGCTCTTTAACCTTTTCTTCCCATACTCAGGCTGGACTCCTGTTGCTTGGTTAAAAGTAGTATTACAGGTCATAATTCACTACTTTTCTTCTGTCAGTAAAAACAGCATCGAATGCTTCAGCTTGTCTGTATTCTCTCCTCCTACCTCCTTCCTTCCTTTCTTAACGGACCTATAGTTTCTGTATTTTCCTATTACTTCTGATGCGTTTACAGGGTATTTTCTCCTTGATCATTATGTGTCTTACTAATTGATGTTTCTTTTACATCCCAACTTCCTTTTTCCACCCTTCCCCAAGGCTTATGTGCTTCCTTAACTTTTGTTGTGGCTGCTTTGACATACTTTCCATTGTTTGTCCAGCTTTTTTAGTGTCCAGCTTTTTTAGTTTCCAGCTCCTAAAGTAGCTGGTCTCTTACTGTGGTTCTTGGCTTTCCTCTGTAGTGGGAACAGCACGCTTTACCATTGTACGTTTACTGTACCTTTTTTCCACAGTAACTGCCAGCTTGTCTGTATTCTGCTTGACTTTCAGATTGTTATCAAGAGACATACAGTTACTAGTCCCCAGTCCCCAGCGTGCGCTTAAGCCTATTTATTGTTTTTTGTTGCTATTGTTAGCTTTTTCTTCCACATTTAGAGTACTTCTGTCTTCCAGATCATAGGTTACTGTAATTCATCATTGGGAAGATTCTACTTCATGGGTGTGATTGTCTACTTCTTATTTGTATGGCTTACTTCTTTCACGGTCAGCCTACAAGTGAAAGAAAATGGACTCTGCACAAGCATGGATTTCTTTTTCACAGTTGCAGGCCTTGTTAGGTTAATTCATGCAGTCTGTGTTGTGGTCAAGAATAGCTCATAAGGCTTTTGTGAATGATTTAAGGGAGGAAATGGAAAAAAATAAGGAGAGCACTGACAATTACTCGTATGCCATACCTCTCTGTTCTCTAGTTTACCGACCAGCATCACTTCTATCTGGCTCTAGACAATCAGATGATTGTGGAGATGCTCAAGACAGAGCTGGCTTACCTCACTTCTTGTTGGAGGATGACAGGGAGACCAACCTTGACATTTCCCATCACCCACACAATGCTTGGTAAACTTAATTTTCTCTGTTTCAAGCAGAGTAGATTACTGGAAGGGAGTAGGATGGAAGTCAGTTTGAAAGGAGACAGGTGGCATGACTGTTTCAACATCGGAGTTTTAACATCAAAAGTACAGTTTAACTTTCTCAAGTGTATGCTGAATTTGGATGACATGGTAATACTTCATTTTGGTTTTACTCCCCCTTTATATCCTTGCATCTCCCCATCATCTCCATACTATTTCTGTCCAAAGAAATTTGATAGAAATCCCTTTGGAACTTGTCTTAAGTGGGTTGGGTTTTGTCTTGAGAAATCCCTTTAGAACTTGTCTCAGGGTTGTTTTTTGTTTGCTTGTTTGTTTGGGGATTTTTGAATAAGCTGGTATTGATAGCAGTTGTGGGTTCTGTTTTAAATTTGTCTTGATTTACTTTGTAGAGAATGCCCAGTAATCTACTTTATTTGGACATGATAATTTAAGAATGTGTTGGTAAGCTTCAACTCTTTCATTATTCTTTTTTAGTTGATGATGGTACGGACATTCATCCAGCAGTTCTTGCCACCATAAGAAAATTGGAGGATGGTTATTTTGGAGGTGCAAGGTAATGTCAGAACCCCCAAATGATTGTCTCCATGATTTTTTTTAATTAAATCCTATACAAGCCTCAGTTTTGAACTTGTGATGGTGCACAGACCTTGTATTAGAACTCTGCAGAGAGAGAAGTTTCAGCTTCAGTTATTATGTGGCAATCAGATGGTAGTTGGACCTCAGATACAATGGAAAAGATCTATCTCCCAAAAGGTGTACCATCTCTGACTGCCATTAATGGATAAGGAAAAACAAATGTCAAACCTTTGGAAATACAAAAACTTGGTCTTGGCTGGGCTTCTGTTTTTAAGAAGGAATTATCTTTCACAATTATTGGACGTATTTTAAACATGAATTGCATGTAGTACTTGCAAGCTTATGTGTTCCTTTCATCTACATATAAAAGCAATTTAATATGATGCTACAGTACCTCCCTATTCTTTTTCTGCTTGCCCTCTCAATCCGTATCTTCCTCTGATAATCAGATGTGCCTTCTGTTTTTTAGCAGCACTGCTTTGTGAAAAGATACTGCTGTTCATGGGAACTTCTCACCCTCAGTTTCTCGTGCATTATCCTCGGAGTTTAGGTCTTTGTTCAGGCTCTCTCTTCATATAAACATACAGCACCCTGCATAATGAGGCTTTGAGTTAGGCCCATAGGTGTTACCATAACACAGTTAAGTTCAATTAGTAGCTAGAGCAGTGAGTACCCAGCTGGATCTGCAACTATTGTTTTGCTTTTTTTTTTCTCAGTATCAGTATCTGCTGCTTTGTAGTTACCAAAGGTGGATTTAACAGTAGGTCTCATAAATTTTGGAGGAGTCGTTGAAAGCTCAGTGAGCATTAATCAGTATCAAAATGGTGGATATTAATACATTTTGGCATGTGTTCCTGTTTGCAGGGTGAAGATAGGCAAGCTATCAGAATTTCTTACCACCTCTTTTCATACGTATCTGAGCTTCCTGGATCCAGACTGTGACATAAAACTGTTTGATGGCCCTAACGAAGGCCGTAATAGTCCTGACAGTGAATATGGAGGCTATCCAGCAGATTTCTGTGAAAAAGGTAGTGCTTTTTCACTTCAAATTTTTTCTCTATCAAGTTCTATCAGCAGAGCCTGGGTTTACCTACAATGCAGAGTCTATTTTGTGCACAGTTGGTAGTCATTCAGGTTTCTCATGCATCAGTCTGAGGACAGTACCTGCATGACTTAATTTGGAGAAGGAATTTGTGCATATTCTTCCTATGTTCGTAGTATGGTGTTGACCAGTAACTGCTGCAGTAAAGCTGAAGAGTCAGGAGATGGGGGGGCATATGGGAGAGGCTAGAGGGAGGAAGAGACTGTGAGGAGTCATGTACAAGAGCTTGTGTGGAAGAGATGATAGAATCATAGAATCATTTAGGTTGAAAAAGACCTTTAAGATCATAGAGTCCAACTGTGATCTGTGGACTACCAGCAAGATAAAAACGCTTTTGCTTCATTTCAAATGGAAAAACAACTTCTTACTGTAACTGTTTTCAAAGTGTCAAAAATGGATTAATTTTTTTCTTTCCAATTTGTTCAGCTTAAAAATCTCTTGCTTATGATATTATTGCATTTTTGTGTGCCCTTCTATATAAGCAAGAATAGAGTGGTGTGTTTGAAAAAGAAAGCACTGATAAATTATGATTTTACCTTTAATAAATCTTTTGTTTTATGTATGTCACACTAGAAAGCCAGGATGAGCTGGATCAGTATATAAATGATGTCCTGCAGAGTACAGCACTGAAGTCATACCTGCCTCCAACTTCAAAGACTGTGAATCAATCACCTGTGTTCAGTGCAAACCATTCCACAAAAGAGATACTGTCAATAATGGCCAAGACAAAGGGCTTGGAGGTTCCAGGTATTTCTCCCTATTATTTATTTAGTGATAATAATAGAAAACCTGTTTTGGGTGCTACAAGGGGTAAGTTCAAGTATTTAAAAAGTCTGCCATTTAAAAAGAACTAGTGGCACAAATATGTTGTAGTTATCAGAAATAAGAATGAGTCTGAAGCTGTTGCTGTCGTGTTCCCACAGTACCCCATGTCTTGGTGTATACATAAATAACCTGCTATGAAATGTAACATTTAATCAAAGTTGATGTTATGGAAACTGCTACACCTTCTCAGTTGGATAGAATTTTAGAACCTGAGTCAGGGCATTATTTTTTTTTGTCTTTGCTTATACAAAGGCAGACAAAATGTACTTACTTACTTTATTAAAGTCGTGAAGAAATGAAATGTTTCAATGCCAGAAAAACATAGGTATGCACATGTACTTTCTAAATTTGTAAGAACAAATGGAGTAGAGAGGGAGGACAGTATTCCTAATTATGCTACGTTTCTAATAGACTGATTGGAGGATTTACACCAAAATAATGCTTTGACTGAATTTGTAAGCAGATTCCAACGTACGCATTGTTTTATATGTAGGCATGTAGTATTCAATGCCCTGGTTAAGGGAAGGCTTCCCTTAACTTCAGTGTAAATTAATAACTTCCAAGCTTTTTTGTTAGTCTCTTCTCCAGTCTTTCATGTGCCATATCATCTGATCCTCTATTGAATTCAACATATGAAATTAACAGAGTGTTAGCCTGCATTTAGCATTATCATTTTAATTATGATATCTTACCAGTTAGACCATTTTCTCCACATACCTCCTGTTAAAATGTTTAAAACACTTAGCAGGGTCAGGTCATTGGGCTGTAGGATTTCTGTGCATGGGCTGTCATAAGAGGTATCAGTTGAGCATGTAGCACCTGAGCCTTTGACATGCTGATCTCAGAAGCTCTTGGAGCAAGCCTGAAAGGAGATAGGGTTCAGAACATGAGCTTGTCTCCTGAGTTCCACGCACAGCATCTCAGAAGCATTGCCTCTATATTTTGACTCTTGGAGGTATTTCTGTTGTTTTTACCTAGTATAATTGCTTCATGTAGCTGTTTTTGATTTTCATCGTACTGAAACGGACTTTTTTTCTTTTTTCTGGTGGCTTTGCTTTCCAGCTGTGTCTATGTCTCTTCCCACTAAAGTTCTGAACAACCGGAAGTCTCTGAATCTTGTCGATAATCCCCATTTCTTTGAGACGAAGGTAAGCTGTGGGAATTTTTATGCTGTTTGTGTTTTTAGGACACAATACTGTGGCCTTTCCTGTGTTTCCCAGCCAAACCCTATGCTAGTTCTCATTTTCCTTCACAGACAAGCCATTCTGCCCAAGGCACCGGATAGCTGCTCCCTTGTTTTGGAATTTATTTTTTGGCTGGGTGAAGGTTTTTTGGTTAAATAGACATTATCAAGTGGAAAATTCTTAATTGTGTGTGCCAAACAGAAAATAATATAATAGGTGCTTATTTTTAAAGGCCAAAGGTTAAGTCATCATCTTTAGTTCTAACTGAACACACGAAGGGAAGGACGGGATGTTCACGGCCTTTAGAGTTGTTCTCCAGGAAATGCTACTTATAGTAATGTCTGGGCAGGAGGGGAGTGTGTGAAAGGACAGGTGTCCTTAAGGCACCAGCCAAATCCCACTCCAAGGCATGAAGATTGGGTTGTGCCGGGCACTTGTTTTGTCTTAATACATGTGACCAGCTGCTGAGAATGGTTACAGGAGATTGTATGCAGCCTCCTGAAGGATTCTGCTCTACAGCTCTGTTTGTGGAAATGGTATTTTCAGACCATTGAATTTGCTGAATAGCTTATTAAACAAAACTTCTCTTCATCCAAGAACTTACCACAGGATTGCATCATCTGATTAGTTAACATGTTAGTTTCATAAGCTTGGAAAATTTATGATGGCAACATCTGCATTCATAAAACACCACATATATAAAGGTTAGAGGTGGAACTCAAAAAGTTCTAAATTATTTCAACGAAAAAAAGATAGTGTCCTTCTGCTTTTCTCTTTACAAGTAACAGCAAATGACAGGAAAAGCATGCAAATAATTTGGTTTCTTTCTTTGTCAAAATATTTCTTTGTTTTGTCCAAAAAATGGCTTTCCTTGTTGATTGAACCAAAACTAGAAACAAAGTTCCATTCTGGGTGTTGTGTTTCCTGGGATTAGTCTCCTTTTCATGTCTGCAATAGTCTGGCAAGAACTATGTGATGCGTCTGTATTTCAAGTGCAGAGTTATGTTGTAAGTCTGTTGTATTGTTTAATGGGAAGTTACAGTTTGAATTTGATCTGCTACTTTTTTCAAGATCATTTCTTTGATTTTTCATCCATCTTTGTTATCAGGACTGTGAAAATGTTTTGCACTTACCTAAAGATGCTCATGGTGATTTGGATTGCAGGAAGCTTGTTGAGCAGCTGAAGGAATGTCCAACACTCCATGATCAAGCAGATATCTTATATATCTTGCATATGCTAAAGTGAGTTGTCTGAGTATAAACTTCAGCATGTTTAAGTTTGGTCACAACTATTCTTGTGCAAAAGCTTTCCACTGTTCAGGGTTGTGTTTTGAGGGGACAGGTTAAAATATTTTGTGCTTTAACAAGCATATTTTCAGTTAGTGTGATTACATAATTCGGATACAAAAAAATGCTTGTGCAAATTTCAGAGTTGATTGGCACACGGTTGCAAATACATACAGGCTCCAAGGCTCATGAGTGAAATGCACAAATCCTTTCCATGAATG
The DNA here is from genome assembly GCF_000699145.1 of Aptenodytes forsteri. Lineage (NCBI taxonomy): Eukaryota > Metazoa > Chordata > Aves > Sphenisciformes > Spheniscidae > Aptenodytes > Aptenodytes forsteri. The sequence goes on along the minus strand of NW_008795041.1, from coordinate 1,945,159 downwards.
AGAACACACCTTGCTATATTTGCGGCACTGTTAAGTTCACAGAGATTTCGTGTGATTTCTATACACAAGAAGGGAAGTGGAGGGAAACTTCATCTTGTCGTTTTCTAACTAAAAGCAAAATGCAATTTTAATGAGTAGTCGCTATTTTTCCTCTAATCCCTCTGCATGTTTAAGTGCACCACTGGCTAAAACTCGGTGCTCTTCAAAACATTCTTGGAAACATTCTAACCCCAGCTGCTGGGCTTAGTAAACAGCTGCTATTTAAACAGGTTTGATGGGAACAAAATGCAAATACAAACCAACGGAATCATCTTCTGGAGTGCGTTTATTGGGCTTTTTTTCCTGTGCAGGAGAATACTGCTGGAACCTGGCAGGAAGTTAGCTTTGGCTGCGAAGACAAGCATGTGTTAATCACAGATGGTCTTCCTTACTGCTACAAAGATTGTATTTTTGTTTATTTTGGTCTTTCTCCTGTGGGGACCTCTTCTTTGATCTTGATTTCCCAAGCAAAATGTTTAGCAGCCTCTCTTAAAGAGCAAAGGAAATCCTCAAAAAATATCATTTTGTTGTTTAACTACATGCAACACCCTTAATTTCCTGTTCTGGACTTGATTCATCGTGGGAGTCTCTGTTGGGCAGGCAGGTGGACTTCTGGTGGACTCTGTCCCTCTAGCAGGAGTTGAAAGGTCATTCTGTGATGCTTCAAAACATTATCAAAGAGAAGCCATAATGGAGTGAATTTCAAAACCAGGAGAGGAACAGAAATCTCCTTTGCTTTTTCAGTAATGGCATAAGCAGTGTGGAAGCTTAGTTAATAGCTAAGAAAGAGGCTGGGCAAAAAACTTAGAGATCCCCGTGAGGCATCTGAAAAATGGGTGCAGTCTTCAGCAGTACTGAAGACATTGCTGAATTCTGCTCTGAAAAAGCACCACATGGAGCGTTCCTCCTGTCTGCATGCATGCTCAGTTTAAAGCCTGGTGGGAAATCCCTTGGGTGGTTGCTTTGAAGTCACAGACTTATGGCTAAGTGAGTGCTCAAGTTAATGGAAGTTCCTGGTATCAAGAGGGTTTTGTCCACATATAACTGATCTCTGGTGAAGGCCCACGTGTCCCATGTGCTACTTAATTCTGTCACCAAAATGAGCAATGCGATCAAAATCAGGCTGCTTGTTGTGTGGTAAGGTTAAGCAGTGTAGCATTTTACCTGATGAGAGTTACCTTCTGTGTCTGTTCTGGCAGAGGTGCTGACTGGGACACAGAGCTGGATGGACAGTATGGCGTCACTGTTCATTGCCTACTCAACGAGCTCTACAGAAAGGCAGGCCTCAATCAAGAATGGGGCTTGATTCGTTATATTTCCGGTATACTCAAAAAGAGAGTGGAAGTCCTGGCTGAGGTATGAAATATAAATAATGCTGGTTCAGTTTCCTGCCTGGAAAGAGAGATAAAACTACCGGTTTGCCAGTGGGGCTTGTGCTTGCCCTTGCCCTCTTCTGGTCTTACATCACAACTTACATAGTGCGACATTTTTCAGTAAACATTGGTTGCTTTTCTGATCTAAAATCTTATTACGACATCTTTACCTTTCACCTGACCTCAGTGCTGGGAAAGGTTATGGAGCGGTTCATCTTGAGGGCGCTCACAAGGCATGAGCGGGACAACCAGGGGATCAGGCCCAGTCAGCACAGATTCATGAGAGGCCGGTCCTGCTTGACCAACCTGATCTCCTTCTATGACCAGGTGACCCGCCTAGTGGATGAGGGAAAGGCTGTGGATGTGGTCTACCTGGACTTCAGTAAGGCCTTTGACACCGTCTCCCACAGCATTCTCCT
>NW_008795041.1:1927251-1942629 GCF_000699145.1 Aptenodytes forsteri | reverse complement strand
TGGTGAGGTGTCTGGAGAACAAGTCTTATGAGGAGCGGCTGAGGGAACTGGGGTTGTTTAGCCTGGAGAAAAGGAGGCTGAGGGGAGACCTCATCGCTCTCTACAACTACCTGAAAGGAGGCTGTAGCGAGGTGGGTGTTGGTCTCTTCTCCCAAGTAACTAGTGATAGGATGAGAGGAAATGGCCTCAAGTTGCGCCAAGGGAGGTTTAGATTGGACGTGAGGAAAAATTTCTTTACTGAAAGAGTGGTGAAACATTGGAACAGTCTGCCCAGGGAAGTGGTTTATTCACCATCACTGGAGGTGTTTAAAAGACGTGTAGATGCGGCGCTTAGGGACATGGTTTAGTGGGCATGGTGGTGTTGGGTTGACGGTTGGACTCGATGATCTTAGAGGTCTTTTCCAACCTCAATGATTCTATGATTCTATGATCTGTACTGTGAACTGTGCTAATGTTGGCATGGACTGAGAATGTCACACTGTAAATGATTTTGAAGGCTTCATTTCATCTCTGTTAATCAGAGATGCTTAGTTGTGTGCTTTGAAAGCTGTAGTTGTCATTGGTAATTGTCTATTGCTATTGTGATAGCATGGACACTTTTGGAGCACCGAAAACATGTTCTGCCGATTCCTTTCCCATTAGGCAGACAGTCTGCCGTGTGCGTGGATGTGGCTGTTCAGAGGCATTAAAGTATCTGGGACTATTAAATGGTAACAAGAAAGATCCACAGTAAGGGTACATATTTGATTTTGAACATTACAAAAAAGTTTCCTCTCAAGTACTCTAAAGTATTTGTTTAATTTCCTACTTATCCCTGTATATTTCTGAAGAGCTCTTTCTCTAATTCCTGGCCATTTTCAAAGCTTTGACTGTCACACCTAGGATGCCCTATTTTAGTGACAGTCATATCTGCAGGGAGCAACTTGTGATAATCGCCCTGCACGGTACTTCATTAAGCACATAACCTTTTCCATCCTCAAGACATGATGGACAAGCAGTACAGACATGCTCACAGAAAGCCGTGTGTGTTCAGTTGAGAAGATACTGACAAAGAACTGGGGAGGAAGAGAGTAGAGATGGTATGTTTTGTTCCACGTTAAGGGAGGGAAAACAGACTCTTCAAAATCAGAGGAACATTGTTCCGTGAGGTCTTTGATTCGGGATGCTAAAACAGGTAAACTAAACACCCACTTTTAAAGGAGGTTGATATAAAAGAATAAACACTGTGGTGCTGGGGGAAGCACCTATTTCAGAATGTATCAGGGTGCCTAATTCAGGAATGTGATGCAATACGTTCGGTGTTTGTTTGTTTTAAGAGATATATTAGTATGCAGGATTTTTTTTTTTAGCTAATACTGCCAAGTTTTTCATTGATTAAAAATAGTTTTTTGTCTTAAATAAAGAACAAATGTTTATCTTATGATAAAGTCCTTTATTGATCTGCCAGCCCCACTGGAGTCCCTAATCATTATGCTGCTGATTTCACTGAGCAGGGAAGCAGGCTTTCAGCCTGGGCAGACTCTCATAGCCTTGTTGACCTCAGGGGATCTTTGGCAACTAGTTAACAGCATTCTGCTGGATCTGCATGTCTGGTAATTAATAGAAATGCATTTAAAAATTGCTAAAGAAATGCTTCATTTTTGGGAATTAAAAGCTGTATCACTTCTACATGACTCAGAGAAAGGTCTCTTGCTTTCTGTCGCATTGTGATAGGCATGCACAGACCTCCTGTCGCACCACAAGCAACTTACAGTTGGCCTGCCACCAGAACCCCGCGAGAAAATTATTACCACGTAAGTTGGAGCTCTGCCTCAGTTACAGAAGCAGCCTGTCCTTCATCTTCCTGCCGGTACCGTTCTGCTGCTATTATCTTGTTTTAAAACTTACTCCTCACCTTCAGAAGGAATTGCAGCCACCCAGGCAGAATCGTAGGCACCTTTGCGGTGCAAAGATGGTTTCTGGGTGACTTGGTTCCAGTGCTTGTTCAAGAGGTTAATAGCAAGTGTCTGAGTCACTGCTAATTGTGGTTTGCCTTCTTGCAGCCCACTGCCACCTGAGCAGCTCACAGATCTTATTTATGAAGCCAGCGGCCAAGACATCAGTATTGCAGTCCTGACACAGGTATGCAGCATGTGTAGACAGGGTTCTTCGAGCTGTGCCCAGTGTGGCGCCAGCGTTTGCTTTGTGACTGGGAGAGCCGAGAGGACCCACTCTGAATGGGTGCCCTTATGGATTTGTCCTTACAGGAAATAATTATGTACTTGGCGATGTATGTCCGGTCACAGCCTAGTCTTTTTGTGGAGATGCTCAGGCTCCGTATTGGTCTGATAATTCAGGTGATGGCCACTGAGCTGGCTCGGAGTCTAAAATGCTCAGGTAAGAGCAATTTTAACATAAGGGTACTTAGGGTGTTATTTCTGCTTCACCTCAGTGGTTGGTTTTTCATTTGTATGTTAAATCCTTTTATTAACTTCTTCAACCAGCATGTGCAGTTACAAACTTTGAAAATAACTTCTCTTTTTGACTTAATGAAAGATTCCTGCCCCTCCATCCCCCAGTTATTCAAACTGAAGTGGATATTAAATACTTAAGTCCCCTGACTTTCAGTAGGTGTTTGAGGTCTGGGTCATCAAATCGCACACGTGTGTGTATTTAGGGACCCAATGCCACTCATGTCAATGAGAATTAGGACCCTAGGTATATTCTGAATATTTGAGCCTTAATTCATACTTCTGGTAGTTTTTATTCAAAGTAACTTCTGATCTTCTTCCTTTTATGTGTAAGCCTTCTCCCCTTGAATGTGCTTACCTGAAAAATATTTGCTGTTTAGATTTCAGCTAGTAATATGTTATTTTGCCAGGAGGTCAGTAAAAAAAAATTCTTATGGGCTCCCAAGATGTTGCATATACCCTACAAAAACCCAATAATTAAATAACAAACAAGTGGTGCAAGGCAAAAATATTTTCAAACTCATTTTGGAAGAGAAAAGTGAAACTAGAGAGGAATCACGATTGAAGAGAGATCTGAAAATCATGGAAGAGTTTTGCACATTTAAAGGGATCAGAAGTCTAAGAAGGAGCAGTCGTGAAAAGTAATCAAGTTAATGTGACAAATATATAGTCAAATGCTGACGCTTACGAGCATGATCTGGGCCATATTTTTGTGGCTCAGCTCTTGTTACCATTTCTAATGCCCTAGCACACCCTGAAGGGGGATAACTTTGTGGAAGCATATTTTCTGGTCTCCCCGGTTTTCTCCCTCCTGGAGTGAAGTGCGGGTCCCTGGGAGTTGGTTAGATGGAACCCACTTCAGTCGTGAAAAGTAATCAAGTTAATGTGACAAATATATAGTCAAATGCTGACGCTTACGAGCATGATCTGCGCCATATTTTTGTGGCTCAGCTCTTGTTACCATTTCTAATGCCCTAGCACACCCTGAAGGGATAACTTTGTGGAAGCATATTTTCTGGTCTCCCCGGTTTTCTCCCTCCTGGAGTGAAGTGCGGGTCCCTGGGAGTTGGTTAGATGGAACCCACTTTGGACGCTGCTGCTCGCTCGAATTTGAGTGGCTAGCTGCCACTGGGAGGGTGGCAGGTTTCTCCCTTAGGAGAAGTTGACAAAAGGAGCCAAGTAATTTTCTGGGATAATTCTGTTTCTATATGAAGAGTGTACAGAAAGCCCTGTTTCCCCCAAACCTGTAGCTGAATAGCGGAAGCTGCTTTTTTCATAGTGCAAAGCCTCTCTTTCCTGGGATCGCTTTTGTTATTCCTTAGCCTTAAAAGCCAGCTGCTTTGTACACTGCCCTCAGCTTCATTGTTGCCTTTTCCATGTTCTCCTGTGGGAGACTTGTCTGTGCACACACGTGTGCTCATGTGTATGCATGTACTTTTTCTCTCTCTCACCTACAATCAAATAAAACACAAGCCTTCCACATGCATGCATTTCTTTATAACTCTGGCTCTCTAATTTATATCTGCATGTCATCTGCTTCTGGGAGATGGCTGTAACACCTTTCCAAGCGATCTTGCTCTACAAAGGAGCAACTGCTTTCTCATCATCAGCTTCAGTGAGATTTCACACAAGATGCAGCGTAGTATTCACTAATGCAAATAGCGTTGTTTCCATGCAGTGTTTGTTGTTTCGTCTTGCAATTTATTTTCTTTGAAATGTGACTCTACATATTAATTTTTTTAAAGGAAGTGCTAGCCACAAGGGAAATGTGACTGAACTTCATTCAGTCAGCAGTTCACTTAGGAAAACAACCTATAAAGCAACCTATAGTGATGTTTGTCTTTTTTTTTTTTTCTTTTTGTTCTGTTTCAACTAGGTGAAGAAGCTTCAGAGAGTTTGATGAATCTAAGTCCCTTTGATATGAAAAATCTCCTACACCATATTCTCAGTGGAAAAGAGTTTGGTGTGGAAAGAAGCTGTAAGTTGTCCACTTGGGTACTTGTATATTGTTAAGTGAGAACTATAAATACAAAGTTAGATTGTCTTAGAAGTAGGAATCTACCTCTTGGTACGTAAAATAGAGGTATAGGTGATGTGTTAATCATGAGTGGCCAGTACCTGTGTATGTCTGTTGTGGAATAAACAAAACACCTATGATTTCAGTGCAGGACAACTTCCATAAGATTGTATCAGGTTTTCAGTGATACGAAGGCCAACTTTGAAAATGAAGAAATTTTATATGACCGAACGAAGACCATAAAAAGGGCATGTCTAACATGCCTTCAAGGAGCATGTCTGTGATGCCCAGGTATTCCTGACTGGCACTTCGGCTTTCTCCCGGGCCATATTTTTGTGGCTCAGCTCATGAGCCCTCACAGACTCATTGCAACTCTGATGTCTTTTGAAGCTATGATTGCTCAGTGTTTTGGAAAATCAGGTCCCAGTATCCAAGTATGGATCTAGGCCCCTGACTTGATGTAATCAGGTTTGAACTATTGACATGATTTGAAAGGATGCTGTCACCAAGAGCATTGTACACTTGTGAAAGGATATGCTTTTATCTTTAACTTCCAGATAAAAATTCATCTGTTTTTCTACCCCCTAGAATTTTAAAAATGTCTGTTTGCTTCTTTTAGTGCGACCTGTAGATTCCTCTTCGTCTAGCCCTGCGATTTCTATTCATGAAATGGGGCATTCTGGAGCAACCAAAACAGAAAGAAGTGGTATTACTAAATTGAAGAGTGAGATGAAGCAGGTGAGGGGTTTCTGTCAACGCTTATCAGAAAATGCAGCTGTTCTGGTACTGTGTTATGTTGGATTTTTGTGTGTTAATTTTAGGAGACCGTTTTTATTGCCAAACAGATTCTTGGTAAATGACAGAAGTTCCCAAGGATCCTTTGATTTAAAGCTGATCGCTAAATAGAAAGCAGTAAAGGGATGTTTCCTCCAAAAATATACTTCCTTTTTTGTTCTTGTTTTACATGCTGAATATAGAAGAACTTGAACAAACTAATGCATTCATGGCATCAACTGTAAAACAGCTCTTTAATCATTTTCAGTGAAGGAAAGGTCAGATGTGCAAAGTGAAGCTTTCATGCAAACAGTGTTCATTTTTATACTCTGTACAAGTTGCTAATGTGGTCCACATGCCTTTTGGAAAAGATACACTTGGAAAAGAAATCTTGGTTTATTTTCTTCCTGTTTTGTTTCTTCAGGAATGGAGGATGATTACTGCTAGAATATATATATACTTAAGTTCCATACTTTAAAGTACACAGCAACTGAACATATGAAGTAATACCATAGAAAATACCTCCAAAATATTCTGAATGAATGTGACTGATTGTTTTGTTATGAGTGTTTTTGATTTCTCTTTTTTTTTATGTTTCTATTAGTAATTTTCTTTTGCACTAGATAAATAGGAAGGTAGTGATCAAGTAAAATACATTTATAAGAATGAATGCCATCATATTGTTCAGCCTGGAGAAGAGAAGGCTCCAGGGACACCTTATTGTGGTCTTTCAGTATACAAAGGCAGCTTATAAGAAAGGTGGAGAGAGACTTTTTGCCGAGGCCTGTTATGACAGGACAAGGGGCAATGGATTTAAAATGAAAGAGGGTAGTTTTGGATTGGACATAAGGAAGAAATTTTTTACGAAGAGGGTGGTGAGCCACTGGAACAGGTTGCCCAGAGGTGGTGTGGATGCCCCATCATTGGAAGTGTTCAAGGTCAGGTTGGACAGGGCTTTGAGCAACCTCATCTAGTGAAAGATGTCCCTGCCCACGGCAGGGGGGTTGGACTAGATGATCTGTAAATGTCCCTTCCAACCCAAACCATGCTGCGATTCTATATTAGAAACATATTTTTGAAAGACCCTCTCTTCTGAGAGCTTATCAAGCCTGATTCGTTTAATCTGAGGCCATTTCTGTAAGCTTCTGAGGAAGTATGTGATGTTTTCCTTTGATTGTGTGAAACAGATTTGCTCGATAAGCCTTCAGAAAGGAGCGGCATTTCTGCATGGTCTTGACGTGGAGCGTTTGATGGCGACAATAAAGTTCAGTTAATGATTCTTCATAGGACATGATCAGGCAGGGAAGCAAAGGCACCTGTGAAACGCACGGTGTCTCACAAGACCTGGTCGCCTTGTTTGTGCCATACCACTGCCTAAGCATGGTCATGGCCGAGCCTCGTGGTACGGCTGTGGCTGTGAAGGTGCTGCTAGCTGCTTTCCACCAACTCTGAAGTGACTTTGGGTGTTCAGACTGAGCAGGGCTCGCAGTCGTATGGCGGGTGTGGGACTTCAGGGCCTTTCCAGGAAGGAAGAGGGACTAGGCACTAGGTGGCAGCATTATTTTGTTTTAAATACAGAGGTGGGCCTGAGCTGAAACACTTGGACCTTTGCTGAGGTTGGAAATGTATTTCCTGCGTTGCTTTTGCATTAGACGGAAACTTGGTATTTTGCACAGAGGAGGAGTTGGCTGGTTTTATTTTTGTTCCCTGCACCTTGCCATTCACGCTGCTTCCTGCTACATCTCACTGCATTCTCTGAATAATTCACTAGATACTAATTTAATGTCATTTTGGTGGGGGGGAGAGGGGGATTATATTTGTGTTACAAGGAACATTTCAAGTACTTGCACTAACATCTCTGCACCAGAGCTCAGGTGTTGAGTTGACTGCAGCTCTTTTGCTGCCGTCGTTTCTTGAGTCTGAACATCAAGCATTTGCCTGGCTCTGAACCATTAACACTTAATTAGGAGGCATGGCTTGGGGTGGACAGTTACAGAAAAGTGCTGTAAGTCCGAGGTGGTACATCCACATTTCAGCAAAAATTTTGCCTTGCTGCTGTTTGTTTAGCGCTGCCCACCCAGTTGGCAGCCCGCAGACTTTCTGCAGCGAGGTGGCCTTCTCGTGCAAGGAGAAGCTGCTGATGTTGCAACGAATGGGGAGTGGAAGTGGGGAGCTTGGGGTTTTTTCCCAGCGCTGAGTCACAGGGAAGCTTTTGCATGCATCTTAAACTGTGGCAGTTTGTGTTGGCCATGCTTGGAGCTCAGTGGATGGCATGGGAAGCTCGTGGCTGCACCGCAACCAAGGAGGCTCCTGGCACGGCAGGGTCTGCCTCGTCGTGACCCTGGGAATCGGCAGCAGCTGCCCCGAAGTCAACTGAAGTGCAGCACTGCAAGAGTCCAGGGGCTGTCGCAGTTTTTGCCTGAGTATCTGAGCTTATTCCATGTTTCTTGTCTTTGCATGGACGGGTTACTTTACTTAACCTTGTTTGCATCCTGTTCCGTCATGGCTGGCTGGCTGACGTGTTGGTGTCTGATTTTGTTTTGTAATTCTTTCATGAGGGCCACTCCATGTCCAGCATCATGTTCGCTTCTACGGTAAAACACTGTCTGCAGCTCTGCACCTGCTCTTCACCCTGTGTGTGTGTGTGTGTGTGCAAGGATCTTAGCTCTAGACACCTCCTGTGGCTTCTCCTGCATAAAAACTTGCTTTCAAACCCTATCTTTTTGTTTTGTTCATCTTCATTGGGAACCAATTCTCATTAGTAATCTTTTAATAGAAGTTGAGTCTCGCGTTTAGATCCACTTAGTTATTCTGAAGCTTAAGCAGTTGTAGCAGATAAAGCACTATAGCAGATTTAGCTACCTGATGGTGGATTATGCTACAGGTGTCATCAGTATTTAAAAGTAATGTAGTGTTGATAAATGCTGGCAGTCTATGGACATTAATGAACCCCAAACAGCTTCAGGTTGCTGAGACAGGGTTTTTATGGGCATGGGTGTCTCCTCAGGCAGTCATCTTCTTTCAAGGCAGAGAACTGTAGCTCTTCTTAAGCTCTCGCTGTTAAGAAGGAAGATAATTGTTTAAATATTTTACCAACAGAAACTTCAACAATTTAAAGTAAGTCTGAGGCTCCAGATCTGTCATGAAGAGACAGAAAGCTTGCAGCTATGAGTGCACTTTAAACTGGTGGTTGTGATTCATGGTTCTCTGCGTCTGCAGACTTGCTGTCGATGGCACACCTCCCAAGTGTCCTAAATACACAACTGCAGAGCACCACTAGCCCTGTGGCCTGGCGAGACAACTGCCAGGTTGCTGTTGCCTCTCTCTTCCCACGTACCAGAAAGGCAGGCTTCAACTGTGTGTTTGATTCAAGTGCACAGAATTGTTCAGTGAGATCTTTGCTTCTCCAAACCACCTGAGTAGACAGATTAAGTGTTGTATGCAGATGGATTTCTCTACTTTGGCACCCACCCTCCTGCTGATCTCCTGCATCCCTTAGCTCTGCGCAACAGGGTGGAGGAAGTTCTTTCCGTCTCAGTGTGCAGTGGAAAGGAATAGCATGCATCAAGCCATCAAGGGAACACCACCTATGCCTCACTGACACCAACAGGAGCGAATATGGACTTTGTTTGCATTTGCTGGTCTTTTTGCAGTGCTTGGCTGTGTAGAGTCAGTGAGCCTATCCTTTGCAAACGTACAGTTTTCGTTCTTATTTCCCACCTTCCCCAGTACTTTGCTCAGGCAGTTCCTTACTCAGAGATGATGGGATTTGAGATGGGGCTCTCAGTGAAGTCCTTTCTGGGCTGAAAGTAATAGGCGCAAAAAGGAGTGAGGAAACAGAAGAGAAACGGTCTCTGGGAGTGCAAAGAGTAGGCAGACTGCATGTGTGGAAATGGGAACAAGAATTTAGTGGTAGTGCCACACCTTTGAAGATGATTTGCTGCCTAATTTAGTCTCCAAGTCTGGTAGAGTAAAATAATAGAGCAATAGTGACAATAAAGGAAACAAGACTGATACTTACAGAGAGGCAGGCATGATGATTACGTGACCACATGAAGTCAATTTTTCATCTACTTGCTTTAATGGAGCTTTTTGCATGGAGGACCTCTCTTGCTGGACTCATGGACCTTTTGGTTCTCTTACGACCCCGAGCCCCAAGTCCAAGTCAGACCTACCTGCAAATCCTACCATCTTGCACACCAGTGACACTGCCCTGGCAGCCAACTCATGCTTGTTAAAATAGTCATGCCTTGTGTTGAACGAAGCAGTGAAGTTTACTGGGTTGTGCCTTGTTGAACTGCTTGCCTGTTTTGTTGAGAAATGATTGAAGTACTGGAGAAGCGAAGCTTGTGAAGGGGAGAGAAAGGGATCAATCCTGCCTCGTCATCTTGCATGATATCACGGCCTGTGTTTTTTCCCTGGTTCTGAGGTGGCATTGTAACAGAATGATGTATTCACCAGGAGTAGTGCTTGGGGTGGTAGAAAGCAAATAACCAAGGCTTTAACGTTTCTTACAGAGGGGCAGTACTCCATCGTCTCCCACTAGTACTTCTCCTACTGGCTCCAAAGGAGAGACGAGCTGGGGTGACCGAAAAGGGCAGTGGCTGCGCAGAAGGAGGCTTGATGGTGCTATTAACAGAGTTCCTGTTGGCTTTTATGAGAAAGTGTGGAAAATCCTTCAGAAGGTAAGTTGACAGCCAGGGAGGGCTGGAAGGAAGCAAACTGTACGGTAACTTGGGGAGGTGGTGGTCAAGAGGCGGCGTGTTGCCGGGAGTTGAAGTTGGTCTTCAGCTGGAAGACCGGTGGAAACTAGAGTCTTTAGTAGAAGCATGTCTCTTGAACATAAAAGGGCTCCGTTAACACAAGTTCACGTGTTTGTTTGAAAGTGTATTTTTCTCTGAAACCGCTGGCGCTGAATTTTGGCTGAACGATTCTGTTCCACCACCATCTGTTTTGCATCACCCATGGCCTAATGTGAGTTGTGGTCAGTGCCGCTGAGGGACGCTGCAATGCAGGGCAGTTCATGCGCTCCAGTTCAGAAAGGATGCAAGGAATGAAGTAGGAAACTGCACTGACTCTTCCAAAATGCCTTGAGATCTCTTGCTGGCTCTTCTGAGCTGTATGGCATTCTTAACATTTTTTTGTTTGTTTTTAAGTGAAAAGTAATCCTTGCCAGCACCTTGGAGCTCAGGGTGTATGGAAATGTCTTGAAGCAGCTCTCCAGGAAGGAAGAGAGGGGAATTATGAATTCTTACTCATTTCAAAGTGATTATGCACCCGTTCTTCTGCTTTGTTGAATGAAAGCCAGCATTTGGCACCTTGCAGCACTGAGCTGTTCACGCCTACACAGTTGGGAAAAATGTGCATCACCAGCTCAGGTTGATTTTGGTTGTCCTTCTAAAATCACTTACGCTAAAGCTGTTAGTGTTGATGTCGGCCAAGATGAGTCATATATGACCTCGTGGCTATTTACTAATGGGATCTTTCAGTAGAGTGAGCATCATTTCTGTCCTGACCTAACGTAATAGCTGGGAGCATTGGAATGGTTTTCTGGCTATTAAAATCAATTGTGCTTATTTAAGTTGTCTTCAATATTTCATTCTTAAACTCTCTTTGGACTATTCATAAAAGCTCTTTCTTCTTCTTCATGCGTTTTTGTACCTCAAGTACCCAGAAATGTCATTCCTTAGCCTGCCTTCTCACCATTTAGGTTTTGTCACTCTTCTCTTGCGCACCGCTTGGTATTTCTAACACCATCTCTCCCCCATCATTGGTGGCCCATGCCCAAGCACCACAACATGTTGACATCCTTTGAGTTGTGGTGCCCTGGACCTGAAACACTTAACTAAATGTTGTTTTAGTGAAAATGAAAAATAAAGGTTCTCACTTTCGTGGTCTGTTGTCATGCTTTTGCATTATCTTTTATTTATACATCCTTTCCCACAGAATGTTCTCATTGATTTGTTTTTCTCCTTTGTGCGCCTCTTGCTGTAGTGGCTCTCTGAAGTATTTTCCTCCCCTTCAGTAGCTGGACTGGAACACAGCACGCTCTCTACGTGTCATGTCAGGCTATTTCTAATGTTTGCCAGGTTACATAGTAACTTCTTCAGCAAAGGTGAAATAATAGTTTTAACAGGTTTTGTTGTTGTTGTTTGGGGGTTTGTGTGGGTTTTGTGTTTACATGTTGACATCCTTGAGTTGTGGTGCCCTGGACCTGAAACACTTAACTAAATGTTGTTTTAGTGAAAATGAAAAATAAAGGTTCTCACTTTCGTGGTCTGTTGTCATGCTTTTGCATTATCTTTTATTTATACATCCTTTCCCACAGAATGTTCTCATTGATTTGTTTTTCTCCTTTGTGCGCCTCTTGCTGTAGTGGCTCTCTGAAGTATTTTCCTCCCCTTCAGTAGCTGGACTGGAACACAGCACGCTCTCTACGTGTCATGTCAGGCTATTTCTAATGTTTGCCAGGTTACATAGTAACTTCTTCAGCAAAGGTGAAATAATAGTTTTAACAGGTTTTGTTGTTGTTGTTTGGGGGTTTGTGTGGGTTTTTGTGTTTTGTTTGTTTTTTTTTTTAACTGAGGGTTGTTACATATTGGCCAGTATCAGAGAACGCTCAGATTTGCTTGCAAGAACTGTAATTTCTGTTCATTGTCAAAATGTTGTTGTTTCAGTGCCATGGTCTGTCCATTGATGGGTATGTCCTTCCTTCTTCAACCACCAGAGAGGTACAGTAAAATGCCAGTGATTTCGTAGCCCCGTGACTGAATGTTTGGTTTGACTGTATAAGATGCAGCGGGGCTGCTGTTGCAGATCCTCGGTTTTAAGAAGGTTAGAAGATCTGGACCTTGCCCCAGCACTTCTGCCAGCTTCCCCGGGGCTGTGCAGATGAGTTCCTGCCAGGCAGGCCTGGGAGCAGGTTTGTGGTAGGTTTTCCCCTTTGCCGAGCCTGCCCTCTGCACACCTTCCCTGACCCCGTGCGCCCACGGAGCAGTGCCTGAAAGAGGGTGGCTGATGGCAGTCCTTCGGGCAGGGCGAGAAGAGAGCACAGCTTTGTTGGAATGAAGCAGGCACGTTACTTGCCGCTTCTTTTTTTTAATATGCTGCAACAGCAGCCAGTGTATTTTGGCATCACAGTCTCAAAAGTAAATACCAGTTAAGGATGATTGTTTCTAACCAAAGCTTTGACTCTTTAAATCCATAACCTTTCCTTACATTTTTTTCCTGAGTTGGATTGCCACTCTGTCTTTAGGCGCTCTGGCAAGTTTTGAATTCACGTCTATGAAACAAACTCCTGTGAACAGTAATCCATCGGCGCAAGAGAGGTGCTTGTGTGCCTGAGACTGTTGTCCTGTCTGGTTCCCTCAGATTTGTCTCTGGCTTCCTTTCCTTCTGAGGGACGGTGGTAACAGCTGAAAAGAGGGGCTGGAATTTTCTGCCAAATTTAAACCTGTTTTTGCAGAGTGGAGAGCTTTATTTTTTCCTATTCTGTAGATAAATAGGCTTATATATTTTCAGCCTGTCAGACCTAGACAGTATCTAATTTTGCTATTTAAAAGAATCAAATGAAATAAGCACAAACCTCCTAAGGCAGCAGCCTCTCACGTAACATCCATACAGCTATGCCAGTGCAAATTAGGCTGCTCTACAAACAATATAGCTTTATCTCTGTGTGGAAAAGCATTCACTCTAAGCGGGTGGTTATTTCTAAAACGCGACAGTAATTTTGGCTGTGCGACTAACCTGTGATGCCAGGAAGATACTTAGAAGGCAGAGTGCGTGAGCCCGCAGCACGAGGAGCAAAGAGGTGATTTGCCAGCTAAGCATCAGCAGTCCTGCATGTAACTAAAATGTGTGTGCGATGGGTTGCAGGGCTGGAGCAGTCTTCTGGGAGTTGCGTAACTGTTTGCAGGATCAGGGCCTAGCAACACAAAAAGTTTCTGTAAGTGCTAAAGCCGCACAAACATTTTGTTCGCTTCAGCCAGTCTACCCCATGCGCAGAGAGGAGCATATGTTTAAGTGCTTGCAGGATGAGGGGAACTAGTCTTTTGGATTTGTTAGTTTTTCTTTCCATTTCCACTCAAACTTGCCAGATGACCCCGTGCGAAATCAAGTTTGCTGTGCACGTGGAGTCGGTGCTGAACCACGTACCCCAGCCCGAGTACAGGCAGCTCTTGGTGGAAGCTATTCTCGTTCTCACGTTCCTCTCTGACATCGAGGTGAACAGCATCGGGGGCATCATCCACGTGGATCGAATCGTGCACGTGGCCAATGACCTGTTTCTGCAGGAGCTGGTGAGTTCAAAGGGCAGCGGTGGGAAGCCTCCGCATTTGAAAATTGTCCCCTGCTCCTTTTTTCATATGTGTGGTGAGCTTGATCTTATCCTTATTCTTTCCCCTACAAAGACAGACCAAATCACTTAAGTATCTTCTGGAAATATATTTGGAAAACTAATTTAAGAATTGTGGGAGATTTAAAGGGAATAAAATTGTAGTGGCTAACGAGCTCTGAAGTAAGTGGGTAGATTGAAGTGAAGTTTTTGCTTTATCAAGGCATTAGAATTACCAATATTTGAGTAATCCCACCCGCCCCCCCGCAAAGGACAACAATCCGCGAAGTTATATGTTCCTCATTTACTTACACGGATCCAACTAAGTCATGTGGCTCCTATAATAATCCTGATTAAAGTTTTCATGAGGGAAAGGAGGATTGCTTTCAGTATTCAGCACAAATGCAAAATCATAATGCGGCGGGGTTTTTCCAATAAATAAGCATGCACGCCTAACTTTCCCTACTTCTTTGCTTGTCTCTTTCCAGAAATCATTCGGAGCTACTGGTAGTATCTTGGAGAAAGACGTAGCCACAGGAATCTGCCACTTTTTTTATGACAGTGCTCCAAGCGGGGCCTATGGCACCATGACGTACCTAACAAAAGCCATAATTATTTATTTGCATGATTTCCTGCCTAGCACAGGCTGCGCGATGCAATAAGCGATGCCTCACGCGGGAGGGAAGGCTCAGGAGCTCTTTCTCCCCATTTCCCTGTCACGAACCTCTCATTTAGTTGCTGCATGTATGTGTGCCGTGCCCTACCTCAGCATTTTACGCTAGTCGTCATGCTACGTGCATGCCTACCTGCGGGGGACAGGTAGGTGGCCTTTGGCCTGGTTTTAAGAGAGTGTGCGAGAAGTAAAAAATAAGGAGGCTTTTTCTGCCCAAAGTGCGTAAATGTAATTCATATTAAATTAGCAAGAATTACACAGTTCTGCCAAGGGACAAACAGATTACTCTCTGGAGATGAAAAGGCATAATAAAACGAGGGAGCTGCATCTCAGGCGTAAAGTCTCCCAAATACGGGAAGTGATGGAATTCGTTAAGTTTTCTCCTGCTGTGTGTAAATGTACATCATTGTGAATCGCTAATGCACAGTGTGAAACGTCCAGGGAAATGGAAATTACAGGAATAGGATGTATTTCTAATACGCGTTTATCCTGATTCTCATCTCATTTGCACCTAGTCAGTGCGGGGCTAACGCCAGTAGAGACAAATGTCTTACAATATCCACTAATTTGAGAGGGATAGCCTCTCTCAGGAAGCTGTGTCTGTCTTTAATCTGAACAAAACAGCTTCCTTCCCTGCATCCCCAAGGCTTTGGAGGCAAAATCTCAAGACTCCGGCTTCTCCAAGGTGACAGACAGTTTTATGCCTGTAATCTTTTCCTCTGAATGGAGCAAGATAAACCTCTTCCACTCGAGCACCCTTTCCGAGTCTCCCGATCCTTTCCCTTGCAAATAGCCTCAGAGTTAAGAACGGCATAATTGCCACCCTTCCAGCGCAGCGTGAGTTTATGGAAGGCTTTGATGTTTCTCTCTTCCCCCCCCCCCCCTTTTCCTTTTTCTTTTTTTTTTTTTTTCTTCTTTTTTTTTTTAATTTGAAGTCGCACTTGTCACATGTAGTTAGGGTTGGGCTGCCTGGAAGCCTCCCTTCAGACAGGTCCCAGGTTAGTGCCTGCGCCTTGAATCTGTCCACTGGAAACCAGTTTCTGTGGCTGCTCCGAGCTGCTTCAGGGGGAATATGTGTGTCCTGCAGGGAAATGGCTCCGTGGCCATTTAAAATGAAAACAGAGGTAGGCTG
>NW_008795041.1:1879703-1927239 GCF_000699145.1 Aptenodytes forsteri | reverse complement strand
GTGTGTGTCCTGCAGGGAAATGGCTGGCCATTTAAACTGAAAACAGAGGTAGGCTGCCTCTGGAGGGGACAACCCTGCTTTACCCCATTGTCAGCTGCCGGTTTTCCTTTGTGTGTCCTGCAGGGAAATGGCTCCGTGGCCATTTAAGCTGAAAACAGAGGTCGGCTGCCTCTGGAGGGGACAACCCTGCTTTACCCCAGATGTCGGCTGCGGTTTTCCTTGTGCCGGCGCTGCTGGTTTTGCCACCAGCCAGCATGCACCTGGCTGACAGCTTAGGAAAGTGGCTGTAGCTTTAGTCTCTCCCACGGCCACGGGCTCTCTCAACAGTGTGGAGATGTGCCGGCATTGCTGCCGTGCGAGCAGAGAGGATCTGAGCGATTCTGTCTT
Organism: Aptenodytes forsteri; assembly: GCF_000699145.1. Taxonomy (NCBI): domain Eukaryota; kingdom Metazoa; phylum Chordata; class Aves; order Sphenisciformes; family Spheniscidae; genus Aptenodytes; species Aptenodytes forsteri. Next base: position 1,926,852 of record NW_008795041.1, on the reverse strand, counting down.
GCCAGGTAGAGGGGAAAAGAGGAGATATGGCCTGTAAAAAGTAAGAATTTTCTGTGCTAATAAGCCTGATAAGCATATTTCTGTGAGACCGCCCTCCACTCTTTCAAAACATAACTGCCATTTTTACAGGATTTGAAAACTTCTTTTTTTTGTAACAATAGTACATGGTGCTTTTGCGAATGAGGTTTTTGGTTCCAGTTTTATACAGAGATCTGAAATACCTTGATGAAAGGAGGGAAGTAAGCCCCTGTCTCACTTGCCAGTCGCCAGCACCCACGGTCCCGGGGTGGCAGTGCCACCCCACCTGCTGTCCCTCTACAGAGTCGCTGCTGCTGTTACGACATCTGGACGCTGGCTCAAGAGAGCGAAGGTGTGGGAGGCCTTAGGAGGCGATTTCATGTTTTAGCAGAGACCAGGAGAGTTTGGCAGTCCAAGGGCACAGGAGCCCTCGGACTGGATGCTCTGAGAGGCACGCGTACTGTGTCAACCACCATGAAAACTGTGGGCCTGTTGAGGGGCCGGTATAAAGGTACGGTTCAGGTACAGTTAGCACTTGGATGTGGAAGTCATTTTATTGGCATGGTGTCTGTTTTGTAGGGGTTTGCCTTCATTATGGTTTTGGGGTTTTTTTTCCTTCATAGGTATTGTGAGAGATCACTTAGCTTGTTTCCTAGTAAATGAAAGTAAAATCCTTTGTCTAGTTTAAGCAGACAAGATGTGACAGTGCAGAGCGTGAGCACACAAGAGCCTGTGTGGTGGTTTCTTGTTCTATCCGGTATCGTACAGAAAGTCAGTAGTAGCAGTTATTTTTGTTCTTGTTGAATCCTAGATTGTGAGAGATGCGAGATGATTTTCCCTCAGACTCTTAGTTTTTATTTTTTTTCTATCCGGTATCGTACAGAAAGTCAGTAGTAGCAGTTATTTTTGTTCTTGTTGAATCCTAGATTGTGAGAGATGCGAGATGATTTTCCCTCAGACTCTTAGTTTATTTATTTTTTTTTACCTACAGTGTGATCTTGTTTTCAGAAACAGGAAGGGTGATGTAGTTGGTTTTACATGCAGCTGCATTGAAGTCTGAAGCAATCGAGCCCGTGGCCAAACATACCTGGACACCCCTTAACACTTTTTTTTTTGTTTGTTTTAATGGGAGTATCGTTGGTATCTTTAATTTGAAATTCCTAGTATGACCTAGGTTTTGGTGTATTTATGATCATGATGATCAGTTATCACATGGAATGCAGGCACTTGGAAAGTATTTATGTGGTAATTTGAAGAGTTTAGGTAGCTGGTGGTGAAGGGTGGGATTCTGAAACAAGGCCAATGGAAGGGAAACTTACGTCACCTCCAGGTCGGGCAGAGCTGCGTTTGCTGCTGTGTTACTACCCAGACCGAAGAACCGTTCCAGTTGGAGTCTCGCGTTTTAGTGCAAACCTAATTAAGCAAATAAGGTTTTCTATAGACCCCCTGCTTTGCTGAGGATCCACCTGTGTGTGTGTGTAAAGCCGTGGCAGAGCAGAGCTAGCATTGGTGGTGGTGAGGCTGTGCTCCCAGTTGAAATACGTGACGACTTTGCAGTTTGAGCGGGGCTGAGCTAATTGGCAGAGGCTCGACCTGGCTGTCGGGCTTCCCGGGGAGCCAGCAGAGGATGACATGGTCAACTTCAAGTCCCTGGAAACTCAATTATGGAAAGAAGGCAAAGGTAAACAGCCAGGTCCTGTGCCTCGGAAATAAGGGCATTAATGAATTAAAATAGACCCACCTGAGACCTGGTCTTTCCAGTCTGACAGGCACTGCTGCCCTAGGCAGTTTGCAGCTCTGGGGACAGAAGCACCTACGCAGCTCACAGCTCGGGGGGCAGCCAGGCATGCCTGCAAGCGGAAACCGGGGCTGGTCGGGGGCACTGGCCAGAATAATTAGCTGTGTCCAGCTCAGAGCACATACTGCACGCTGGCCCCAACCCAGCTCCTCCAGGCCAGCGCCCTCCCTGCTCGCTGCCTCACGGGTGTTTCCTTCTCCCTGCTGCTGTGCGAAGGGCACGAGTTTGTCAGACTAGGCAGATCAAAAGCGGCATCGATCCCTCTCGGCTGCTGTTGCTACAAGTAAATGTGAAAACGTAATGGTTGGGCTACAAAGTTTGTCTGGCTTCTGTCCTGCTAATTGTGGTCTCCTTGCTCAGGGGAAGAGCCCTGCTTGTTCCTGGGAGGCGAAGGTGAGCTGCGCAGTCCCTAGCAGTCCTGAAAAGGGGCGGTCACTTTCCGTGGCGGGTACTGAAACACCTGGGCTGCACCCCTGCGGGCACGGAGCACCGCGGGACTGTGTCACCCCTCCGGCAGCAGCCAGGGGCTTGAGGGAAGCAGGAGCCTGGGTCAGTCCAGGTCCAACATTGTGCACTTTCTGGTGTGGTCCAGAGGTAGGAGCAGAGTTGTCCAGAAAGTGGGAGAGAGATGCCACCAGCAGTGGCATCTGTACCTGTAGGGCAAGAGTTTGGGCACGCAGCTGCAGACTGATTCAGTCCCTGCTCAAAGCTGTAATATTAAGTAGCCGCTGCATAAAATTGTGGGATAAAAAAAAAAAGATTGGGGGTGGGGGCTATGGAAGAAGAGCTTCAGCTCCAACAGTTTGGATTTAAGTACAAGTAGCTGGCCTCTCTCCCACTCCCAGTTTTAGTCTCGAGTGGCGCTTATTCCTGGCATTAGATGTTTCACAGTTACTCCCCCCTGCCACCCCCCTTCTTCTGTTAGGGGTAAGGGGCTCTTGTGTGCTGCTAGCAGCTGGCAGGGCCGGCTTGCTGCTTTTTCGGCTCGATGACTCAGCTCCTCTCTGACTTCAGTACTGCATCCCCGAAAGCCTCTTCTCGCTGAGTGAAGCTCTGCGTTGTGTCCTTCCCTTTACGTCTCCTCTCGGGAAGTGATCCCTCAAGGCGAGCATCCTTCAACTTCATGCTAGGGTAGCTTCAGGAGCACGTCGTTAGGGGGGGACACCAAAGCTGGAGGCTGTCAGCCATGTTTCTGAGCTCCCACGTCTTACTGCGCGCCCTAGTTTTGCCCTCTCTTCTGGGGGTGGGGTGGGTGAGTGTGGGGGCAGAGGAGGACTCCAGAGCTGCGCTGTCCCCCCACACACTGTGGTGTTGGTCCATCTTAGGTGGGGCCTTTTCATCACTCCACTGGAATAAGGTGGGACCGATGCCCACAGTCCACGGATCAGAATAAACGCATGCTAAAAGTACACATTCAATATTACCAATGCCATTAAAATTTTACTGTAAATTTTGTTTGCACTATTAAAGACATTTCTTCCCCCACCCCACCCCCCAGGCAATAGAAATAAGTGTGTGCCAGTTTGTTCATTGGTCTGTCAAGTTACAAAATACTTCTGGAATACAATTTCAGAAAGACCGCTGTACCTTAAGCTTGGGCTGCTGTTACAGTCTGTGATGGTAAACTGGGAAGGATGCTTTTTTTTGTACTTTCAACACTGTTATTAAATAAAACCTAGCTACTTTACTTAGCTGATCTTTCGCTATTAAAATTTAAAGACGGGCAAGGCTGGAACCCTTTCCTACCCGAAAAGCACTTCACGCACATTGTATTACTAAGGCTGGATTAGGTAATACTGTTTTCAAAAAGCTCCTGAGCTGGCTGCACTTCGCTTTCTATCGGTGTGTTGCTTTCAGAGTGCAATATGCAAGAGAATTGGGTCCAGATCTCCCTACTCTCCCCCACAGGAGCGGATGGGGTGGGTCTTGCAGTCTGGGGGGGAGGCTGGCAGCGCTGGACTCTTCCATCTTGCTCTGTTCCAAAAACGCAATTTCAGAATTTCTCAGTTTACTTTAACTTGGTAAAGAATTTATGCTTAATTATATGCAAGAACATTTGGGTTCGGTAGTATCAAAATTTATTTACTTTTGTGTTCTTACTCATCTCTTTGTTTTAAAGAAGTCCAGTTAATTTTCAGGAAAAGTGTGTTGTACTCCGATACGTGTAGGATACCAAAATACAGGCAAAAAGACGCCACACTTACACGTTACTGTGAAAGCTGAAGCTTTATTTTGTGGCCTGTCATATGTTACATTAACACGCTATGAGTTAGCCGTCATTAAGGTGACGAGTTATGACTGTTTCTTAGCTCCAACCCCCAACAAATGCAGGCAAAGGTAACCAGTCGCAAGAGGAAATCTAGTGCAAGTGTAAACACCTTCAAAGGAAGATCCTTTAGGTCGTGCGTGTAAACTTCAGGGAGGCTAGATAGTGACCTGGAATGGTTTGATTTCACTGCATCATGCAAAGAGCAAGATTAAATGCAGAACTACTTGTTCTAACTAGATGGTTCTTCCCAGTTTTCCTCTCCTAGACTGGATAGTCCACAGCAGGCCTCTGTTGTGCCTGTTAGGTCCCGAGGGAGAGTCTGATATGTTCCTTGTGGTCATCCATGCTATTTCTCAGCTGTCTCTAAGGACTGCTGAAAGAAATGTACCAGAGCTGCTCTTCCCGCGGGCTTGTAGGTGTGACCGTGGCAGTGTTCACAGATTAGATTGATGGGTGAGATGCCACCAGGGGAGAGGATAAATTGTAAGGTACTGATGTGGCAGTAACACAGTAATACTGTAAGTAGTGGGGGTTTAGCTCTTCTGTCTCATTACTAGCAGGTGCGTATCGTCCAGAAGGGACTAAATAAAGGCTTACACAGTGACCGCAGTGCTTACCGTATCGAGCAGCCCATTTATTGTTTGTCAGTCTGGAAACTGCCTATGACTAATGACAGGAAAGAGAGCTTCCAAGACAGTGAGCCCACAAGAAGGTTCTGCCTTTTCATGAGTTTGCTTTTTTCTCTAGTCTCTGAACCACGTGAAAGGCCTCTAAAAATTCGTTGAAGTCAATGTGGCCATCTTTGTTGTAGTCTATGCTGAGGACTAACTTGTCCAGGGATTCATCATACACATCGATGCCCAGGTGAGAAGTGAAGAGTCTCCACGTCTGGCTGAACTCCTCAAGAGAAATCAGACCTAAAGGAGACAGACAGCAGATTGCTTTTTCCAGTGCTGTTTCCCCTTCCTACATAGGCGCATGCATGCGTGCGTGCACACTCCGTCACGGCAAGAAAGTTACCTGCCTACTGTGGCTTGGGTGTGTTTTGCGATTTCATGACTGAAGTACATTTTTACTTCGGGTAATGATCTAATGCTTTCAACAGCGGAATTTAGAAAGCAGTAAATACTGAGAGTGGAAGGGAGGAAAAAGCCCCCCAGAGAGTGAAGCGAGTACTGGAGATGGGGTACGTGAAAATTTTTTCTCAAGTCAGGCTCTGTGCACTGTCCCTTTTATGGATACAGCCTGACCGCTTAAATTAGCCTTCACTAAACTGGGAAAATGACATCACCTCTGGTTCCTCTATATTTAGAAGCCTTAAAGAGGCAACACAGTGGGGAAAAATGACAAGTATAGGCTTCCTAGAGCTGGTACAGTGAAGTTACCTAGACTTACCTGAGTGATCTTTGTCAATGACGTTAAAGATGATCTCCAGATCCTTTCTGTATCTGCACAGTGTTTCCACCAAAGCTGGCTGAACCTGGTTTTGAAATCCCATACAGGAAACCATTCAGACCTCGGTTTGAGTTAGATTTGGCTAGTACATAACTCTGTCGATTAGACTATGTTCCCAGTTTAACTTCTCAAATACTTAAAAAAAAAAATCCTTATGCTTGAGTTCCCTGGAATGATACTTTGTGTCTCGCCCTGAGGAATAATCAGCTAAAACCTGTCACTTTCAGATGGTGGGGCATGGGGGGAAGGAGCCCTTCACACCTCCTACCTTCAGTAATTATTTGTGGAAATACGGATAATCTAGGGAAGATGCTGTACACCGTGCACTCGTACAAAGCTTGCACTGTGCATAAGTGAATGGATCCTGCTGTTTAGAAAAATGATGGAGACAGCTAAGTACCGAAGCACTATGCGGCCACTCAGTACCAGCTGGCCTCTGTAGAAGAGACCTCAGCTACCATTACACATCCGAAAGTCCATCTACAAACGTGACTCCCTCCTACAGGTGCCTGAATTGGCTCTGGAGCACAACTGAAAAGCTCATCTCAAAGAGTGAGGGGTGAGTGCTCTGGGTAGGATTTGTCGCGTCTCCTCAGCTATGTTGCTAAACGCCCTTGAGAATCGACGGAAAGTAAGCAGCAGTTCTAGCATGTGATTCATCCAACCTATTTTAAGCATCTACCTTAGCAGGGAATGATGATTCGTACCCTAGCAGTGCTCATTTCCCTCCAGTGACTATAAAAGGAAGCTCGGCAACTAGTTCAGCTGTAGATGTCTACCTGATTGGCCAAACCACTGTTTTATGCCTCAAGTTGCACCAAAAGCTGTTCCTCCAAGACTTCCAAGGAGGCGTTTTCCTCCTTACCTCTTTTATAGGTTGACCTATTTTCAAATCATAAAAACATGACATGAAGTCAACTTCGCCATCTGCATTCATCTGTGCTAACTGAGACCGCAGCATCCTCCAGGGCAGTTCCAGCTGTAGGACGGACTCCATCGCTGCAGCCCAGTCATTGACAGAAATCTTGCCTGCCAGAAGGGGTCAGTTCACGGTTACAAGCGGTACGTGACACAGCACAAATCAGTCACCAGCATGCCTTCTGCCGTTTTTAAGAACAGTTGCAAAACATAAACATTTTCTCCTAAGCCCGGGATAAAAACCCTCATAACAATGAGCAGCGGGGTTGGACTAGACATTTCCACAGGTCCCGTCCAACCTCAGCAACTTTGTGATTCTATTATGATGTTCAGCATGTTTTAATACCTTTTGAGAAAACCAGATTATGCCATGAAGAGTACTTCAGATTTGAGCTGAGCTACAAGTATAGAGACCTATGTCGCTGAAAACCCAACAAGGCAGAAATATGTTAAATGGTTGTTCAGTGGCCAAGGAAAGAGTACCATCACTTCCTGATTGCCCTTTTAGGGGCACCAATGACAACCCAGTCAAGTGAGAAGCCGTCATGAGGAAAAGTTGTATTTGTGCTACAAATCACGAACTCGTTGCTCCTACATAGCAAAGTTCATGTAGCAACTTACCACTGACTTTTCTTCAGCTGATGGGTGAGCGTGTGTCTCCTAATGGCACAGCCAGTCAACTGTACTCCGATATCTCCCAGACTCAGAAGGAGACAAGTTCCCCCTCACCTGAGACCCCAATTCCATGTCTGACATCTGAAGACACTCCTAAGTGAAGGTGGTGACCTTTGAGCTTCTGGGGCTGGATTTGTCTGCCCAAACTCTCTGCCCAACAACGAACACCATTTACTTACTTATTTGCCCATGTGTTTCGGTTGTTTTCTTCTACCTACGTAAAGCTTCATCCCCTCAAGTGTTTTTCTGGGGCTAAGCCCTTGCTAACACCTATCCTCCTCTCTGGTCAGGAAGAACATAAGATCAACCAGCCTCTGCTGCCCTCCAGCCTTACACTGGCAGGCAGGACCCCTCTCCATGGGGTTTGTCCCCTCTGCGCCCCCCCCTCCCCCAGAAGCTGTTCTCCCCGTGGTGGCAACTGGACAGAGAGGTAGTGTTACCTGTGCCATTGAGGTCATACTGTGCAAAAGCACTAGTGAGTTCAGGCCTGTGAGCATAAATCTTCTCTCGTAAGGACTTCAAGGCAGATGATTCAATTGTACCCACCCTAGGAGGAAAAAAATGCAGAGCAGATCATTAAGGATTTAAATCCTCTAGCACTTTATGCTTTTCAACATTCATTATCAAATTCTTATATCCTTTAACATGTAGTATGTTCAGGGTCATCAAAAGACAACACTGGGGGAAAAAAACAAACCAAACCAACAAAACAAACAAAGCCCCATAAGAATAATCTGAATTTACGAGATAATCGAGTTTATGCAGGTAATTCTAAGCTGCTTTGCTTTAGTAAATCTGACCACACTGATAGGCACGGCAAAGCTGTCGTCATAAACTTTGGACTCGATTCATAGCAGGATTTGTCCAGATTAACGCTGCAGCCTTAAAGCAGACCTGACAGACAGGCGCAGGCCCTTTACAAGTCCCTGACAATTGTCTGTTCTAACCCTTTACCACGCCTAATTACCTTTGGGAGTTTCTCAGGAAACCGAGTTAGAGTACTTAGAACACATTTTCTCTACTGTATTAATTTTGAAATAGTAAACTAGAAAAGCGAGGAAAACCATGGAAAATAGGTGCCTACTTAATTATTCAATCAAACTATAGATTTCTGGCAGGTACTCACTTCTGGCTAAGTGAGTACACGCTCACTGCATACAACGCACAGCTTTACCTCTCCTGAAGATTCTGCCTGCGTGTGTACTTGCTGACTCGATACTGTACAAACCGAGGAATCAGTTCAGGATTCAGTTTGATGTATGCTCCCCGGTTGCTCCCCTCTTCGTAATAGTTAGAGGCAGAAAATATAGTGATAACCTGATCACAGGAAACAAAGAAACCGGATTGGCTAGAACAACTTTTCTTGAGACTGATTTCTGAGACTTAGAAAAACATGCAGGTTACAAAATTAAGTGTTTGCATATAAAACCAGAGATCAACAACTATGTCGTTCACCAAATTGCTTGCACTTTTCGAGTCAGAGCTCGAGGCCTCTATTTTTGGCCTGTCATAGGAAGACTTCAGAGGGCAGTGTGATATAACATGCTGTTAAACAGAAACCTCTTTCTGAGATAGACCTGGTTTTCAGGATTCTTGCTGGCCTTCTGATACAGCATGTCAGAAAGCAGGGCCAGAAGGGAAATGATTAAGTTAAAAGGCTTCTAGAGCCTTAGAGCATCTCTTGCACTGTATTTACACATAACTCCCCTCAGGGATTTTGTTGACGTTCATTTGTTTTCACACGAGTAATAAGCCAGTCCCCACTCCCTGAAGCTGTCAAGAATTTTGTTTGTCAGAACTCCATAATTCATTCTAATATCTATCTAGCACACAATTCCCCCAAACCAGTTTTAAAGAAGCCACTCTTTTTTTTTTTTTTATTAAGTTTGCAGACAAATCTACTGTGGACGTGCCTGTGAAATTCACAGGAGAATTCTACTTTACATGGAAGCGTCCTACCTTCCCATCGTGACTGATCTCATAACCTTCCGGCTTAAATTCATGAGACCTGATGAGCATCTTCAGATTATACCTTTCAAACAGCTTGGCAGTGACATCAGGGCCAAAGTAACAACCTCCTCCTCGACGCTTGTTTGGTATACAGCCATTTTGGCTTCTTGGATCACTCCAGAGAATGTCAAGGATCTGTAAATAGCGAACTCAAGCAAGTGAGGACCAGTAGTAGGTGAGGACTGACGGGCTATGGCTGTCTGAAGTACTGGCCATGGCAAAAGCCCCACAGTACAGGGAGAAAACACACCTGAGCTAACAAGCAGGTCTCGTGTTTTCTTCCTTCCTTTCAGCAGGGCATTCTTTTGGGCTGAAGCTTTTGTTCTACTTTTCTTAAGAAACATTATCTAGATTTTGGATGAACTTTTTCAGATTAAATATTATTTCAGAAATGTACCTCCCTTTACAGCTGAAGTTTCCAGACTCGGGTAGGTGCATCAGGAATGGTACCTGGTACCTGGGCTATTTCAAAGAGGGCAATAGCTGCCGCCTTCGCATGTAGTGTGAAGAGGCATTTTCTATTTCCCAGCACAGACCTGATAACCACGTGGGTCGGTGGTTTTACCTAAACTAAGCTTGGGAGTGCCTGCTCCAAACATGACAAGGGTTGCCTTTGGCTTTATTGTCTTGGGTTAGCTCATGTTTCAAAACAAGATTTTACAGACGTGAGGATGAATTATCATGGTTTAAAGTCACCTAACCTACTAATTCTAGTCAGTAACAAACGTTAGGCAAAATATGTTTGTTTAAACCTCACTGGACAACATTTACGCTAACATATTCCACTTCACATTTGTGAGCGTGGCTCAGTGGAGGTTTGGCTAGCTGGGAGAGTGTCAGATTTGAGGTGCTGCTTGTGCCCATTACATTAGTTTGTAGGTCAGATATGTATCTTGGGAAATCACATTTTCAGAGATGGATTTGCTTCTCAAGAAGCAAAACAAAAGTGTGTGCCCCTTAAAGTAGCTGTCTGAAGAGAAGCTCAGAAAAATAAACTTATACACAACTCAATTTTGAGCTTCTAAATTGCTGTGCAAATTAAGCTTTTCATATTGTCACAATTTCTTACATCACAGCATGACAAGAGCCCCATATTGCCTCTAATATTCAAGAGGAAATGAACAGTCAGATGACAAAAAATTCCCACCCTTGAGTAATCAGCCTGTAGGTCTCGGGAGTTGGGGTTTTTGGGACAGTATCAGCATTCAGCTGCCAAAACCACAGCCAAAAAAAGGTGCTCGCTATCACCGACAACTGCAAAGTCTGACCTATTTAAACGGACAACCACGTATGTACCAACAGATCCAACCACATGAGGGCATGCAAACACATCTCATACCGAGCAGTTTCCTCCTCCTCCTAATGGCTAAGGAAAGAAAACACTAGATAAATTGTACTTGTAAGGTATAGAAATCACAAGCCTTTATTACCAGGTCTACAAAAAGCATCCAAAGAACTAATAGCTGGCTACTATACTCCCAAGAATGATGGGTTTCTTATTAAGAGACAGTCCCCTCAGACTCCAACGTACTGCCTGAACGGAGCACCTGCCGGGTTTGTGCGGGAGGGGTTCGATATCAGTCTGTCTTTGGTTTCACCTACTTGTTTCCATTCCTTCAGGGTGGGGTCTGAAGGCAAATTTGAGCCTGAAGGCTCAGTGGAGCCCGATGAAGAGATGCATCGTGTTTTCCCTGCAACATTCTGGTTAGCAATGTGTTTACTGGGTCTGGTTGTGGGAGTTCTCTCCTTCACTTGGTCCTGTCTGTCCCTCACTGATTTTGGTGGCCGCATCAAAGATTTCAACTTTAAAAAACAAAACAAAACAAAACATAGAAAGAGTTACCAGAACATAAAGATGATACAGAGATGTCAGCTGAAAGGCACATCAGTTCCCGTTTCCTGTAGTCAATACTGAACTCTCATAATGTCCTGAACTCACAGGTTTGGTGGAAGCTGCAGGTGTTTGGCACTTGCAGAAATTTTGCTTTGTATCTATCAGCGACCAGCCTCTTCAGGGCTGCTCTCGTATTCTTATCAAGACACACAGACTCATTCCAAGCCACAGTCAATCATAAGGTCTCACTATACAGCGAGTACGGTCTGGGCTCAGGGCAGACACTTAAGTACCCAGCTTCACTGGAAACTGAAAATATACATGTATACTGTACTGAAGATGGAACAGCATTCACTACTGCTCTGATACAGTAGCATGCTGCTAGGTTAATTTGGCTGAAATCAATGGAGTATCACCAGGATAACAGTGAAATTGATGAAGTATTACATCAGGCCCTTTTATTGTTAAATCAACCTCCTCCAATACGCATGGCATTTGCTTTTTTGGAGCTGTGTGCTATGGCTCTGTGAATGCCCATTAATACAGACTCTTCTCCAGGGAGAATCTTTTCTTGCCATTTGAAATTTTCTCATACTAGCTCATTTTTTGAACAAAAACCCCCCAAAACCAAACCCCCCCCCCCCCCCGCCTCTCCTTCCTCGCCTGTCCCTTCTGAAGAGTCTGTAGCCATCTATTGCAGCGCTCCAATCGTGGGAGTCAGCCCACCATGTTTCTGTGATGGCGACTAAGTCATAGCTATGCTACGGTTTGATTGATTTGTTAGGATAAAAACCTCAACTCAATTCAGCTTGTGGTTACAAAGTAGTCCCTACTCGCATATAGCTGCATCACAATATAGAATAAGCCACTATTGCCATCTGCAGCAACTGGCATAAATTTTGGTAGCTAAAAGGTCAAACTACATTGCTCATCTTGAGGCCATTTCTCTATTCCAGAATTAAGACTTCTTAGTAAAGTCCCCCTGGAATTGTATTCTTTGTAATTTTTGGTAATTACTTTAATATAGTACCTGCTGGTACCTTAGAGTAAGAGGTATTTGTTCTGTACAAATATTAATATAAACTGTGATGCAGTCTGATTTCATGCAGTTCAGTTTACTGCAGTGGCATATGTATGACATACGTCAAAAATAGGAGGTTTAACTTAATGGATAATGAACACTTAAATCCCACAACACACCCCCCCCCCCCCCCCCCAAATTCTACTCTTTAACAGAAAAGGACTGATGCAAAACACTGGGTTATTCCCCAGTGCACTGACCAGTATTTGAGACCTGTCAGTTGCTAGCTGTACCAATTAAAATACATCAGTTGGCCTTGAGTGATAGTGCCCTGAGTTGTGGCCCACACATGTCTCATTAGCAACACTCTCCTGTGGCAGCAACTTTGACCTGTTAATTCTGCATTTCACAGATACCACATCAGTAACACACTGAGCCCAGCCTTGGTGAAAGCATGGGCAGGGCTGAGCTCACAGTTAAGACACCTACATCTGTAGTTGGCACCCAATTTTAGTGTACAGTGGTATAGCCAACGGAGCCTAGACTCAGATGACCAGAAGTATTCATTGCCCTTTTTCACATCTTTAAGAAACAGAGATACACCTGACTGTCCTGTAAAGCATTTATTTCTGTATTAGAAAACATGAGGATGAGAGAAATAGCTCTAGATTCCACAGACACTAATGACAAGATACGCAAGGTTGCTTAAAACATGTATCCTGTGCCATGTGGGATGCTCTACCATGTCTGTGAATTAGCATGAGGTGGGCAGATATGAATCAGACCTAAAGGAGACTGGTGGAGGAGACCTGCGAAGAAGACTTTCTCCAGAGGCAGCCAGAGTCCAGAGGGGACATCCCTCGGCTACAGGGTGCTTCCACGAACGGCACTGGAGACCTATGACTGAGCAATGATAAGACCTGGATCTCCACCAGATCTCCTGGATCTCCGTTGATTGTAAGGAACCTAAGCACCCCACTCACAAGCAGACATCTCGATTTAGTTGTCCAAATTGAGACCAAATCCCACACCATTTTCCACTGATTTGAAAGAGCTGTGTTTGCTCACCGTTTCAGAAAAAAAATGGATGTTTCTGTTTTCTAAATCCCTGAAAAGCAGTAGTTTGTTTTCTCAAGGCCAGGTCCTGAACTTTGATCCTGCTGGAAAGGCTTTCCCACACGTGCAAAGCTCAGTTGCTGCCAAGGGAGCGCTTCACAGGTGGAGAACTTCCCACACACAACAGATGGCAGAAGCACAGCCCCAGGACAAAAGGCATTGCTAAAAAGATGTGTCTAGATTGACTTCTAAAGTGTTTAGAAATGCCTGAGAATTAAGTACTTTTCATACTTTCCGGCTAATGCATCGTCACGGCAGGAAGGAGGTATCCAAAGTGTTTTTAGCTATTTTGAAAGTCAAAAGACCCATGTTATTTTACAGCAGCCAAACAACTGGCTCCCAACACCTACTGAAACCTTCCTTCCTAAACACTGATTTTGAAGAAAAACAAGACTCTTTTTTTCCTTACGTGCCTTAAACAGCAGCCATTCCCTTTCCTAATGCAAACAACTTGATCTTAGCATTTGTACTGCTAAATTTTTTAAAGAAAACAAAATTACCCCCACATGAATATGATCTCTTACCTTATTTCTCTCAAGCGCATTCAGGAAATCCAAATCTGTGGTGTCTGAAATCCCTCCGTGTAGGATAAGAACTTTGCTATCAATTATAGTGGCGAGGGGAAGCCAGCTAAAGACGTCTCTCAGAAGACACAAAATCTGTTTCCCATGGTCCTGTAAAACATACTCTTATATTAGATCCTATTTCTGGCAGATTCTGTTGCTTCCAAGTTCAAGATTTTCCTGAAGTGTCTGCCACAGTCTGTATGAACAGTTCCGTCCAGGTGACACCCTGAACTGCAACACTGACAAACATGTTCTGACCTTTACTTTAGGGCCATTTGATTGTCGCTATAGCATTTCATTTTTCTTTCACGTGCACCTCTTTTTGTGTTCTTGAGTCGCCTTATGGATGTTATTTATTTCGTCCCATAGATCTCTGAGCATAAAAGGCTAAGACTTAAAATTGTTTTGTCAGTTATTCCACTTTCAACTACATTACTAAAGTCATTCTGTACTAGACCTAAATAAATTGGTTGGACGCTTCCTTGTTTACACAGGTTTCATTTTACATGTGCAAGACTTCAAAGAAAATATAGGAGGAGGAGGAATCTTACCTTGTACTTCTTTGAAACTTCTTTTGTGAAGCCATATCTGAAAATAGGACAACATCATGAACTGGTTTTCAGTATGCCCCTTCTGCATGATTTTCTATAGTGTTTGCCAGGAGTTTTCCATCCCTCCTTTTCTCCTGCCATTCTGTCTCACCTCTGTTTAAATGTGCTTTCTTCTGCTCTGTCTCGAGAATTGAGTTAAACTGATTTCTTGTACATACAAGAGCTCAGGAACAGAATCCAGACCAATAATTATTGCGGCCTTTTTCCCATCTAAATGAAATAGCTTAGCAGTTTTACCTTTTAGATACCAGAAAGAAATTTCAAAGGAACCTAACTGATGATGGGCAAAAATTCCTACAAAAACCTCCACAGAGTTTTTGTTCTAAATCACTCAACTTTTTATTAGACAGTGTCATCTATCATGTCTTTTCCCCCACAAGGGACAAGGATTTTGATACCTCTTTCTTTTAACACCAAGATATCCTTGGTGCAAGGGGCATTTTCACAACACCCTAACACTCAGCTTTCAAATTTACCAATGTGCAGCACTGCTAATCAAAAGGCCCGGCAAAGGGCCATACACAGGAATGCATCTTTGCACTCCGTACCATCACAGCCTTAGTTAATATTTTCCACTATTTTGGGTGGGAATTTTCCTACCTTGTAGATAAAGTAACTGATCTTGTTTTATGGTTTTTTTTTTTAATTTAAGCACTGAAAAAGGAAGTATCATGTGAAACTGATTCTCTTATGTGGATCATTAATAGGATTTGAACCTGGGCCTCTAACCCAGGTTTATGCCTGGGCTAAAGAGCAGTATATTCTGTGTGCACACATCAAATGATAGAAGGTGTACAACAGGTTACCCACCAGTCAGTCACCGAAAGACTTACTGGGGCGGATGAGAATTGTAGGGACCAGGACTGAGGAGTTGTTCTCACGTCTGTGAGATGATTTTGTCTACAAGTCACACTTTCACTACAGCCAGAGACACTAGCTGTGCTCACTCCCTTGGCAGTGCTGTGTGGCTGAGTACAAATATCTGCATTAGAAAAGAGGGTCTCAGCTGTTCCTGCAACGGGGTAGACTACCACCTCTCAACTAATGGACCTCCGCAGTGTAGAAGCTAGGATATTTACCAACCCTTGTGTTTGCGAAGTGACATCTTAGTCTAAAGTTAAGTGAAATATCAGCTCCTGGTTTACTGGTTTCATTGTAATGCATACTATTATGTCTTTTGCTATGCTGTGGAAAAAGCCAATGCTTTAACTAAAATATAATCCATCTGTCCCCTTTCCCCAAATTTCGTACTCTGGAAGCTGCACTAAGCCCATTGACTTCAAGGGCTTGTGATTAGGTCAGAGACGAGACATGACTCCCGTTCAAGTGCCTGTGTGTAATGAGGATGTTCTTTGCCTCCCTCACACATCTTGAAGATGCAGAGCTACACGTGAATACATAATAAAACATTATTTCTGTTTTAGAGTGCCACAGTGGCTAAAGCAGCATTCAAAAGCTCCAACATTCCTAGTGAAAGGCCAGATATTCCCTCCCCCCGGCCCCCTAAAATCTACCTCAGGTTCATCATGTAGTCTTCATGGTTTCCTCTATTCAGGTGTAAATCATTGGGGTAGATAAGAAGAAATGCAAACAGGATTATAAGTATTTCCATAGAATTTTTCCCTCTGTCAACAAAATCACCGTTGAAGACATAACAGTTTTGTTCTGAAGGCAGACCATTCTGCAGAAGGAAACAAAAACAAGGACATTTAAAGACGCTTCTATGCTACTGTAATAAAGGAAATAGCATTTCAAATGAGATCACATTGCTAGAATATCTCCAAAAAACCTGCACAATACAGAGATCTAAAATGCAGCATTTCTTTATTTCTACTGCTTAGAACAAAAATCTCCATATCAGACATCATGATGGCATTATGGTATGAGCCATCAGAGAAGAGATGACCTCTCTGACTGTTCTTATGATGCCATCTCTAATCCTTTCCTCTACCTATTAAATCATGTTGAAAGGGACTGATAGGAACAATATTCTTCTAATAAAATATACTTTTCTGTTAATGCAGCTGCTGCCAGGAAGTTATGCACTTGCAAATAGAAAGGAGTTACTCATTTTGAATGGAAGACGAGAAATCCATGAAAAATGATCTTCTGACAAGTCTGAAGGTTCTTATGTTTCCTTACACAGTAAGAAAATGGATTTCATATATTTACATTGTTTGCAGTGCATGCTTCTAAAACTGCTGAGAAAGACTGTAATCCAGAGGACATCAAATCTTAATACAGAACTCTGAAGAACCTTGATTCCAGTCGCTTTAATCCTGAAAGCACTGCTTGAATTTTACTCACATTGCACTTTGACCCCGCCCAGGGCAAAGATATACTTTAACGCTCACAAACCTGAGAGGCTGTACATACAGGTATTTCTTACCTTATTTTTTTTGAAGATACAGAGCAATGCTTTATTATGAATGGTGACTTATCAAAAGCTAGTATTGTGAATTGATGGTGTGTTTCATTAGATTAGTTATCAACATGTCAATGAGTGCCACCAGCTTGCAGAAAATATAACAGCAATTATGTGTAGCTTCATCATTTCCAGTGTGTATCAGAAATATCATTTCAATTTTGACTTGCCAGAAAAAGGAAACCTCTATTTTCACAATTGGCATGCACAGGAATTATCAATAGAACATCTATAAAATCACATTACAACTGTGGAAGCCACTCTTAGCTGGTTTGGCAGCATTGCAAGACATCCCACTTCCTGAATACAGCTACTGCGTCAGAGTCCAGCACTTCCTATGTTCCTATGGCATTCCCTGGTGTAGTGCCTTAGCAGGTTTATTGCAGGATGCATGATTTGGCCAGAGACTCAATTAAACATTTAATTTCAATCCATTAGGAAATCTCATTTTTGTCCCAATCAGCGTCCCATGCTGTTATGTCGGGATGCAGTAGTGAATCCTGGTCTCTCGATTCCCACAGCAGCACAATCCTGACTGCTGTAAATACAGCTTGCTTGGGTTTTGCCACAGCCTCTCCCTAGCTCCCTCCGAGTTAACTTAGAAGAGGCGTGTGGTTGCTCTGTGCTCACAAGAGTGGCAATTTATGAGACTTTGCTAATGCAGTGGATTGTAGTGGTTTTAGAAAAGAAAGGACCGTTTTCAGGAGTGGAACAGACAGGAGACACTCAGCAGCAGCTCCTGGAAAGATGAATTCATAAAAGCTTTGCCTTAAAACCAATAGGCATGTGAATCACCAGCAGATTGTCAGTATACACACAGCCACTCTGTAACTGCAGTCCTCATGGAAAAACAGATCTACTGAAGCACTCTCCAGATTCTATCATTCTTCTTTTGGAAAAGCTTACCCGTAACTCTTAGTTTTAAATGAGAGTTTGTTTTGGACTTCCAACTTCAATGTGACATTTTAGTTTTGTTCCACACTCATGCAAAGTTTTTATTTCCTTTTCTGTGGTTTCGACCAACAATAAGAGCAAAACTAAATTAAAGGCTGTTGCAGCCTCTGACATGTCAAAGAGGCGAACAAGGCCCTCTAATGATTAGCAACTTGCTGCTGGGCATCATTACTGTATCTGCTGGGTTAGTGATTAATTAACTTCCGTTTGTCGTTTGCATTTTCTACAGCTCCAGGCTATTTCTATCCATAGCATCCATTTAGCAATCTAACTTAGCAATACATAATTTAAAATTCAAGGGTTTCAAGGAATTTCAGGAAATGTTGTAATTTAATGGAGATTAATGCAGGGACCGAATGAACCTTACAAACTGGCTACTGAGAAAGAAGTAATTATCTTAGCCTCACCCAAACCTGGTTTAAGAATTATACACACTAGCACAACCAGCATTGTATCGATAAGCTGTAGATTGCTAGCTTCTGTGTGTTTGCTGTTGGCAGTTTGTAAAAGTGTGATAAAAGTTCCCTGGACAGAGCCCCACGCTCAAGGCACCTGGTCTGCATGCAGGCCTCCAAAATGCTTCAGCACCAATTTCAGCTCTGCACGGCTCTACGCAGACCTGAGATCACTACACTCTTTGTGGCACTGTTTAGGATTGCACCCTCTTGTTTAAGGTTACGGGTGGTTCATACCAACTTGGAGGAAGAAATCCCTTCCAACTGAAACAGAGTTAGGGAAGCAGAAAAAAAATGAATCCCAGAGGCTGACTGGGTTTGCTGCTCGGCTGAGCAAACTGCTCAGAGGGGACAGAAAATACTGTGTCATTTAATTTGCTTCTAAATAACTAAGCAGCTCTATCATGTGCTCTCTATTTTCTCAACCACTTTGAACTGACAAAACATTTGTCCATTTTATTCGGTTTGGTGGAAGGACTCCCCTAGAAGCTTGAAAGAGAACGACTGTGGGTAAACTCTAGTGCCTGAAGTCAGTGGGAGTTTTGGCTCTGATTTTACTGAAGTCAGGATTTAGTCCTTGCTTTGAGTTTTTTTTCTCTTCATAACTTTCATTAGAGGGGGGAAAAAGAATCATCTTCTATTTACTCCAAAAGAGTAAAATACAGGCTGATTGCAGCTGTAAATATAACTATACCTGAGCATTTATCTTCAAAATAGTTCTTTTTCCCATTCCAGGTCCTGCGTATGAAACCGATCTGTATCATACTCTTATTCCAGTTTCAAAAAGGAAGATTGTCTAATTAAAATAACAGCTAAAAGACTGCAAGCCAAGGACCAGCTAAATGTAATTGATTGATTAATAAGAAAAGCAGAACTCTGTAAAAAGGTCTGATTATACTTCAACAGGCTTCAGGTATGCACTTGGGCAAAACAACCAAGTCTCCATTCAACAAGTGTCAGATAAAGTGTGACAAACTTGGAAGCAGGGGGGAATTACATCATTTAAACACCTGGTTTAGCTCACTTCATTCTCCATTCAGTGCAGATGAATGCATAAGGATCAGACACAAACCCTTTCCCCCGGAAAGCTCAAATCAAAGAGAGTATCTGCTAAATGAAAGGTGGTGATTCATGCTAAAGATAAATGTGAAACTAAATATAGGAAATTTCCCACATCTTCAGTTAAATATACAATTGTGGAAAAGATAGCCTGGAGCTTAATTTTTTTCACATCAGTAAAACAGAGCTATGCTTTTTTAACATTAAAAAGTGAGCAGATGTTCAAGGATATGTAAAGGGTGCCCAAGGTATTTCTATTTTGTGCAGACTACGTGATTGCTTCCAAGACTTCAAAAGCTTTTAAACAGATAGCACTCTTTTTTGTTTCCTGTAAAGAAATAATAATAAAAAACACTTTACAGGTATCAATGGAAGGCCTAAATGAAAGCTTCTGCATTTTTTCTGGAGGGCCAAAATTATCCATGGTGTAGTGTTACATCAGGAACTAATTTAGCTCCTGAGTTTAGAGGACTTTAGTCAAAATGGAATATAAAACAGTGGCAGGACTTTGGAGACATTGCAAGGAACCCTCTTAAGTTTTGGTTCATGATCCAGTTCAACATTTAGGAAGAGAAAGACCTCCTGGATCTCCTCCTTCACAGTGAGCAGGAGGATATGGAGAAGAAAAAGCTACAACAAAGACACCATTCAAATTGTTCCAGGATTTGTGTGTCTGGTACATGCACACCGCATGTACAGTTCTAACAGTGATAAATCTATCAGACATAAATACGTGTTCTTAACAACAAGTCATGAAGAGAAAACGCTACATCACAGACTGCCTACTTACCTTATAGAATATCAGCAAAAGATCATCCAGGTTTCCATGCAAATCTCCTACAGGAAACAAAACCAAGATTTTCTTTTTTTTATTATTATTTTCTCATGGAGGAGGAAAAACTGGAATTATAAAACTGGAATTAGTTAGTCCTAACAAGTTTTTCCTTCTGTTTTCCTTAGTAATTTGCCTTCTGTTAGGATTAGCTTCATTTTAAGGCACATGCTGAAGCTGCTTGTAAAATCTGGCAATTAAGTACTTAAAAGAGTATACAATTGTCTTGCATAAAGTTTTTGTCTTTCCAGCTGGATCTGAAGATCAGACCAGTCACAGAGCCAAAGGTTCACTCAGGGAAGTGGGAGTAAGAAGAACAAACATATTATGAACCTGAAAAACAGAAAGTGTCACTAAAAGACATTTAGAAATACGATAGACTTCTACATACTAACAGGTTTAAATTTACTAAGTAGCCCACTATATACAGCACAATTGAACACCTGTCTGATTCAGGGCCAGGTTTTGATTATTACAGGCAGGATTTGATGGAGAGAGTCAAGAACTGTCCATGCTTGTATGCCTCAGTGCTAAGGCCACAGGAATGACAGATTTGGCCCTTTCCGATAGGTTTATTTTGGAACGGGCGGGGGGATTTCACCCCAACACAAAGGATCACTGCAGCATAGCTCCCCTCTGCATATGACTGAATTTCATGCTCACAGAACCAACCTTCTCACGTCTGTGACTCACCACCACGAAGCCACAGAACCGTTTCAAAACCTATCTTGTGATAATATGCTTTCACCACCAATGAGTAGGAAAGAAGTGACATTTTTACCCTGTCTACATGTTTTCTGTGCCACTTTTTATTAATTATGAGCCTGTTGAAGTCATTCTAAGGAGTCCTTCAAGCTATGATAGATTTTCAGCACTTAAGTGGACGCAAACATTTCAGATGCATATTTAATCTGCATTATGAATTTGAAATTAAAATAAAATGGGGAGAGGGATACCTTATTTTAAGGAAATCAACATTTTGGACCAATTATGTCTAAAAATTGGTCTTTCGTCTTCTGCAGGGGATCTTTCTGGTTACAAAAGCTATTAGTTTCAATGGCAGGAAGGGGACCCCTTTACATGCTGCTTACACAGTGCAGATGCAATACAAACATGAGGAGGTACGTTTTGCTTAGTAAGAACATGCTGTGTAGCGAACAAGTATGAATCCATGTTTCCTTGGTTTGCAGAGAAGTTTTGCTCGTTCGCTTAACAAATTATTGGTTATATAAAACCTCATTTAAACAAACCCTTTCCTGGCAATCAAAGTAGGTGCGTAACCACATCTTAAAAAACATTATTTGTTTTGCACGTGTCATAGTACCCTTCCTTATACCACTTTGCTATTACACACAGCACACACTGCTAGCTGTCAAGAGTTAATGTCACCATTACTGTTTTGTTTTGCAGCTACTGTGTTCTGTGGCAAGTCAGGATACTGCATCCCTTTATGAAAGCATAACAAAATAGACGGGCAATGAGCTCTTAGTTCTTTACCTTGTGACACATCGCATCATTCTGTGAGACTAATTTGTTGGTTGTATAAAGACTGATCCATCTTCTTGGGTCCCTTTAGAAATGAGGGTTTATTATAATTTCAATATATTCTAGATAGTCATGTTGTCAATGAAAGGTCTTGTTTGCCACCCCTATTAAGCCCTCATTAAAATAATTACTGAGTAAATTATAGTGGTAAAGTCTTTTTCTCAGTAAGAGAAGAAAGCGGTGAGACTTGCAGCCAGTGATCAAAATTCTCGGTGGCATTTTAGAGATGGAAGTGCAGGAATATTTAAGCTACACTGCAGTGTTAGCTGAATTAATACTGACTCATTCAGAAATGTTTAATGAGAAAAGGAAAGAGGAGGTGAGGGACTTTCTTAAAATATACTTAGTGTGGCTCAGGAACCTTATTTTTTTTTGTTTGTTCCAACCTATGCATTTGTGGGGGGAAAAAAAAAGAAGAAGAAAAAAAAAGCATCGAGAACTTTCTTGTAATGGCAACATTTGGAAACGTCTGTATCATTCTCTAACCAGTTAGAATATCAACCCATAGCCCAAAGCGGTTATCTTCTCTGGCACCTTACCACAGACAGTTATCTCCTTGGAGTAGGAAGTTGAAAGATGGGTGATATTTGGCATCTCTTTGAGAACCTTCCTAGTTTCACATAGTAGTTGCAGTACATAGCGGGCATGAAGCAGCTGTGAGAAAAAAATGCAGGGAGAAAAGGGAGACTTATTAGAAGTAGCAATATGTCTGTCTGCTTTGCTAATATCAGACACGTATTGCCAAGATTATTTATACTACAGACCTCCAGACATGATTACAGGCTGTACGGTTTAGTGCTGGGAATTAGGAGTGTTCATAGCTTTGCACTTGCTTCCCGGTGAATGGATATAGAGCCCTTAATGAACTTGCTTTACATATTTTCCCATTTTGTTTCTAGTGTACTGTTTCTACTCTTCCCATCTACAGAAAGGATAAGAGACTGAGTAATACAGCACTCAGAATCATTGCATAAGGTCATCTGTTCAAAGTAACTAGGGGGGGAAAAAAAAAAAAAGATGTCGTTCTAGCTGTGAGTTAAACAAAACAAAACAAAACAAAACCACAAACCAACCAAAAAACCCCCGAAGGCCATAAATGATATTTCAGCAAATTGCAAAAATAATGAGAGGGAAACTCCAGCAAGGGTTGCCTCGTTAAGAGTTATCTTCCTGTTCACTGTGAAGATGTTATGAGAATGCAATATTGAAGCTTCTGGTCTCTGCTAATGTGTTTTATGATAATTTTGTCAGTCAGTGATTTTTAAGGCTTTTAATTCAAACACAACTCTGAGGAAGTTTGGTAGAGGAGATAGATGAGCTACAGACTGACTTTTCAAGATTCATGTTTTTAAAGCCAACAAAAAAGGCCAATTACATATAATCACTTCCTTAATGAAATGCCAACCACAGTGAGAGAAGAGAGAGCTGACAGTAAGGTGAAGTCTGGGTGGGCTCATTTATCATGTGCTTTACATTTTACTACTTTTAAGATCAGCCTCCACAGAAAATTACAGTGAGCTACAGACTGACTTTTCAAGATTCATGTTTTTAAAGCCAACAAAAAAGGCCAATTACATATAATCACTTCCTTAATGAAATGCCAACCACAGTGAGAGAAGAGAGAGCTGACAGTAAGGTGAAGTCTGGGTGGGCTCATTTATCATGTGCTTTACATTTTACTACTTTTAAGATCAGCCTCCACAGAAAATTACAGACACACTCCCCCCCCCCCCCCCCCCCCATTATTTAGGGAATATAAAAGCAAAATAGACCCTTATTTTTTATCCCCCCCCCCCCCCCCATTATTTAGTGAATTGAAAAGCAAGATAGACCCTTATCCTTTATATACAGTATATTGCTAAACACAAGTGACCACAAGTTCAAACAAAGCTGTGCCATATAATGCCTCCCTGCCCCACCCTCATCTTGTAAGAGGGCAGCAAAGGGGCTTGCTCAGGAACACAGAGAATCAGCAACAGCCTTTTCAGTGCCTTGGCAGCCACAGACAGCAAGCTCCTGAGATTTGTGCTATCACCCTGTTCTGCTACATTAGCTATGCTTCATATTCACTCTTCCATTATGGTGGTGTCTTGCACACTGGAACGAGGTGATTAACCCTTGTACCTCAATTCCTCTAAAAAGAATGGGGTGGGGGAAAAAAAAGAAGAGGACCACACAAGGAGCACTTTTAACCCAGAAAAAGATGATAACCAGTTTCTAAGTTAGCTTAGGACACCTTCCCCAGTCCTGCACCCTCACTGATAACCCTGGCCTTGCAGCCACTAAGGCTTCCCATTTCATGATCACTGTAATCTCAGTGCTAGAAGAGGAGGTCCCCACTAATCCCTGCCCCCTCCCCAGTGCTGTCTCTGGTGGTCACGCAGCCAAGCAGTGGATCAAATCTGGGAACTAGTCTGGCTGAGAACTGACTGCTTTTGATTTTGTTGTGTTAGCTTCCAGCCAGATCAGTTTCCCAAGACAGCTCACCATGTACCTGTATGATCACATGGGGCTAGCAGGAAAGGGTAATGGGATGGGAAGGAAGGGAGAAATATCTCCTTGGGCACCAGTTTAGCCTTACATTGGATTCAACTGATTGTGGAGCTACAACTCGACAGAGATGTAAAATAAGTAAAAAGAAATCAAGCTAGTTGCAACTTACCTGTTCATTCCTGAAAGCATGAAGAAGAGCATTGGCATCTTCAATAGTAAGGGGGAATGAGAGTCGTGGTCCATAATAGGAGTCTGGAACATCAATCTTCCTTTCAAATTCTGTTAAACATAAGCCTTCATCTACCACCTGAGAAACACTAGGGCTGGTGAAAATGTGAGAAACTGGAACAAGAGGGAAGAAAAACAACAATGTAGAAGCTCCACCAGTCCCCGATAGGGCCGTAACAGCATGACCAGAATCGGCTGAATGTAACTGATGCTTTACTTGCTGCAGTATTACAGTGGCTAACTCCTGCCTTGTATAGTGGCAGAGATCCAGGTCTCCTCAGATTGTTTCACAATACTAAAACCAACCAACCAACCCACCCCAAAAAACAAGCAAAAACCCAACTAAATGAAAAAACAGGCGAAACCTCTGTCCCAACAGCCAGTAGCTGTGGTCAGGATGCAAAATATTTAGCACTGAAGTTGTGGAGCAATCTGTTCTCACAGGTAATGAGAAACACAACCTGTTACAGACTTTCTTCTCCTTCCCCAACAAAGCAAGGAGATTCAAAAGTCATGGCTGATCATTGAATGACCATCATTGTTTAAGGTTCAATATTACACTTTTAATACAGGTTTTAAAGATTCACTTTTATTGCTTTTATTTTCTATGTAAAATTTTTAGGCTAAATGCCAGCAGGTCAGTGATTATTTAAAAAGTCATCAACAAAATCCTATTTATTCACAGTGGATTGCAAAGCACTCCTTTCTGATACAACTAGGACACAATGCCAGCTTGTGGTTGGCTGCCATAAAACCACTGGATGAAATAAAGTAAACAAAAACACAGCGGTAAAAGTAGAGCATAGCTTCTAATTTTCCTGGAACATGGAGAAAGCAGGAACATTGCTAATTGCTTCAATCCAATATTTTCTTGAATATACCCTTGAAATGTAACTGAGTGAACAGTAGATTTCACTGTTTTCTTCTTGCAGATTGTCTTTATCATATATTATACTAAAAGAGAGAACCAGACCCTAGAGGACAGTGTTCTGGCAGCTGCTGTTGCAGAGTTGCTCTTGTGAGATGATTGTTGTAAACACTTTTTGCTGGGCTACAGGTAAGTTTTCTGTAACCTTGATTAGATGCAACTGGAAACAAAAATCTATTATTTATTGCCAGAGGAATACCCATGGCTGTGACTCAAAACTCATAGCAGCCAAAACCAGCATGTGGCCTCATAAATTATGAGATTCATAAAGGCCAGCTTGTCTTGTAACTGGATAAAATCCATATTAAATAAATAGATAAAAATACACTTTTTGTCAGCTCTGGATTATAAACCCCCCTTTTTTTATCAGCTCTTCTGCTGTGAGCTGATTAGCACATTCAGTATACAGTCATGTAAATGGATCAGTGCATCAAGTAACAGCAAGGTGCTCAGGGTTCACCGTTTCCACCAAGCACAGTCTGATTTGTAGTCTTCCACCACAGTTACAGCTTTGTCTGGCCAGATGCCAGAATGTCACCCATGGACTGAAACTGCTGGTTCCCACATACTAATCAGCCAAGCATATCTGCATCAAGTCTCTTCCCAGCTCTAGCAGCAGGTCTCTGGACAGCACCTCCCTCTGTGCCCTACCTCTCAGAAGCAGGTGGGTGTAGACCACAGAGCCAGTTCCTCAGATGACCTGAATTCCTCATTGCTTGCCTGTTCTGGCCAGAGGCTCTCCTAATCTGACATGACTCCTTCGGAGTCAGCGGTCTTCTCAGCATTTCAAGCCAGGCAGACAGCTGCCCATGCCTGCTCCTACTCCAGCCCTCCCTTCCTGCA
Organism: Aptenodytes forsteri; assembly: GCF_000699145.1. Taxonomy (NCBI): domain Eukaryota; kingdom Metazoa; phylum Chordata; class Aves; order Sphenisciformes; family Spheniscidae; genus Aptenodytes; species Aptenodytes forsteri. The sequence continues at coordinate 1,900,799 of NW_008795041.1, read as the reverse complement.
TGCAGCAGGCTACCCTTCCCTTTACCTCTGAACATGAACCTGCCTTCCTGGCAGCCTTGCTTCCTTTTTGGCATATGCCCAGGCTGAGAAACCAAATCTCCTTCCCTGTAGGGCATATCTCTGCAAAGTACACCCCATTTTCCACTTCTGGATGAGTCCTCAAAAGCCAGTCATGGTCATTAGCCTTAGAATGCGCTTACATCTCCTCAGGCAGTCTTTTAGCTGTCAAAGGAGTCAGTAATGGATGCCCTAATGCAGCCTGGGGATCAGCATGCTGGCCGACAAGTACCCCGGCTCACCACAAGCCCCAGGGAGGACTAATTCTGAAAGATTCAGCACCATTCTCATTTTAGTCATCTTCTAGTCAAAGCTGTCAAGGCTCTTTCAGTTCATATTGAAAGACAGGGACACAAACTCTCAATGTGCCTAGTTCAGGCACGCATCTTAAGACAGAATGAAATACCCTCTGCCAGTATCTGCATCTCTCCACCAACTACAGAGAGCACAGGGAATGACCTGCTTTGTACTCTGACACCAGAGGTCTAGCCCAAGCTCAGTGAGTCGAGTCTTCGCTATTAGCAGACCCCATACAACTACCCTACAGGACAACAGCCATATTCCACGTTAAACACGAAAGCCCAGAGCTACATGGAGTCAGTTTGGCCACAGAAAGCCCAGGGACCTGGTTCTCCTGACAAGACCACCTCGCCACGGGAGTTCTTCAAGGCAAGTCAAAGACACCACTGCCAAGGATATACTCACTATCAGGGTAACAGGGAATCAGCTACTTCTGCAGCTCTGAAATAAGCTCTCTGTTCTGCCACCATCCGTGTGCCTTCAGACTAACTATTGGGGTACCTCAGAGCACCTCTGACTCCTGAGGAGTGCTCTTACATCTGCCAGATACTGATCCCCAGCCATCAGGTCAAAGCCAGATGGACCTTGAGCCCACTAAGAGGATGAAGATTTCTGTAACACTCCAAACATATATTCCTTCACTCCGTTCCTGGCACTGTAAGCTGCAAGCAGCTGTGACTTATTCCTCACTGAAAGAATCGCTCTATGCAAAAAGCCTTGGAAGGGCGTTAATGCTGTAAGGGAGGCATCATGGGCAGTGAAACTGTGGAAAACAGCACTCTTTTTTGTTCCCTTTTGAAGGAAGGCTCCAGGAGGCGTAGCTCCTGCCCTCGTGACCTTGAGAGGCACAGCCAGGGGTGCCTTGGACTCCCAGTCCCACCACTTTGCCCAGGACATGTTTGCAACCTTCTCACCCTCAATTCGCCCACAAAAGAGTGAGTAAATGGGTCACCTTTTGCTGGAAAAGCAGTTTCCAGCTTTCTCTGACCAGAGATCTTTCAATTGAAAGGCTGAATAGGTATGCAGATTTTTTGGGGGATGGAGGGAGAAAAGTGTAAGGTGGAAAAGTTTTTAATTCTTACTTCCCACAAACCCTTGGAAAATAGCCTTTAATCAGAAGCAAAACAAGAACAAGACACACGGCTATACAATATCACAATCACAAACTGCACTGACATCTTAAGCAGGATGAGAGGATGAAAAAAGCTTCAGGGTACAACAGATAAACAATCACATCAAAAGCACTACTGTGTTAATGAGATGGTGGCTGCTTTCTTTCTTTGAAAAATATATTCTGAAAAAGCAGATTAAAAAGAGGAAAGTGACAAGATGAATAGTGGAGACTGAGTGGTTTATAATGTAAGGAAAAACACAGATCACAAAATCTTCAGGTAGCTTCCTCATCACATACTGAGAACAGGCAACCTATTCTCTGGTAAGAATATTATATACTGTCTTCTTGGAGAGGGCTTTTGAACCATATGCTATTACTCTAATTTAAGTGAGCACACACTGATGAAAAAAAAGCCAGAGAATCGTGGGTTTTAGAAAATGCTTGGGAATAGCAAAGCCAATTTGAAGCCTCTCTGCTTGTTATGTTTACACTCACCGTGGCTCACATCTTAAAACCGTGATTCTGCAGAATTGGAAGCAGTTCACTGAGAATCACTTTATTCAGCACTGAGTTTGCTTAAATCGGTGGGGCTAGCATGGGTGCTGCAAAGGTCACTTAGAGGGGCAAGCAATCGAGAGCTTGAAGTAAAGAATGCACACAGCCAGTAGTTGGACAAACATAACCACAAACCACAAATTTGATATGCAAATTCTCAAAAAAACCCCTAAGTCAGCTCCTTTGCATAGGTGACCTGGGCCATCTCTCTATTAAACATGTACCTTACAGAATCTTTCTGTTTCTTTTTGGGTTCTGGTATCTGTAACACGGGGTGTTAGAAAGGGGGAAATTACAAACCAAGACAAAAAAAAAAGCCTTTGGGGCAGTTATCAAGCCTTAACAACTTCAGTCCTAACAGATGGAAGTTTTAAGCAAGCAAGACAAAGGGGAGCTTTACCATAAACCATACACTTTATCATGTGTTTCAGCCTTAACCACGTCCACAATTCCCAGTATCTGCAAGACCAAGAAACAGGTCACCCATGCAGTGGTGACAAGGGGCAGCCCACAGTACCCTCTGTCCCTCCCCGTGCACAGGTGGTGCCTGGATCTCCACCTGCCCATGGACAGCCTATGCATGTAGCAGTGTACCCAGCCATGTCCTGAGCCCTAGCAAGTCACCTGAGGCACCTCACTCACCTTTGTTCCTTCTGTCAATAGACACAGTTAATAAAGGCGGATAAATCATATCTACAGTGAGCAGCTGTAAAATTCCCTTTTAATATTATAATGAAAATAGAAATTAACACTATTTTTCCAAATCTCAGACCTAGTGCTACTATTTTCTTTCCCACTCAGCTGGAAAAGCTGAACTGAGGTGCACTATCAGCATGTAGAAGAAGTAGATGAAGTGAGCAGTGTCTGATTTTCTTTGAGTTTGCCAATTCCTTCCCAGGAAGTTAAATGACTAAAGCAGATATTTTTTCAGAATACAGTGGTAATGGAAAAAAAAAAAAATCAAAGGAAGGACTATTGTATCATCTGCCTTGGCTTTGGAGCAAGGCTCAAACATAATTTCTTTTTCTGCAGAGCACAGAGAGCATTAGGCACTCTAAAGTATTTAAGAGAGGAAAAATTGCCATTTCTAATGGTTGTCATTAGAACACTGAACCACTTACAGTTTTGATGGTGGTTTTATCCTGCTATCAAAGTGTCTTGTGCAAATTTTAATTGGAATAACCTGTGGCTCGACCAGATGAAAGAGAAAGGACATTCTCTTGTAATTCAATAAGAAAGGGACAGCCTCCTTTTTAACTCCACTGGGATTAGATCTAGTCTCAATTTGTTCAGGGAAGTCATGTTTGTTTTCTGGACTTAGGAAGTCACTTTCAGTCTGTCCTTCTGTTGAGCTTGACCTCAAAAGTAAGTTTTGTCCAAAGATCTCAAAATACTTCAAAAATTAATGTTATTCTTTGAATAACTGAGCTTTAATTGAGATGGTTTCTAAAGATTTATCTCCAGCAGTTTAAATTTATTTCATTTTTAATCATTCACATACTGATACATGTTTTGCAGTGAAATCCAGAACAATCACATAACATGACATGTTTTGCAGTGAAATCCAGAACAAATTAAATTAAAAAGTGGTCCAGAACTGCTTCAAAAAAAAAAATAAGAGGAGCAACCTTTTTGATTACACCTGCCCTAAACCAATAGACACATTAAAAAATAAGAGGAGCAACCTTTTTGATTACACCTGCCCTAAACCAACTAGACACATTCTTTCTGGATAATCACATCTCATAGTTTAAGAAAACATGCATAGGAAGCTGTGAAAATTGGAGTCCGTAAGACTACCATGAGAACAGCTTAAGGGCAGTAACATATAAGGAAGCACTCTGAGCACCTCTCAGTATTCTCATAAGGACAACAGGTATCTGTCCTGTCTTACATCTTGACTCACTGAGTAGGTATTGAGCAGAGTCCACACTTACAGGATCAAATTCTTATTACAGTATTTGTGAAATCAAACCTCAGCCCCAGCACGTGCCATAGGCTGTAAACATCACATTGAAAATTAACTTTCCTCACATCAGGTTTTTCCAACAGAATCTCCATATTACTTTGATTTTTATCCTTACCTGAATCAGGATGAGTACAGTGATCCAGCATGAATGTAAAGAAGTTGGATAGCTGAGTACGGAAAAGAAAAGAACAAACACACACTGATCAGTTTAGGGGATCCAACAAACATTAACATTCTCTTTCCTTACTCAATTACTAGCAATTTCCCATTTAGGGGGATCTAAGACACTACTGTATGTTCCATAGCATCAGCCTACAATAATGACACAACTTGTGTCCTACTACAAAAATGACTTACTCTTTTCCTTCCTTGCTATGAATTAGCAGATTGACACTATATGAATACATACATACATACAAAGTTCCAGGGCTGTATCAATGCTGCTGACATTTTTGGGTGTAATTCATCTTGCCCATCATGCAGACTATTTGCCTAGACTTCCTTTGTAGTCAATAGAAAGAAACTGCTACAATGCACCGAACTGACTTTAGACACTGGTGCTTAGGATGAACACAAAGCCCTAGAAGTTCCTAATTCCCTGTATTGACCCTAAAGTAAGCCTAGGCTGACATGCTGAGACAGTGATATCTTTGTTGCACATATCTTGCCTCACAGACAGAGTTAAGATCACCCATAGTGGGATGACCTGCAATCCCTGGCTAACAGAGCTGTTCTGCAGGAACTTCTAACCTAGATATGGTTGTACGCACAGAATGGTGTCCTGCTGCTTACGTAGTTTTTTTTATATATATATATATATATATATATATATAGACACACACACCCCCCACTTAATTAGTTCATGTGTGAGGCAGGGAAGCAGTTTTATTATACAGGACACAGCTTTGTAGGTAGAAATAACCACATACCCATTCTGTTTATGCAACTTCAGTCCTCTGGGGATAACATAACTGCTTGTACAGGAGAAACTGAAGATTACAAACCTGTAGTTGATCTTGCTCATCAGCATATTCGATTGACTGAAAGATACTCAGAGAATAGCGGCGCCTCATCTCTAGCCGGGCCATTGTAAAGCGGTACCAATTCTGGATGAGGATAGCAGCTCTAATGACTGTCAAAACAGAAAACAACGGAGCACACATGGATGCAGTGTAATCTACAATGAAAACACACATGCTACCTTTGCAGAATTTTGCAGACAGATGACAAATTCAGTCCATTGTGCACAGTCAACATTAAGATGAAGCTCTGTAAAACTGAGACTTAAAAAGTGTTTTCTGATAATGAATACATGATGCATTTACTATTTCTGTCTTTGGGGACAGATCCCAAACTAGCTGACTTGCTCAGGCCTATACTGTTAGAAACCTTCCCCATTTCATTGTCCTGAAGACAGTACCCATGTAAAAAGTCAGTCATGTTCGGCTGATGGGCAGTATGTGGGTTTTGGGAAGGTAAGGAAAGGAAGAAGAGCAGTTTGGCCTACCAACAAAATGTATTTCTTTACCAAGCTGCGGTAAAAATCTTCAGACTGCAAGCTGTAACGTGAGCATCACATAATGACAGAGTTTGTAACAGCCTCTCTTAACAGAAAGTTTTTGCCTGCACAGCTGTATCAGCAAGCCAGCAAAATTCAAACCTTAGGGTAAAATGTTAACAAATGGTACTGAAGGGGAGAATAGATGCTTAAATAGTTGCTTAAATAGACATGCCAAAAGGCACACAGCTGTGTCTTTGGCTACCTTGGTGAACAAAGGACCACTCACCCCAAGAATTCAATGGGAGATGTCAGAAGACTATTTTGGACTATGTGCAGAATACACATCCCACTCAGCACTTTAAGAAGTTGTGTCTACTATTGTCCCAGCCTGGAAAACTGCTGGAAACTTCACTGAAGGACAGTCACCAAGACTGCAGCCTAAGGTGAAGAGCCTGCTGCCTACAGGCCCCAGTCACGCCACAAACAGATCACATTCCCTTAGCTGCTCAGATAAAAGTTTATCAAGCAGAACAACATCTGGTGGCAAAAAGAGGTCCTGGGGTGGGCGTTGCCCTGTGGGGAGAGCTCCTCACACCTATGTCAAGCAGTTAGTGCTGCGTTAACAGTGGCCACCAGCAAGAGTTGTGCAGGAGGACAGGAGCTCCAGGAGCTGATGCCCACCTGATCCCTCCCCACCATGCTGCCAATCCCCCCTGCTACTCCTGGTACCCAAAGGGCAGCAGCTCTCAGGAGCCAGGGTGTGAAATGTGGGTGGCAGTAGCACTGCCAGCAGGAAGACAAGAGGAAAAGCGGGCAGGCGTGCCCTCAGCATTACAGGTGATCACTGCAGCTCCGATAGACCTGGAGGGAGGAGTGAAAGCAGAAGGCTGGAGGGGCTGTGCTCAGCCTGAAATAACCATGAGCTTGGGAGAGGAGGAACAGATGAGCTCAGCAGTAACTTCCACTGTTTCACAGAGCTGTGACTCTCTAGTGCTTCAAGGATGCTTATCCAGAAAGATCAACTAACTTTGAGAAAAGCATTCCTTGGTCACTTGTTAACTGGGGTTTTTTTAAGATCATCTAAAGAGGAATAAACACGTTTCATATACTTAGGCCATATATAAGTATGGATTTATCATCCAGAGGAGGACACCATTTACTATACAAAATCGGAACAAAATGCAGCTACTGCCTTGAAGATCTAGCAGCTGAAATAACGGCAAATTCAAATCTAGTCATTTGCTCAAATTATGGTCAGAAGGGGACTCTGTATTAACATGCTTAGTCCTACAGAGCCCTAACAGGGGTGGTCAAGAGGCATTAAAAAGGTGCATCCACACCTCGAATACTGTGTTCAGTTTTGGGCCCCTCACTACAAGAAGGATGTTGAGGTGCTGGAGCGTGTCCAGAGGAGGGCAACGAAGCTGGTGAGGGGTCTGAAGAACAAGTCTTATGAGGAGCGGCTGAGGGAACTGGGGTTGTTTAGCCTGGAGAAAAGGAGGCTCAGGGGAGACCTTATCGTGCTCTACAACTACCTGAAAGGGGGTTGTAGCGAGGTGGGTGTCGGTCTCTTCTCCCAAGTAACAAGCGATAGGACGAGAGGAAATGGCCTCAAGTTGCGCCAGGGGAGGTTTAGATTGGACATGAGGAAAGATTTCTTTACTGAAAGAGTGATTAAACATTGGAACAGTCTGCCCAGGGAAGTGGCTGATTCACCATCCCTGGAAGTATTTAAAAGACGTGTAGATGCGGCGCTTAGGGACATGGTTTAGTGGGCATGGTGGTGTTGGGGTGACAGTTGGACTCGATGATTTTAGAGGTCTTTTCCAACCTTAATGATTCTATGATTCTATGATTACATGCATCACTGCATAACAGCGAGAAGAAGACAGAGAGCAGGAGTATTGGATCCTGCACCTGACCCAATGCAACGACATCGCCACCACCATATTCTTGCCTGGCAACAAAAAATAGAGTAAGGTAGGAGGCTGCTCTCAAGAGATGTCATGTTTACTCACTTAGTTGAACATAATTCTTTCTTGACTGGTTCCTTACCTCTTTTTCCCTACCTCTTTTTCCCTGTACTCTCAACAGGGTACCAGTAAATAAGTAGACAGGGCCAGAAATGTGAAGACTTTGCCTCCAACCCTGCAACTAACACCTCACTTCAAGGAGTTTCCTAAGGAACTCAATCCTGAATAGCTCAGCATAGGACACAGAAAAAAAGTCTTTATGCTTCTGACCTTGGGAGAACAAGTCAAAGCAGCTGCAGGGCAACTCTATCGAAGGTATGAGGACCAAAGGAATACACTGATCTTATCTCCTGATGCTTCCAAGAACTAGAGCTCATTTCTGAGCAGATGAACAGACAATCAGGAGAAGCATGGAAACAAACTGAGACGTTCTCCTGAATTCCAGAGTTTGACACAATCACCACTGCACAGTACTGCAAATTCATGAAAAAAAAAAAAAAGAGGAAACTAAAACCATCACTAATGTCTTAACACAAATATGCTTATATTTTATTACAGTTGCCAAAATGAACAGTTGATACTGAAAAACAAAACAAGAAATAACAACCAACAATCCATACTAATGCTTTTTATTCCCCTGCAAAACAGCAAAGAAAAGCTCTCTATTAGAAGGACAACAGTTTACACTAGTCAATTATTTTAGCTGATCACAAATACCAGGGATTTTGAGACTAGGGTGAGTGGCATCCCCTGAGTGAGAATGATTTTTTTCTTAAACTGACAGTTATGCAGGTAAAGAAAAACCTCCGTGGAAAAGTGAGTCTATTAATAAATGCATAGCATTATGGAAGCTTTTTTATAAAAATGCTTACAGGTGCCATAATAGCATGTTGCTTGCTTATTTTACCATTAATAAGTATACGGTATAGTTGAAGTGGTAAAGTTTTCTAGTCCAAACAAGGCCCAAATCAGTAAAGACTCTCATCCTACAGATATCACATCTGCCCTAGAAAAATCCTCCTGCCTGAAGGAAATGTAATCCGTATATGACTAAGAGCATCCTTCGTACCCTACATAAACTCTGAGCTCTCTCTTATTTTCTGTTCTTTCTGGAATTCCCCACCACCACAGACCTGAAAGCCTGACACATCACAGCAAGGCTGTCATCAGCTTTTCTGTTTAGAAGAGTACCTAAGGGGCAAAGCACAGCCACCAGCACAGAAACTGATTTCCAGCATCAGAACCATTAAACTTTCCATTAAAGCCCCCCTGGGTTTCTTAATGGTCCTGAGCACTTAACACGGCACAGTTCCACTGGTATCACATAAGGCAGATTATATATCGACCACTATGGTTAATGTTGCAAATCTAACAGAGTATTTCCTGTCATTTTTTTTTAATTGTACTTGTTACAGCACTGTTATTCTCAGGACTGAATCGGAACGTGATTTTCACACTAGGCTAAACTGCATCTGTAAAAGAAGTTGTTATCAGTTGCAGAAGGTCTCTACGCCAGCAAGTACCTGTTAAATTCATGTTATTATTAGAGGGATGTACAGCCTCAGGCCGCAGATAGAATGACGGTTCAGCATCATTTAACTACTGCTGAAGTGCAGAAAGAATACCATCCAGCAACTGGAGAGGACAAAACACTGTCAAATGAGCACACAAAATTATAAGCCAGCTTTGGGGTAGCAAAGCCTGGCTCCACACCAATGTGTATTGATGGTTGTAGAGTGAGAAAGAGTACAGCTCCTCATGCCCGCTCCAACCTTTTGCACCCTCAGAAATATTCCCAACTAACTCGACTCCGAGGCCTTGCAAGGCACATATACGCAGAGCATGCAAACCCAAACAGGAAGGACTGTTTCCCAGTTACAGGTAGGTCTGGGGCTCCAGATGTTTCCATTCTACTTCTACTGCTGTGATACAGCACTGATGCTGCTGTGACTGCCAAGTAGTGTACACAAAGCTGAGGGCTACCCTTAGACCAGTCAGCTTGGATCCCTGTAGCCATGACTAAGTGCTCCTGCTTCTCAGTCACCAGTTTCCTGTGACTTGTGTCCCGGCTTGGTAGCCAAAAAGCCTTCCTTTTCAACCATGGCTGTTCAGCATAATTATCTCCTAAGACTACGCACAGTGCCACATAACACAGCTCTCAGCAGACTTGTAAATTGTGCTTTAATGACAAACCTTGAAAGAGAACACAAAGGGTCTGAACAAAGGTCTGAGCCAATCCTAGAACCCACCTGCCTGTGCAAAGCCTGGTGTGTTCATACCAGGGTGTGGTATGATTAAAAGCAGGGGGGTGATACATTAGGGTTTTTAATTGAACATTTAACCAGGTACTGTGAAGACTTTCAACTGACAGTCTCAGTGACTATCAGGGAGAATTTCAGGCCAGGCACTTGGTATGGCAGATTCTGACAGTCATTGTAATAGCAGTGCTTTATTACACTTGTTTCATAATCAGGGTCACTCAGCAGCAGGGAAATTGGGGCAGTTTGCCCAGGAATCCTGTGTTGTGAAAGGCCATAAAAGGTCCCCCTCAATACCTTACCCCATATGCTTTGCCAGTGACAGAGCAAGCATAGACATCTGAAATTTAGCTTCTGTCCCAGATGCTGTGAATCTTTTCCAACCCAACCTGTAGATGTTAGAGGTGGTCTACAGTTGCCTTCTGACCTCAGCCAGCATCTAAAAGCTATGCACTTTTAAAAAAAAGATAACTAGAAAATAGTTTTCTCTGAACAAGTATTTTGACAACAGGACTGAGGGGAAACATTACCTTGCAATTCTCTTCTGGTGTCACAGAGAGAACAACCACCGACCCTGAAGACAAAGGCAGCACTCACCTTTTTCTGACCTTCTGTCAGCTACAGAACTGCTGCACCCCATGGTTCCAGTGATGCTGCCCATCAGTTTTAATTGCTGCTGATATGAAGCATGTTTTTCCCAGCTGTTAGTGTTACACACATTTCCTGTGTTTTTCCTTCAGTGATGAGGATTCTCCCCCTCTGGGCTCCTGGGCTCTTCCTAGCACTCCTAACAGGGAGAGGATTGGGAGGGAGGGAAAGGAAAAAAAAAAGTGCTTGACAACACAGAATGTAAAGTACCTACAGCTCATAACAAATTACTGTACAGCATGTCCTACACAAACTGGACCTGATGAACCATACTAGGTTTCTTTTTCACATCTGATCACTATCAGCTTGCATTCAAGACAGATGATCTCAGTAATTAATACAGTTTACTCCTTACATGTTAGCTGAAAGTTAATGTGCACCAGTGATTTCTTAATCTGAAGTATAGCTATTTAAAGCCTTACTACTAGGGACAAAGGACTACAGAGGCATATTACTCTTCATTCTTGTGATATGAAAATTGGAACTGCAGAATTTTAAGGACTTTAAATTACATCTGATACTACTGCTAAAAAAACCCCAAACCTCAGCCCTCCTAACACTCTATTGGTTTGAAAAGGTGCCCTACCACCCCATTTATCACTTTATCCCTCAGTGACACCACCACCAAATTTACAAGGAGAGACAGTGCCATAGCAAATTGCTTCATTATCTGATTTCAATTAAATAAAACATCCAATTTTCTGTTGCATTTCTACTGAAACATTCTAAATAAAACATTTGGTTTTGTTAAATAAATGAACAAAGTAGTGTGGCCTTTTGCATTTTTCTCCTGGCACTTGCTCAGCTCTTCACTAACTGGTATCATTCACTAATGCAATACACTTCCTAATCAACAAGTTCAAATGAACACAATTCCCCTGAGATACAAAATGGGTTAATTTCTAAGTAACAAGAAAGTCACTGATGCTCTTAGAGAGACTGAACTTTGTTTTAGATAAAGATTTCTTACATGATCACACTGACCCCTCTCTCTCCCTGTCTCCAAGGATACATGTTTCTCTCTAGCATGTCTGATTATTGCAGTTGTTGTTTTGTTTCATTGATATTCATTTTCTTTTAACTTGAGTTTTAAAACAAAGAAGAAATTAATCAGCATAAAATGAATTTACTTTACTAGCAGAAGTAAAAATAACAGGAGGATAAGAGAGAGGAAAACATAAATGCTAACTAGCCTATTTTCAATTTCAATAGTTAGAATACATTTATTGTTGTGGGACTATTTACAGTTTTAATATATTTATTATTATATATTATATTAATATCACACAACTGTTTATAGTTGTGGGACTGTTTTCAGGGTCCCACAACACAAAGGTATCCTACACTTGAGCTGGGTCTGCCACCTTCTGAGTCAGTATTTATTTCAGGAAGGAAGGATTTTAGGGATTTTTCCCCCACAATGGACTGCTTTTCTTCCTTCTGAAGGAGCTATCATGAAATTAAAAAAAGTGCCGTTACATTAATTTTAAGCCAATCAATGGCTTTGACAGCATCAAATACAGCACTGATACTGCTAATAGCTCAAATTTGTTTTCTCTCCAAACAATTCATAGAATCATAGAATATCTCAAGTTGGAAGGGACTCATAAGGATCATCGAGTCCAACTCCCTGCTCCTCGCAGGACTACCTAAAACTAAACCATTTGACTAAGAGCGTCCTCCAGGCGCTCCTTGAACTCTGACTGGCTTGGTGCTGTGACCACTTCCCTGGGGAGCCTGTTCCAGTGACCGACCACCCTCTCAGTGAAGAACCTTTTCCTAATGTCCAGTCTGAACTTCCCCTGATGTAGCTTCATTCCATTTCCTCGTGTTCTGGTCACCAGAGAGAGATCAGCACTTCCCCCTCCGCTGCTCCCCTTGAGGAAGTTGTAGACTGTGATAAGGCCACCCCTCAGCCTTCTCTTCTCCAAGCTGAACAAATGAAGTGACCTAGCCACTCCTCATAAGTCTTGCCCTTGAAACCTTTCACCATCTGAATACCATCTCCTCACTTGCCCTCTTAGGAGAATCTCAAGTCTTCGTTAGTCCATCTCAAACCAGCCAGCCATGACTTGAATTGTGATCTGAAGACTAGAACCAAGAGCAAAATAGAGCTTACGATCTAAGTCCTATTGCAGCAAGACCATTTTCATTAAAGGGCAGGTCCGCGTGTGCCCAGTAACCAGCAACGGGAGCCCCAAACAGAACCATCACGCCTCTCAGGACTCCACCCAAGCCATAGCAAACAATGGGCTGAGCCAAGAAAAGGGGATCTGAATCACTATCGCACCCTACTTTCAACGACTTAAGCTTTTCTCCCAGTCATCCCCACTCTTCCCTCCACCTACCTCTACATTCATGGACTTCTAGCACCTCCTTGAGCAGAGAAATAAAAAAGATAGAGATGTAGGAACAGAAATTTTATGGTGATAGCAGTAAATGAAGCCTGAAACATACACTCAAAGTTTGGAGGAAAACTTGCAGAACTACGTCCTATCATTAAACCTCTTAAAAAGGCCAAATCTGGCCAAAGAGCTAGTCCAGGGGAATAATCATCCCCTTCAGTCCCAAATGTCTGCATCCTAAAGCAGACATGGCGAACATTCAAACTACTACCCTATTTCCTGATGGAAATATTTCCTATGTCCTATTTCCTGTTGGCTCCTCAGGCGGCTACAGAGCCACCCTGACTGCCAACCTGCATGTCTAAACTCCAGAGCAGCCACACCTATTGAAGACTCCAGCAAGCAGGCTCTCCACGCAGGCCCAGCAAATTCACTTTCTGCCCTTCTGGTCTGACTAAAGAATCATGAACAATGGGAACAAGCCACTGTGGAAAGAGCCAGTGCCTCCCCCAGGCCAGGGCTCTTCATTGCTCCTAACTGAGCTGCTCCAAAGGAGGAAATCCCTCCCCTCCCGCCCCCCAGGCATGTTGGTTCAAGCCAACTCCTGCTCCGTGCCAAACCCTGCCTTCCTGGGCAAAGGCGTAGAAAAATACCAGGCAAAGGCCATGAAGGCCTTCCATGGGGAAGAAGGTTGAAAAACAAACATTTAAAACATTAGAGTCGTTTCTGTGAGCTATTTACTGTGCAGTGTAGCAATGTCTGGTGAAGAATCATTTGCCATTACAAAATTGCCCCAAATGTTGGCTGATGAAATGGAAAGCTGGGCTTTTGCCAAGGTATTGGAAAAGGCTTCAGAGATACAAGGTAGCTGGATGAGAATTTGAGACATAATGCTCTGTTAGCATTCTGGATACTGTTACCACTGATCTACCCTTAAGAGAGAATGTGTCGTGTTCACTAAAAAGCAGGCAATAACTCAATTTCTACAAGCCGGTGATCTGTCCCGGCTTGTAGACAATAACACCAAGAAATTGCTACATTTCTCTCAGTTCAGCAAAAAGGCAATTTTGCGATGGACAGGCACTGAATACACAGCCCATCCACTGAAGCAAAATAAAATGTCATTCCAACCACGCCAACAGACATGCACCAAGCTAAGCCAGAGTGGCACACGCTGCTCTTTTTCTGGATAGGAGTCACTGAAGGTTACACTGCAGCAAGTGCTCAGAAATTTGGGGTTCAGAACCTAAGCTGTTGAGAGTGATTTACAGAGATCAGCACCATTTGATCCGGATGTAATAGGTACTGCCCAAAATCAATCATGCCTTCAGTTTGTCAGTCACATAAAGACCAGGCTCCCTCAAGAATAATGGAAATCTTGTAAAGATTTATAGCTGACTTTTAATGAAATCAGGCTGCGGGTCCTTTGGGCAGAGAGCCATCTTTCCAAGCATACCTTATCTTTTAAAATGAGATGAGCTGTGCAACTGGCAGACAAGTGTAAGCTAGGTCAAGCCTGAGGATATGGAAGCCATATGAATAAGAACCACTAGGCTTTAACTTCTTATTCTTGCTTCGTTCCATTTGTTTCTTACCTTTGATAAACAAAGAATGAAAGGTTCCTCCCTTTATTTTTGTTGGTATGGGATTTCCACAATTATGCTATTTCCCCCACAAGTTGTTTCAACGGCTATTTCTAGCAACGTGCCTCCTTTCCCTACTTGACCCTTTCTCAACTATATTTGTGAACAGGTAGTTATGATCTCCTCCCATAACATGTCTTAGAAGGTACATGTGGTTGGACAGGTGATGAGATAGGGACAGTTTTCTCCATAAAGATCAGATGGATGGATGGGTGGATGCTTCCAATAACAGGGGCTTTCCTTTGATGTCTTCTTGCTATCAATTTTTTAATTTTCTGTGACTCGCAGACTTCCTTTAGAGTTGTTTTCCTTTGGAAATGAGGACTGCAGAGGACTGAGAAACAGATGCTATAACATGAGTTTATGATGGATTTGCTTCTGTGCGTTGCTGAGGGAATGAAGCAGGAAAGAGCAAAATACCCTAGAGAAGAGCCCCCAGACACTAAATCACAAAACCCAGGTTAGCACCTGCAGAGGGACAACTCTTCAAAACCGTCTTGTTGCCAGAGCTCGGATTGTCAAGGATGGGAATCTAGAGATGAGTCAAAGATTTCATTAGCTATAAGGCCCACCCTGCAGAAAATGGCATGAAGCAGCCACAGTCAACTAACAGAGTGAAAAAGAACCCGGCTATGGCACACAAGAGCTGTAATTTTGACACCAACGCTGAATTTGGTCTGCCAAGGGGCTGATATGCGAACATCAAACATAGGCAAAGCAGTATGTGTTTAGGTCTCTGTTATTTTACATCCATGGGACAAACTGACATGTCTATTAAGTGACTTTCAGTGATTATATATATGTGAAAGAAAGAAATGAGAAAGCCTTTTTGTTTACAGGTAATTTCTTCAGCCTGCTCAGAGGAGCAAGGCTAAGCTCAATATAGAACTGATGGAATCATTTCCAGCAATGGCCGTGTTAATAGATCTCAGTGTTTGGGCCAGGAATCAATAGGGAATGGATGTAGTAAGATACCACAAAGCCAGCAAAGCCTGAAAGAGAATAGGATGAAGACAGACCAGCTCATTAAGGTGGACTCATATTCCTGAGCCCAAAAATGCACTGCAGAAAGAAATAAAAGCAAGAGCTGCAAAGGTGTGAACATGCAGAGATTGTTCAAGGAATCATTGAGTTCAGGAACTCCATGCAAGTCCAAAGAGAATCTGTAGAAAAATTATGGAAGAAAGCCAGTTCGTGTTACTTACAATCAACACAGGATACATTTACAAAAAAAATTTGCACTTTTTTGTGCAGAAATTAAACAAACACAGCAAGCAGCCTCATTTTGTGTGCAGCAAGACTTTGGGGATAATGTTTTTAAAAAAGAGGAGGAGTAGCAAATACAAGTGCACAAATGGGGTGCAGATCACCTTGAAGTATAAGCAAAGCCATCATATCACTTTCCAGAAGTGTTAAACGCCTCTAGGAGGAGATTCCTTTAGGACTCAAGGAAAAAACTAAAAATCCTGAAGCAAAGTTAGTTCTAGTAAACTGGACCCAGCCGGAGCGTAAAAGTCAACAACAGTTGTAGCTTATTATCCTGGAGGAAAAGGAAAATCTGAATCACACACCATCCTGCAGTTAATGAGCGAGGTCTTAATGACATCCCATTTAATTCTCCTTACTTGAAGGGGGAAAGTAGTGTTGAAATCTGAGCCAGTTTAAAAATTAAATTCATGCTTCAGCTGAAATTCATATTGGTTTTAGTAAAGTTTAAGTTAAGCATCAGAACAAGGTTCAAAATTATCATCATAAAAATACTTTTTCCTAAAACAAAAAGTAGATGAAATACAGTAGTCTCAAAACTATTCGATCTCATCTGTACTCAGAAGTTCTGGATAACTGATCCAGTCCAGGTCAAACTTTATAGCTTGAAGCACACTGATTTTTCTCAGGGTAAAATCATAAATAGTCCCACATACATCTGTCATTCCCTACACAGACTTAGGATGAAGTCAATTTGCTCTTTAAAAGTGAGCTTATATATATATATACACACACACCCCACCCAAAGATATTACCTGTTTTTTCTTTCTGCTTCAGCAATACTGAGTTTTTTTCCACAAGAGTACCTTTAGAAGATTCTTTTTTTAAGAGAAAGCAGCCCCTTTTTGGAAGCAGAACTGCACAACGAGGGGTGCAGCTCTGCAGAACAGGTGCTCCAATTCTCTCTGGAGCTCTGGAGCTGCAATGCACTTGCTCTCCACCTATTTATACAGCTTCCTGAGAGGAAATTTCTTGAGCACTGCTCTTCAGAAATAGTCACGGGAAAATGTTGTTTTCATCATCCAGCCTGATGTGAAAGCTCATGGCTGCAGCCCTCTAGATCCGCTGTACGCGTGCTGTTGAAAAGCTCTTTTGTCACCATGCCTCCTGAATCTCAGGCAGAGAAAGGGATGGGCTGAAGTTATCTGCTTCGCATCTGAAGTCACATGATCTCTTTCAAGAGGAATGGCCTTTCTGCTGTGTCGAGGCAATGATTTGCATTTTAGCAGATCTAGCACACCGGAAAAAAACGTAAGGGCTGTCCAGGTATTTGGTTATCTGATGTGACTGGCATGGTTATGAAAGCCCTCAAGGAAAAAAATACTGAATTTACCATGAGGCATTGCATCTGCATGCTAACGATATAGGTGTTTTCCAAAACACTCAGTCATACCCACATAAGTATGAAGCACTCAAATCTTGCGCTCAGAAGCACTGCACTAACGCCTGTACATTTCATTTCTTCATGTGCATGCACATGTTCTCCCCATAAACATGTGACTGGAATTCAGTGGACTCAGTTCATGTTTCAGCTCGTCTGCTCCTCATTCGACTACTGGAAAGGGATCGGACAATCTGAGAACGCTGCAGCGTTGCTCCCCTGTGTGGTCAGGAAGCCGTGGTGCTGCATGCTTTGAAAAGAAACCCTGACCCCTGGCAGGAGGGTCTGCACCTCTGACCTAGCTCCTCGCTGTGCTGACCACAGGCTCTCAGTCACTGCACAGGTGCCCAGGGAAGGGCAGAGCCGTCACGCCCAAGGCAATTTGTTACTGCCCACTGCTAGCACAACAGCCCCTGAGGTATCTGCTGCTTCTGGCATGGGGCAGTATATCAATAGCATGGGGACACTGCGATTTTGAACACACACATACAACACCAAACCACTCAAAAATATCAGGTGTCAGTAGAAGTACGATATTGTAGTATCACCAGTATAGTCTTGGGCCCAGCCCTCAGCATCACTCATCCTATACACCACCTTTACCCCCAGTCTGTCCTTCCACCCCTCTCTGAAAGCTGGGGAGGGGCTGCTTGCTGCTGTGCAAAGTGATGGAACAGAGCACAGCAGCCACTTCTGTGGGCTCAGCATGGGGGGCTGTGGGTCCAAAGAGGACCACAGGTTATAAAGCATGCCATGGTGGGAGGAAGCTCCACATGGATGGGCACAAGATGGGGATCACTGCGCCCCTTGCTCTGCAGCCTCTCCATGTGATGGAGTCCCATCAGGACTGGATAGGGAGCAAAAGATTTCTGAGAACAGACAGAAAGCAAGATCTTCACCTTCCTGCCCCTGCCCCAAACGTCTAATAATACTGTAACATGGTATTTTCAGGCAATTTTTTGCCATCAGTCTGGTGACAGTTCTAAAGACATCAACCACCACCGTGAAGGACAAGAGCGATCAAATCATCTTTTGGAACAGACAGACAACTGCCCTTACTGTGAGAGAATGGATACCTTTATTAATGTGCAAAAGATATTTAAAGCACCAAACCAGCAAAGTAGAAGGCACTGTGTGAATGCAGTGGTTTGACTGACTGAGCTAGTCCTTTGAGGTTCTGGAGTCCCAGACACAAGCTTCCACTTTCAAAGCTGTTCCTCTCCTGTGAGACGAGACAGTAAATGGCATACATACCAGGTGCGATAATTCTGCATGACCCAGAAGAGTTTTGATGTTTGTTTTTCTGGCAGGATGCACTCTCCCTGATCAGAGTTACAGTAGCTAATAATTTATGTATGATCACACTGTTCTGCCAAAATGCATGCAAGCAAAAATACATCATAACCTCTTTCCACTGTGCTCTGGGGATACACATTATTTATGAAACATTTACTGTACCTGATAAATTCATCTATATTGGCATTTACCAAGATCTCTGCATAATGAGAGGCTATAAGGTTTGTTCCAACGGCCAACAAATCCATCAGAAACATTTCATCCAAGATCAATGGGAAAGGGATCAAACCCTTAGCTATTAGGGTCTGTAAGGATATAAAGCCTCCACTGCATGTTTTCTTTTGTTATTCATGGACGTTGTTTGTCCTCTGTCTCAGTGGTCTGATGTGACCAAGCAATCTGATAAAGAGTCAGTCTTGCTGCACTGAGACACCTCTCCAGTTATCTACGGGGATCACAGTAACATGCAACTTGAGGAAACACAAATGTGCTTTCCAAATTAACCTTTCACGTTCAAGTCAAAGGACATAGGCTGTACCAAACAAGACCATTCTCCTTTCTACATAGGGCAAAGGCAACACACCAGTCCCACCAACAAGGTCACAGATACTACTGCTTTTTTGTTCAGCAGTCATGTACCACACACACACTTAAGATGCTGAAAAGGGTTTTAGCAAGCATCAACAGCTGCAACAGAAAGTAGGCCAAAAATTTCTGACAATATGTTGTTGAGCAGTCTAGCATGACAAGAAAAAACCCAGTTATGTTGCTAGCGCAGAAATCGGGACATCCCTTTACAAGCAGCCTTTCTTGACGTAATAGCACATATTCTGTTTTCCATATACTTCGGAAACATTAACCTCCTGAGCAAGCCTCCATGCAGGCATTCCACATACATAATTCAAATTCTGCTCCAGGCCTATTTCTCAGAAGCACCCACTACAAAGTGATGTAACCCATATTTTTCAGAAAGTCTGAAGATAATCATAGTCAAAGTGAATGTGCCCTGGCCGTGGTTCCCCTCCTCTTACCCTCCTCCCCTCCTCTTACCCTACCAAGCTCAAAGAAGTATTTTTATGTGACCCAACAAAGTATTTTAATGTACTAGCCAGGGGACAAGTCCCTGCCTGAGAAACCTGGATGTCTAGTCACAAGCAGAGAGAATAAAAAGAACAGAAGAAATGAAGAGAGAAATAAATGTCCAGAACAATTTTAAACTTTGTCTCAGTCAGCGAGATGACAGAAATCTGTTCTCACAGATTTCTATCAGGAGTAGGTTAATTTGGGTGAACAGGAAAAGAAATCTCCTCCTCCCCCAACAATTCTGGGTGAGATGATGAACAAAAGACATCAAAACTAGCATCCTTCGCAAAAAGAACACAAAATCAGAAATATGAAAGAAAGGCAGCTGTAGGGCCTCCAAACTCCTGAAGGCCAAGAAACTAGACCAGAACACTATGAAAGCATCAGGATACCTTCTGAAAAATGAGAGCAAATTTTTTAAAAAAGGAAAATTTCCCAAATTATCAGCTGAGTGCAGATTATTCTGGGAAGCAATGACTAATGACCTAATTTGCACAACTCTACCTCCCTCACAAGTTAGCTTCAGCCTCCACTTAGAGAGCCTGTAGAGATGATAGCCATCTACAGCACTCAGGTTTTGCCAAATCTTAGTAAAGCAACATGAGGAAAAAGAAGTGGGCACAAGAACTGCTTAATGACAGCTTGATCTGCATTTTGTTGGTCTGGTGAACCACAAGCTGCGCAGACAGTGCAAAACCTACATCCTGAAGCCTCAAGCCTACCAGACTGTCTCTTCCCAAAAGGCGCTTCTGGGTTAAATCAGGCTCTCCAGGTCAGGAGGGTACACAGATTTGACTCACATACTAATGATCAGTATGTTTTAAAATTTTTTATTGTTTTTTAAAGACTGGGAACTGCCTACTACTAAGTGCAGCCATCACATACATGGTAGGGGGTCAGCAAAGTCCATGGAAATAATTTTCTTCACCTCTATTTTCATCTTATCCTTATGAAAATGCTTCTAATGACAAAAGGACAAAATTTTCAACCTTGTCAATCACCTGCTGCTTCAGCAAAGTATTATTAATTTCAAGAGTCAAGGTAACTATGACATTTAGCTACAAACAATACACTGTTTTGCTTACAGGCACCACATGCTTCTGAAAATTAACAATCTTTTATAGTCCAAATAATAGTTTCTGTTCGTAACTTTTAACCACAGTCCTGTAAACACTGTACAGGTGCCTTAATTTGTACTTCTACAAAGCACTCCCTTTGGGACGTGGGGATTTAGTACAGTTGAGGACTGAGGTAATGTGAATAGTGCAAACCCCCAGGTAAAACATAATAGGCGAAACAACGCAATTATTGTGTGGTGTAACAGATGACAAAAAAGTCCCTGAATGAATACCTGATGCAGAAGGGCACAGAACTGCTCAGGAACAGCTGTGCTGCTCTGTACCCTCACAAAGAGCCATCTTCTGCAGCAGATACACAATGAATCTACAACCTAAGTAATCTTGGATATTGCTGGATGGAGGCGGGGGGTGGGAGGATAGCATGAGCAGCTCGATCAGCTTCCCTTTAGCAAAGACACACCTACGAACACTTAGGCTTTCTCGTGCTACATCCACATGTAACAAAACTTTTTTTTTTTTCCTTCCCCGAAAATCCAGTTGCAAGGAGTATCACGCACAACGCCGCCAGGCCGAGCTTCGCAGCAACAAACGCCGCGGCCTGGGGCCCGGGGGTGAGGCGGTGAGAGCG